>NC_079319.1:27545549-27853716 GCF_029931775.1 Euleptes europaea | reverse complement strand
CGTGCCGAAAATCTCCTTGGAGGAGACCTTGAACGTGAGCGTGCCAAAAATCTTGGAGGAGATCTTGAACGGGAGCGTGCCAAAAATCTCCTTGGAGGAGACCTTGAATGGGACTGTTTTCTTGAGGACCTGTAACTTGATTCTCTTCTTGAACAATGTTCTCTGCTTGAAGGGCTTTCCTTGTTTAACTGAGCAAAACGTTTGAAAGAATGATCCGTTTTCTCATCTACTCTTCTACTGTGCTTAAACCACATTCTTTTATTAGAGGGACGTACTTCTATAAATCTTGAACCCATATACTCCCGATTACGTCGCAGTCCTATCATGGCATCACTTGGTGTAGCAAATTTTACCACACCATCACCATTTTGTCGGCCATCCACATTTTCTAGCATTATCACTTCCTCCACTTGCAATCCTGAGAAGAAATTAAGGACATCATCTTCTGATGCCGAGTAAGGCATCCCACGTACAAACACATACACATCGTCTGAGTTAAATGACTCTTTCTTGGACTGATTAGAAGTTGATTTTGAAACCTCGGTATCACTGTTTTGAGAGCCACTGGAATGAAAGTCATCCTCCAAGTGATCCAGAGAACCATAGCTGGGTTTACCAAATCCTTTTTTAATTGCTGCAACTAAATTTGAAAGGTTCTCAACTCCTGAATTGCTAGAACCTGCTCGCCTAGACCCAGTTACTGTCTTTCTCCCACCATGATCAAATCTTTTTCGATTAACGTCTATTATATTCTGCATTTCAGTCTTGCTGCTGAGGAAGAGCTCTATACATGAATCCTTGATAAATCCTCCTGAAAAGCTCATTCCCTGTCGTGCATCTTCATCTGTTGCAAAGATAATAAAGGCTTCCCCTTTTTCTCCTCCAATGATATGTACACCTCCATCAGGAATATTCAATCCTGAGAAGAAACGGCGAATATCTGCAGTACCCGCAACAACAGGAAGCCCCTGTAAACGGATGACTACTGCCATTCTGAGCTCAACCCACAGCAATAATCACCTGTGGACAGAAAGGTATACATGACAGCAAACCTTTAGTACCCTGTAAATGTAAGAGCTATACCTCAAGCTATACCTTCCCAAAGAGATATCCCAACCTCGGTCAAAGTAAACACATTAAAAAAAAAAACAGCCCTCCCCTGTTCAGAATCACAAGACACCTATTTTTTACATTGACATCTAGAACAAGTTAACTATTCCATCTGAATTTTTATACTGTTATGTCACCAGTCACAAGCAGTAATAGCAACTGTCTGTGATAAGGTGTACAAAAACATTCATAGCATATATTATAGCTTATCAGAATATCCATAGAGATTAAAACACATGACATGTCTGGCCTTGCATTCTTGCCACCCACTATCAAAAAGCCTAGAAAATTCATACCAAAATGAATTCTCATAAATTTACCAAAACTGACATGAATTTCCACTGAATTTTCAGACATCATGATCCACCAACAGACCACAATGAAGCAAATTCTGTCATTCTTCAACACTGTTAACGATTGCCTATAATTAGGATATCCAACTGTGTATCTTCCTTTCCTCCGTTAGGACAATAACTCAAATGTGAAGCTCTAGAAGCTTACCTGTTTTCACTTGGTAGGCCTGATAAAAGTCTGAGAAATCAACTTAACTGTGGAAAGAAAATGAAACATAATTAATGGCTAACAAACAGGTTGGATTACATACTGTGCCACATTACCAGGGTATTTCAATAACCATGGACAACAACAACCAGTGAAAAGAGTCATGTTGGTGGGTGGTCTTGACCTAAGTTGCATCTCCATTCCCATGAATATACAAAAAGAAGAACAACTGAAGAGCAGGCTGGCCTGTATACCCTTTTAAAAATACATCCAGATATTACAAATGACTTCAGTAAATGATGGGAAGATACCAAGAGTAGTCTTCAGTAGGTCCACAGAGATGAAAATTCAACCTCAGTGCTGGTAGTCCTTGAAAGATGGCGTCCCATGTAAAAATAGATGTCCAGCTCTTATAAAATCCTTATGTTTCTAAAGGGTGCGGCAAAACGTTGCATTTTCCACCAAATGTATAAAGATGATAGTTCTGCAATTTTTTTAAACCCCAAAGATGACATTCTAGGAAAATACAGATTAAGCTCATTCCAGTTTCCCTGCTAGTTTCTTATGCACAAACACTAGAAAATCTCTCTGAATTCAACAGAGCTTACTCCCAAATAAGCATGCACAGGATTGCAGCCTTTCTAATATTTCACACAGCGCCATCTTTTTAAGTGGAACATGTGTTCCACTAAACAACTAGAATCCAAGTTTTTTGTGCCTGATCTCCAGGACCAAAAAAAAGACCAAAGATTGTGAAGTTTGTTGAACAGCTGTATCCTGGAGAAAAAACTCCTTGAACCACATACATGCATCCCAAAATGGCACAGAGAATTCTCTCACAGTCTGCAAAGTTTGGTTCACTTTTTACAGAGTGCTTTCTTATCCTCTGAAATCCATGGCATAATTCCCAATGTCAGCAATGGTCTCGCCATAATCCCCATTCACAAAAAGGTTCAAATACGGTAGAAACAGTTCTAACTCATATATAACAAATGCCATAAATACAGCTGCTGTAAACGTTCTTCAGCAACTTTCTGTGATGACCAAATTTTAAAAACCACCACATCCAGCATAAAAGAACAGCACTAATGTACACAAGCAAGACAAGACTTGTATGAATTTGGATTTTTAAAAACCCCAAAAAGAAGATATGAAATGTCAGGTCCCAAGGCACGGTGAGAAGAAAGCCCATGATGCGGAACGTCATGGAAGTGAAGCAGATCCGGGTCTGTTCAGGATTGGATGGAAGACCACTTGGGAGCCCCATGGACTCCACCTTGAATTCCATGGAAGACAGGATAAAATCTTACAAGCTGGATTCCTACAAAAATTTCCACCAGAGACAGAGAAAAGAGGGGCAATTTTACCCAACTCCCCTCCTCAATGCAGCCCTATTCTACACAACTTTCTGTCCAACCAAGTAGCACCATTGCCAGTGTAAACTTTCTGTGCATCAAAAAGGGTCTCTCCTCACTCTTGGGTCAGAAGAAAAGCTAGTACAACCCAACAAAACAATCAAGTTTAACCAAGAGAAACTCCTCCAGATGATCTGTGCAAAATCTAAGGTGGTGCCAAACAAAAAAAAGAACTCCATACATTAAACCATATTACTGTGTTTAAAAAATCTCTGAAAATAATCTGAGTGCAAGGGGCACCATACCCACAGCAACAATCACTTCCATTGAATAAACCCTGAATGCATTTCACTCCTCAGTAACCCTTAGTTAAGTCCATTCACATTAACTTCTAAGTGCCACCTCTATTTCTTCCCACAGCCCCTCCGTCCACCAATTTATCCCCTCCAAAAAACTGATCACAGTAGTAATCTGTAATACTCTGTCATAACACATTTGTGACAAGAAAACAGCATCCTCCATACCACAGTGCATAAGAAGGTACGCTCAAGCTCACTGCTTAAGAGAGTAAGGGCCGTTGTAAGGGAGACATCAAGAGAGATTTTATATATGCAAATCTGGATGGTGCTTGTGTTCCATTAAATCCGGCGTCGTTTTTCACATGACAGATCTTGCATAATCCAAGGGAAAACAGTTTCCGAAAGATCCAGAGTGCTTCGAGAAGTTACCGTCGACCAACCCGTTGAGCAAGGAACTCTTGTTACTTGGGGAACCTAAGAACTTAAGAAAGGCCCTGCTGGATCAGACCAAGGCCCATCGAGTTCAGCAGTCTGTTCACACAGTGGCCAACCAGGCATGGGTTTCTTCTTGAAGAGCAGAAAATTAAATTTATCGTTCTTAGCGAACGTTTTTAGCCTTGGGGGAGGGGGGATTCGTTGCGCGCGCGCCCCTCCAAAAGTCGTCAGTTTGCACGCACCAACACACACATCAACGAGGCTATATTTGCTCAGCACGCCTTGTGCAAATCGGAGCGGGAAGGCGTAGGTATGCGCCGCCTCCCATTTTGCAGCCACCTGAGGGCCGACTTCCCGATCGGCCAGGAAACCCGCGGTAGTCGTTACTCTGCGTTCACCACCCAACGGAGCGTCGCCGGCTCTCGCCCCGCCATGCCCCCCTCCCCCCCCTCCACGGAATACAACGTAGGGACGACTCCCGCAGACACAGCCTAGCCAGAATACAATCCTCCGCACGCTTACTCGGGAGTAAGCCTCCGCGGAACTAAGCGAACCTCCCTTCCTAGCAAGCGTGCACAGGGTTGGACCGCCCGGGCGGAAGCCAGCCAACCCTCCACCACGACCCGCGCACGGCCCTGTGCTACTAACCAGGCCCTGGCTCCGCGACCGCCGTCAGATCAACGGGCCACGCGTTGGCCTGAAGCGCGACGGCTCCGGCGACGGGCCAAGCCCCACCGCCTCTCGGCTACTCCCGCCGCGCACGGCCACAAGCGGCTCTCCTTCCCGCCGACGACACACTAAGGGGGGGGGGGGAGAAGGCCTTCCGCGACAAACAAAATGGCAGCCGGCCGCCTCGCCAGGCCTCCTCGACGCCTGAGGAAAGCGAACGACGCCGCGCGCACGCGCAAGAGCGCCTGCGTCGTTTGCCCCTCCGCCCCTCCGCCCCTCCCCCCCGTCCCCCCGTCGCCCACGAGAAACACGCATGCGCGCACGCTGTCACACGCTCAAGACTCCACCAATCATTTCTGTTCGAAAGTGTGTGTGTTTTTTTCCGGGGGTGGGGGTGGTGTGACGTTTGTCGGTACCGAGTGCGCGTGCGCGAAAAATCCCTGCGCGTGGTTCGGTTGGACGGATACAAATGTGTGTTCTGTTGTGGACGTTACATTGTACAGGGTTTGTAGATGCTGTTAGCGTGGAATGTTAAAACTGGGTTTCTGCGTGTGTGTTTTTTCCTGTTCTAATGTGATTTATGCCCTCACATGCCAGCAATGCCCTTCCACAATCTACATTGGACAAACAGGTCAGTCTCTTAGACAAAGATTAAATGGACATAAGTCTAACATCAGAAACCACAATATTCAAAAACCAGTGGGAGAACATTTCAACCTTCCAGGACATTCTGTTGCAGATTTAAGAGTAGCAGTTCTCTTACAAAGGAATTTCAAAGGGAGATTGGAAAGAGAAACTGCTGAATTACAGTTGATATTCAAACTCAAGTCAATGCATTTACCTGGGCTGAATAAAAGACCTTGCATTCATGGCTCATTACCAGTGCTGATTTCTCCGCACCCATCTCTCCCCTGGACATCACAGACTCTTCTGCATACCACACCTGCTATTCACATTTACATACTGTGCTTGTCTGAATTCACTCTCCTCTACTTAAAAACATGGATTCACATTCTAGCTGTATCTGAAGAAGTGAGCTGTGGCTCATGAAAGCTCATACCCTGCCAGAAAATATTTTTGTTAGTCTTTAAGGTGCTACTAGACTCTTGCCTTTTTCCTATTCAGTATAGGACCGAAGAGAAAAAGTGTGGTTTGACTTACTTTTTTGTGTGGTTGGCCATGTAACCTCCTGTTTTCTTGGAGGAAAATATAAGAGATTGTTTACGGGTCAATTGGGCCCGCTGTGGCACCCGCATAATCCTAATAAGGCTGCGCACACGATTTGGGAATAAATGCTTCGGAACATCATGAGGCTTCCAAGGAAAGCACTATGAACACATGAAGCTGCCTTATACTGAATCAGACCCTTGGCCCATCGAAGTCAATCTTGTCTCCTCAGACCGGCAGCGGCTCTCCAGGGTCTCAGGCAGAGGTCCTTCCCCTCACCTACTTGTCTAGCCCCTTTAACTGGAGGAACCTGGGACCTTCTGCATGCCAAGCAGATGCTATGCCACAGTATAAACTGTCAAATGTGACTATGGCCTGGTGTGAGCTTCTTTTCAACATTTTCATGTGGTCTTACGATTTTTTGCCTTGACCTGGAGCGGGCTAACTAATGTGTGTGTGTGTGAAGCGCCGTCAAGTCGCAGCCGACTTATGGCGACCCCTTTTTGGGGTTTTCATGGCAAGAGACTAACAGAGGTGGTTTGCCAGTGCCTTCCTCTGCACAGCAACCCTGGCCTTCCTTGGTGGTCTCCCATCCAAATACTAACCAGGGCTGACCCTGCTTAGCTTCTGAGATCTGACCAGATCAGGCTAGCCTGGGCCATCCAGGTCAGGGCTGGGCTAACTAATACTTAATACCAAGACCACGGTTACACAGCCCGGATAACCTACAAGAACCGATGAACTCTGACCGTGAAAGCCTTCGATAATATTTTAACACTTAAGAGTTTTGGGGCACAGAGAGAAGACACAAAATGAACCACACTCTTTGCTTCTCCCGATTCCCCTGGGGGAGATACAGCAAAGACAAAAATGGACCAGCTGGGCCATTGATGCACGGGAGGTTTTTGCCTGGGGTTTGCCCCCTCTCTAGATGCACATTTTTTCCCCATCCGAGTTCTCAAAACTTTGCATGGGGGCTTATGGTTGAGTTTTGAGAGTTCAGATGGAGAAAATGGACATCGAGAGAGCGGCAAATCCAAGGCAAACACCCACACACCCCGTGCATAAATTTAAAAAAAAATCCCTCTGGCTTCCCGTAGGTGAGAGTTTTAGGCCCGCCTTTAAAACGCTGCGGCCCTTGGGAGGGAGGAGCCGCGGCCTTCGTAGCCATGGCGACGGGGAGGCCGTGGCTGGGCATGGCGGTCGTTTGGGTGGCCTTCCGCGCCGGGTTTTCGGGCGCCCAGAGCTTCTTCCTCCCGCTGCGCGAGCCCCAG
Source organism: Euleptes europaea (assembly GCF_029931775.1). Lineage (NCBI taxonomy): Eukaryota > Metazoa > Chordata > Lepidosauria > Squamata > Sphaerodactylidae > Euleptes > Euleptes europaea. The sequence continues at coordinate 27,846,906 of NC_079319.1, read as the reverse complement.
AGCTGTGGGGCGACCCAGTACTTCGACGTCGCCAGCTTGGCTTGCGGCCCGTGTGGACCGGCCCAGAGAAAGAGCCCGCGGGGTGAGGGCGGCCTCGGCGGCGACTTCCCTCCCTTCGGCAGAACGCTTCCCTTTGTGGGGGGGGGGGGTCGCCCCCTCAGCGCTTCCCTTGGGTTTTCACAAGCGGTATGGCGGAGGAAAGTTATTAAGGGATGTCATGGTGTCACAGGGGTCTAAAAATAGTCACCTCTTTATCTATAAATATTCCACAAACCCCAGGAAGAAACATTTGTGTAACGCGCTGGAAAAGACCGTCATGGTAGGAAAAGTTGGGGGCAGCAGGGAAAGAGGAAGACCCGACAAGAGATGGATGGACTCAGTAAAGGAAGCCACAGCCTTCAATTTGCAGGATCTGAGCAAGGCTGTCAAAGATAGGACATTTTGGAGGACTTTGATTCATAGGGTCGCCATGAGTCGGAAGCGACTTGAGGGCACTTAACACGCACACACTAATACTAGCAAGTATATAGTCCTGTGGATTATTCAGAAAAAACCCAAGAGAATGTAGAAAGCAGACCACAGCCTTTAGACATCCTTTTAGAAAGAAGTTGTATCTAGTGGTCCAAATCCTAAAAATGTAGCTCCTGATCAGAGATGTTGCCATTCCAATAGTTGTGGAAATACAGGCATTTCAGCAGGTGTAGTTATTGTGGGCATAAGCAGCTGCGCCTGGGAGAATACCTGCTTCTACACAATGATTACCGGTATGGGAACCCTGTTCTTCTTTGCTGTACTTAGAATCATAGAGTTGGAAGGGACCACCAAGGTCATCTAGTCCAACTCCCTGCACAATGCAGGTATTTCACAACTACCTCCCCCACACACACCCAGCGACCCCCAGTCCATGCCCAGAAGATGCCCAAGATGCCCTCCCTCTCATTAATTGCCTAAGGTTATAGAATCAGCATTGTTGACAGATGCCCATCTAGCCTCTGCTCGAAAACCCCCAGGGAAGGAGCGCTTACCACCTCCTGAGGAAGCCTGTTCACTGAGGAACCGCTCTAACTGTTAGAAAATTCTTCCTAATGTCTAGACGGAAACTCTTTTGATTTAATTTCAACCCGTTGGTTCTGGTCCGACCTTCTTGGGCAACAGAAAACAACTCGGCACCCTCCTCTATATGACAGCCCTTCAAGTACTTTAACTGCTGCTAAATACATCCCTAAATACATTCCCTGTGTTAGCAACCTGATTTTAGTCAGTTTGTATTTGAGGAAGAAAAGAGGTCGGAAGAAGAACTGTTTAGTAATCGGGCGAGGCGTATGGCAGTGCATTTCTCATTATCTGCAATACGTTATGTTCTTGTTTATATAATATATTTATGTATTAATGAGGGGGCTTATGTAGCAAGTGCAGAGTTTGGAAGAGCAGGATTGGACCCAGTTAGTGCTTGGATGGGTGACCACCAAGGAAAACTGGGGTTGCTATACAGAGGAAAGCAAAGGCAAACCATCTCAAGTCATCACTTGCCTTAAAAAAAAAACAATGGTCCTGGGGCCTCCATGAGTACGGTGTAACTTATGGCACACAATTATTATGTAGAGATGTTCTATTAATTTAAGCAGAGATCACTTTTACGTATGCACAATTTAGATTCTAGTGTAGATCATTGTTTAATCTTTTAAAAATACGTTGTTTGTAAAGCAGTCCACCGTATTAATACATTACTTGTAAGTTTAGTATTTTAGTTATCATTTGTAGCAGTCGAGCGAACAACTTATTGCATACTTTCAGGTACTTCATGCTCCTGTCTACCAGGATTCAAGTTGGTTTCTGATAATGGTGGCGCTTCCATTACCTGTGAAAAATGTCCAGAAACTAAGGTAATACTGTGCCTGCAGTAAACAAACTTTTATTACATACAATGGGAAACTTTTTCCATATATAGTAATTCCAGCACATTAGCCATGTGAACCTGTTGCAGCAAAAATAAAAAGGAATAACTTCATTAGATAGACACTTTTTTACAGCATAAGCATTTGTGTATTAGAGCTCACTTCTTCAGGTGCTATAAACGGATCCTCCCTGTGCTGTCCTTTTTATATTGGAAGTATGAATAAAGCCAACAAAGAGCTGGGCTTAAGGCACCATGAAGTGCAGTGAGATTTAAAATATTTTAATCCTTTGTTTAGAGTGGTGTCACTCAAGATGGATGGAACTGCATTGCTTGCCCTAAAGGTGTAACTGCTGAAGGAAAATGTAAATGTGCTGCTAATGAGATTTTAGGTAAGAACTTAATGCAATTATTCTTCTTAATATCTAATTTTGCTAGCAGAAAAAGGCATATCAAAGATTTCCTATCAATTTGTATGTAGTAAATGCAACAAAACTCATACTCATCTTTTGGTACCCTTGTTTACCTCCATCTTATTAGTACTACATAGCTTGCTGTGTTGGAGTATGTATTTGAAGTATCTTGCCTCTGCAACCATACTGGTTCAGCTGAAATGTTTCATCATGCTCAAAAAGTCAGTAATGGAATGTTCACAGGAACAAAATTGACCAAAGGAATATCTTGAGCTGCCTTTCTAAGTCTATTGTCCCTGTGTTTACTAATCAGCGTGGTGTAGTGGTTAGTATGTCAGACTAGGATCTGGGAGACCCAGGTTCAAATTTCCATGCTGCCATGGAAACTTGCTGGGTGACCTTGGGCTGGACACTGGCTCTCAATCTAACCTACCTCACAGGGTTGTTGTGAGGTTAAAATAGAGAAGAGAACTACTTTTTTGGGTGTCCACTGAGGCAAAAGGTGGGTTATAAATAAAGTAAATAATAAATAAATACTATTAGCTAACATCTATTTAAGGAAATGGCAGAGTTTTAACCTGGGACTTCCTGTATACAGGAAGTTTACACCGTGGTTGATGGAGTCTCACAATTAAAGCAAACTTTCAATTTTAAAAAATTGCATTGAATTTATAGGATAACAGTTGGGTTTCAAAGAGACCTGTGAATGTGCACAAAGTGTTTTCATGAATGTTTGGGAAAATAAAACAATTTTCTTTCTGAGTGCATTGCTTCATGACGGATGGAATATCAGCCTAGGGGGTTTCCAGTCTTTAAGGAGTGGCATTTGCTGTCAATCAGAAGCAAGGAAAGGAAAGGCAGACCTGGAAAGCCCCAATGTACAGATGGAATAACATGAGTAATCCCTTGGATCCCAGCTAAGAATTCAAAATTACAATGATGGGCAATGCAAAATAAATATACAGACCATTTCCCCCTAAAGTTCTACTTTTCACATGGCCTAAGTGGTATTGCATGTTATGTTACTGTTCATATCTGCATTTTGTTTTTATATTTAGTGGAAAGGGCCACTAATGGTGCATTGTTGGATGCTGCATCATGTGTTCAGTGTGAAGGAACAGAGTCGTCATTTGCCACATCAAATGTGCTAGGTAACATGTACGTAGTCTTGTTATGAATTGGTACTTTTTTGTACGGTGTTGGGATTGGAAACATCATTGACAAATCTCTTATTCTGGAGATAAATTCCGGAGGAGTAGCTATCTTTCTTGGTGGTAGCAAAAACTGTTCTGTGGCACCTGAAAGGTTTAGCAAATAATGGTACAGTTCACACAGTACATCATACTATGGCTGGCTGTTAACAGGAATGAGCCCAGAGGATTCTTGGCTTGTATGTTCCTTTATGCTGCTGGAAATCTATCATTTACGCTTTTGCAGGAGATCCTAATTTGTTATTACATCTAAATGTGTTTAAATAGCAAGTTGGTGTTAGCGGCCATTACAAGCAGTTTTAAAGGCTTGTTTGACTTTGGATCAATTCCCGTAATGCACCTTCTGCAGTGGTTTCTTTACATTCTTCATGTTTATCTTGTCATTTGTAGGTGCATCAGATGTGAACCAACATTTATCAGTGCAAGCAAGTCTTGTCATTGTTCTGGAGGAAATATTTTAGTAGGTACAATAAAACAGCACGTAAGAGAAATAGTATGTTTTTGAAAGTAGGTGTTCTTGCTTCAAATTATTTTTTTTAACTTTGTCTTTTCAGACAGGAGGTTTATGTTTTAGCACCACTGGAAATTTTCCTCCAAAGGGAATTGCAACTGTACGTTTTGGAAAGCTAGTAAGTGTGTTTCTTCTCAAGTCCTTAAGATACCTTATCACAAGTGTTCTTGAGAAGATGTTGTCATGAGTTGTTGCTAGACATAAAGGACAAAAAGGGAGGTGGTTCAATTGGCACTACTCTTTAAAAGAGATCTAATGATGAATCAAGAAGTTTCTCTCTGGTTTATAAAGGAGAATTCTTCCTTGGATTTCAAGTAGGGATTGTGTCGAATTAAAAATCACTGCAGGTTAGCTTTGTATAAAAACAAAAAAGTTCACAGAATGTTTCTTTGTATGTTGATTATAATTGGTTGTACATATGCTTTGTGGCAACACAACATTAGGATACATTCATTCAAGTTAGGTTTTTGTTCTTTTTTATAGGGCATTACCTTGATCTCAGCATGGTTTCTGAAAAACCTGCAGGCATCAGCGGCTGCTTGCTTGGTAAGTTTTGGATAAGCATTTCCTCTTGAAACTAGATAACTAATAAATGAACCTATAAGTTTTGAGTTTTATTGACCCCTAGGCTGGAACTGTACACTGAGCACACTGAGTACTGAAATTCCACCTACAGCTTCTCTGCAAAGAGGTGTGGAGTAGGTGTGACAAAGAGAGGGATAAGGATCCTTCCTGTACCTGCTGCTTTCACAGCTGCAGATCACACACTCGTTTGCAGTGGAGAAAAAGCAACTGGAGGTTTCAATACATGGATTCATAATGGAGTGTGTATTTCTACCTTGCTTTTTTACTTACAAACAGCCAACAATAAAACATTAACAGTTGGTTTTTAAAAAACTATAGTTAAGCAATATTGAAGAGTGATGAACTGAACAAAATTAAAACAAGTAAGCTGAAGTAGACAGGAATTGAAGTCTGCTAGGAGTGTTCTTATTTAAGGAGTAACTCTATTTAACATCTTCCGTTTAAACTCAAGAATTGGTTTACCCAAATGCGCTGGGATGCAAGGTTGTCCTCACCACCACCAGTAATCTTAGTCCCACATAATCAACACTGTGGAATACTGAACAGGGTTTCTCATACAGTGCCATCCTAAACCCCTTGACTTCAGTGGATTCAGAAGGGTGTGCCTCTGCTTAGATGGCATTGATAACAATCTGAGTAGGTTCATTTGGAAAATGTAGTCCTCCATTCCAAGCTTTAGTGTTACGTGCGTGTTGTTTAACCTGCCACTGATCTGAATGCAGCCATGTGATGGAACATGTGTGAAGTAAATGTGCTTGGCAACTTCACACCACAAAGAAACTTTCTGGGAAGAAACTCCCTTTCACAATCAATGCAGCAGTTGAGAGTCACTATTCTTAACCCCTGATGCTAGTGAACATACATGCAAATAATCCTGTTGATTTCAATCGGTGTTACTTGGAGTAGGCAGGAGTAAGAGGTTAGGGTATTGCATGTTTAGGGCAATTGCTTAAATTTTCCCCATTCGAATCATTGGGACTCCAAAATTCTTACATTTGGCTGGATTGTGCCTTTTTGTTTTTTTGTTATTTAGAAAAGTAACTTGGATCTCTTACAAATTTTGAACTTGAACAATTACATTTAACACTAAAAGATTAGGATATTTTTTCACTGTTACACTTCTGGGTTGTTTTAGAATACTTAGAAGTAAATCTAAAATATAATGTAGGGTCATTAATGTGCCATGCACATGCTCACTAAGTGAACGAGTACAGTGACAAAACAGACAAAAAAGAGTGCTGCAAATGGGTTTCCAAAATTGCACATTTATTTCATTTTAAATGCTTTAACAATCTTCTGATAAGTAATTGTCTTTGGCTTGTTTCCCTGCAGCTGTACTCCAACCTAACATCTTGCCAAGCGCTTGGAAATATGTGTGTAATGAACATGAATTACTTAAGCTCTGCCAGCACCGATGCATGTGGCCTATTTCAATATGTCTTTGCAAATACGGCTGGACTTGGCACTGTTCATTCAATATCCTTCTGGTATGCTACCCCACTCTAAATGTGTTTGACTCATATGTGTCATACCACCTAATGACTTGTAGTGATTACAGTGGATCTGGGAGACTTGGGTTCAAATGTTCACGCTGCTGGGAAAGTTGCACACTCTCATCCTGACCTACTGTACAGGATTGTTGTGGTGGTGAAGTAAGAACTGTATACATTGCGCTGAGCTCCCTGGAGAAAGGATGGGTTGAAAATTTATTAGATTCATACCTTGACTAATCACAAAAATGTTGGCTGCCATAAACATTATCTTACTATTTATTCATAGGAGACAGAACCTTCCGTGGCTTTACTATGGTGACCAGCCAGGATTAGCATTGCAGGTTCTTGACACAGCTGAGTTTCCTTCTAGTTTTACTTTTAAAGGAACAAATAAGGTAGGATCTCTGAAATACAAATTCAAAACTTCCTTTGACTTCAAGATGATTAGCATGATTCTGTTGATGAAATTGCATAGGACTAAGTCTGTCTCAGACATTTTAATTCCTCTGTTGTTTTCTCTGGGTTATGTGTGATTTATTGTAATGCAAAATATTGTTTGAGTATAATGAAAGTAGTGAAATAGGAGAGAGGGAAGATAGCACGGTATAGCCCAATCTCATCAGATCTTGGAAGCTAAGCAGGGTCAGCCCTGGTTAGTATTTGGATGGGAGACCACCAAGGAATACCAGGGATGAAAACTTGAAAACTCCATAAGGGATCCCCATAAGTCGGCTGCGACTTGACGGCACTGTACACATACACAGTAAAATAGGAAACTCTCCTGAATTTTACTTGGAGTGCTTTACATGTATCAGAAATGGGGTGACCAACATTTTATGTTTTTAGGTTCAGCTCCTATTAGTTTTTTTTTAAAAGTATATGTTCCTCTAAGATGCTGCACTCACACAGGGCAGCTGCTGAGCCCTCTTTTTATACATCATCTTTGGCCACTTTCTCGGCCTCATTGATCTTTGACTTCTCTCACAGAAGATGAACACACCGTTGCTAAACTTCTGTAAAACTTTGCATGGCACCCCTACCAGTAACTGTCAAGAGAGAAGGAGGGCAGGACATACTGACAGGCATACAAACAGGTGTTCCCTTTTTGTAGGTATAAGTGTAAGCTACCAAATAGTTTCAGGGCTTTAACCAAAAGAGTAATGGACTTTGATATTTTCACTTGGCATGTCATCCTTTGCATCCCTCGTTAACGGTTGCCAGCTAGCAGATGCTGGGAAAGACTGTTCTCTGTCAGACTTTGGTCAGGCATTACAAGTCAGAAGACTGTATTGAGCTATGAACCCATGGCCTGACTCAGTATAAGGGCAGATTCAATGTTCCACTTTTATTGTAGCAGTCACTTTGCATTCCTGTTCAGGCCACACAGGGTCCTGATCGGTTAAACAGGACTCTACTTCAATTTTATTAATAAATTCTGTGTTAAAATGTGGTTAAATCTCTCAACCACGTTGTGGTAATGCACATCTTCATGATGCTGTTTGTGTATGATGTAGATAAACACTAAATGGAAGGATCTGTACTTTATTCTTCATAATCCTTTAGTAAGACTTACACAAAAAAGTAGTGGAGCAAGTCTGATACACAAAAAAGTAGTGGAGCATTGAGTGTAATATATAAAAATCCCAGTTCCTAAAAGCTTTTTTATCTTTTGTCGGCAGAACATAAAATTGCAGTTTGTTGCAGCTTCATATGATGCAGGGGGAAATTTTCTTAAATGGCAGTATTTAGAAAGTGGTGTTTTTCAGGTAAGTTTGTGTTTTTGTTTGTAGTACAACATGCAAGTAATAAAGTTGAATTTATATATAGGCTAGTATGGGGAAATGAAAACAGGAGTGAATTTGGCACCTTGGAGTTAATTTTGGAAATTTGGCATTTTGTGTCCAACAAATACCTTTTCCAAAGCACCACGCATTTGCAGCCAAACTTCCAAGCACTTTAGTTGTTCTGTCCCTTTTAGGGCTTTGTGGTGGTCTCTATTGTGAGAGTGTTTTCAAATAATTCATTTCCTTCTTTAAAGCCCTGTAGTCTGATATTAAACATAAATATCCTGTATCTTTCATTCAAGTCAAATCAATCCACGTGTTCCTTCAAGTACCCAGGCCCCAAGCCATTTCAGGCTTTAAAGGTGAGAACCAGCACTTCAGATCTTTTAGCGGTGGGGTGATGGGATCCCTGTATCCTGACCCTGACAGCCTGGCTACTGCATTTTGGTTGAGCTGAAGTTTCCAGACCATTTTCAAAGGCAGCCCCACATAAAGCTCATTATAGTAATCTAACCTGGATGTAATCAGAGAATGGGTCACCATGGCCAGATTACACTTATTGAGGAATGACCATAGTTGGTGTATCAGTTGAAGCTGATAAAAAGGCACTATATGCTACAGAGGAGACCTAGGCCTATGTCAAGTAGTAGGTCAAGATCCAGCAAAATCCCCCACCCCGCTTACCACCTTTTTCTTACCAGCTTTTTCTTGGTGTGACCTCCAAATGCACACACCTGGACAAATGGTAGTTTGTTTTCCCCTCTCACAAATAGTTTCTCCAGAAATACACACACACCCTTGATGGTTAAGAATCCCAGTTTTTGGGGGAGAAACAAACTCCCAGTTTGTCCAAGTGCCTGCATTCAGATGAGCTTACAAATTGCAGTTAGATTGAAGATTCTCAAAAAAGGAAATCTTCAGTCATGCTCTGTGCATGAGGGGGAGGAGGGTGGGAGCATGCTAGCATGCCTTTTAACAAGAGTTGTTCAAATTACAAGCAAATGGCAACCTAGGAGATTTTTGTGGAGATATAGCTTTCTCTGACACTGAAGTAAATGGGCAGTCCTTGTTGGTATGGGCTTTGAGTGGAGATGACTGAGAAGTGCTATAAGCATCTTCAAGTACTTGAAGGGCTGTCATATAGAGGATGATGCGGAGTTGTTTTCTGCCACCTCAGAAGGTCGGACCGGAAATTAAATCAAAAGAGTTTTTTTACTAAACATTAGGAAGGACTTTCTGACAGTTAGAGCGGTTCTTCAGTGGAACAGGCTTCCTCCAGAGGTGGGCTCTCTTTCTTAGGAGATTTTAAAGCAGAGGTTAGGTGGCCATCTGACAGGAATGCTGATTCTGTGAACTTAGGCAGATCATAAGAGGAAGGGCAGGAAGTGTTGCATCAGTGTTCAGCTCTTGTGGCCATTTTTTACATGCCTAGGGTAATGCCGACTGCCGCTTTGTGGTCAAGAAGCAATTTTCCTCCAGGCCAGATTGGCCAAGGATCCTGGAGGGTTGTTTGTTGTTGTTCTGTTTGTTTTTTTGCTATCTTCTGGGCATGGAGTAGGGGGTCACTGGGGGTGTGGAGGGGAAAGTAATTGTGAATTTCCTGCATTGTGCAGGGGGTTGGACTACCGTATATACCCGTGTATAAGCCGACCCGCGTATAAGCCGAGTTGCCTAATTTCTCCCCAAAAATGGGGAAAAATTAGGCACCCGCGTATAAACCGAGGGTCGGCTTATAACCCCTCCCCCCGCAGGCTTACCTGACCGGCTCCTGGCGGCGAAAAGCGGCGCGGCCCCGGTGGGGGCGGCTTTCCTGCAGCCGCAGGAGGCCGCCCCCAGGCCGCTCCGGGCGGCGGAAAGCGGCACGGGCCCGGCAGCCTCCCAGGCAGGCCCCGCTGGCCGCTCCCAGGCTGCAGGAAGGCGAGCGGGCCGGCGGGGGCGGCGGCGAGGCCTGCCTGCTCCCAGGCAGGCCCCGCTGGCCGCTCCCAGACGAGCGGGCCGGCGGCGGCGGCGAGGCCTGCCTGCTCCCAGGCCGCAGGAAAGCGAGCGGGCTGCCGGCGGGGGGGGGGGTGGCGGCAGGGGCGGCGGCGAGGCCTGCCTGCTCCCAGGCAGGCCCCGCTGGCCGCTCCCAGGCCGCAGGAAGGCGAGCGGGCCGGCGGGGGGGGGGGGGGCGGCGGCGAGGCCTGCCTGCTCCCAGGCAGGCCCCGCTGGCCGCTCCCAGGCCGCAGGAAGGCGAGCGGGCTGGCGGAGAAGGATGGCGACAGTGGTAAGTTTCCCTCCTCCCCCCTCCCCTACCCTACCGTATTGACCCGCGTATAAGCCGAGTTGGCTTTTTTCAGCCCTTTTTTGGGGCTGAAAAACTCGGCATATACGCGAGTATATACGGTAGATGACCTTGGTGGTCCCTTCCATCTCTATGATTCCATGGGGTTTAGAGAGTGGATTAGAGCTACAGGCAAAATTGTGATAATTTTGTTTCCCTGCTTTGTTCATATACTTAACATCAATCACTTTCAAAGGACTAGCTACTATAATTTTTTTTAATTTTGTACTCATTACTTTTTAAAAAGAAACTGTCACTTGCTAAAAATGATGCAAATGATTTCTTATTCTAAAACCAGAAAACTACACTGAATTATTTCAAATGTGTCATTATCTTTATTTAATGAAGCTTTGCCCTGACACACTGATGAAACTGAATGCTGCTTACATTTTTGGGACAACTTACCAACAAAAAGTAAGCATAACTTTAAATATCAGTAAAATAAGACATCCAATAAACAGTGTGATAGGACTGGGATCATATAAACCTGAAACAAGCAGATATCTGAATGTTGGATGCATCCGAAACACCTTTCAGATAGTGTCAGAGAAAAGAGAATGTAGCAGTATTTAAGCCGAGTACCAGCCTTGCCCGTGAGAAATTATTTTCTGTGCTGTGTTGGCTGGATGAAGTGAGATAGGTAGGTCTCTAATGGCTTAAGGACATGAAATCATAGAAATTGTGCAACAGTTGCTACAAGTTTGAAGGTGTATAGTTTTCAGAAAAAGAAGTGGAACTCCTTTTCTAATGAGACCAGGGCCCTGCAGGATCTTAAAGAATTCCGCAGGGCCTGCAAGGCAGAGTTATTCCACCAGGCCCACGGTTGAGGACAGCTACAGTTTTCCATCAGTGGTGGCCTCCCTACCCTACTTTCCCTCACCTTTTTGCTTGTTCTGTATTATTTACCAACTAATATGTGGGGGGTCCCGACTATTCGCAGGCCCGGCAGCAGGCCCTGTGCCACGAGATGAACACCATTTTGCTTTATTGTCTAATGTTTATGGGGATGTAAAATTGTTGATTTTGTAAATTATTTTATTTTTACGATTTTATTGGAATGTAATTGTATTTATTACGTTGATTATCAGGTTGTGAGCCGCCGTGGCCAGGGAGTGAAGAAGGGATACAAAACTAAATAAATAAATATTTGTGAATGTTTTAAAATTCTTAACATAATTTCACGTCTTATCCTTTCAGGGTTTTGAAAGGAAAATATTTATTGTTAATTTCAAGAAAGGAATTTGTAACCTTTATTTATTGAAATATTAAAGTGGCATTTTGTATTTAGTTTCATTTTCACATTATTATTGTTTTTCTACAGTGTACAATTTCTGTTTCAAGAATTTTAAAGGATTATTCTGATCCTGTGTTTTATGATGTGTTTCTTGAATATACTGATGAAGAAGATGGACAGCAATACCTTTGGGCAGTACCAGTTTTAAATTTAAACCTTCAGTATAATGAAATGTTTGTGAACCAAGGTGAGACTATTGTGCTGCTCTCTATTTTCCTAGAACTATTGTAGGGTCTGTATCTTCAGTTAAAAAAAAATAATACATGCAAGTCTCCTTATTTTTCACTCTACATGTAATATTCTATATGAAATAATTTATTTTAAAATTATAATCTCGCATTTTCTTTTTCAAAGGTAGTAATATAAATAGCTGGTTCTTAACACGTCGAATGTTTTTGGTGGATACTTTAAGTGGGCGTGAAAGTGACTTGGGAAACCATCCAAAAGTAGTCCGAATTGCTAGCGAAATAAAAATAAGGTGAGTCTGCATGAAAGTAATTCCACACAAATGTAAGAATCCGGCAGTCTAGAGTAAATTGCCCACAGTTAACTATGACCATCCTTTTATACATGGGAGTAATGTTGGCTAACCTTAGGCATGCCTAACTGCCAAGACATAAATGGCATGACATTGGATATCCAGTTTACTTTTGGATTCTTACATTGCAGAGTTAATCATGCTTTAAGCCTGTCACAAATAATGGGGTTGTATTGAATTTTGAAATGACCTCCTTACTTAAAGTGAACATTGTGACTGTCATTTCCATGATACTTAGAAGACCAGAAGTAAAGAAAGTAGCTTTAGATCTCACTGATGCTGAAGAGGTATCCCAGTATTTGGTGAGAGAGTACTGTTTTTTCTGCATTGATTGGTAACTACCTAGGATTATTCTTAATCTGAAGTCTGTGGAAAATTACAAGCTGCTACAAAGGATCATCCTTATTCTTCTCCCGCTATATTCATTATGTTGACTTTGTACAAATTAGCTATTGGTAGCTTTTGTAAACATTGCTGAGTTATTTATCTGCAACCTTTACAAAAGCTACCAACAGAAATTTATCTGACTCAGAGTAAATTTCCCATACAACTGTTACCTTCCTCGTACATAACATGGGAGAAATGATGGCTATCTTTAGGTATATGTAATTTCAAAGAGAGAAATGCCAAACAGGATATCAGGTGCCAAGATCCTGAAAGGCTGTACAAATGGCCATACTGGGACTTGATAATAATTTTAGCATTAAGGACTATATTGCAACTATCTTGCAAAAAGAATGTCACTAATTTGAATGTAATTAACAAGCTTTCATATTTCCGTGAGCCATTTTGGCAGCGTTTGCAATAATTCTCATTCTTATACTATCCTCACAAGTTTAAAAAAACTCAGTAGCCCCTAAAGTTTTTGATAGTTCAGACTCGGAAATCACTGTTTAAGTAGTTCATAAATAGAAAATCAAAATTACTTTGACTTACTATATGTGCATATTTCCTTTTGTGTTGCTGATTGTAATGGAATTAAAAACTTAAGTAGATTAAAATATAATTTCGTATACAATTTGTGCACGTTCTTCCACTATCTCTCACACAAATCCATTATAGTCACTGTTAAAATGAATTTTGCTGGTCAGAGGTTTGGGGTTATGTTTAAGTGTCTAATTTTCTATCACTTATTCCCTGCTAATGTGTTGTATATATTTCTACAGTATTCGTCTTGTGCCTAACACTCAGAGAGGAGCCATCTACCCCCCTCTCATTACAGTTTCCTACAGCGATGTTCTCATCCAAAATCCCAATACTCAAAATGTGGTGGTGAGTTCTTACTCTTACATTGACTTGGTTTTCCTGGCGTCATTTAACAGAAACTCAGCCAGCTTGGTTGTATAAAATAAGGTATATAATGTCAGATTAGTGGATAGTAAACAATTGCTTTTCAGTTTGTAATAAAATAATGCGACTAATTCTACAAAATCCAGAATTTCCTGAAAAAGTACATGCAACAATTTGAAACAGTTGAAGTAACTGAACTAAAATTAACCTCTTACTTGCTTAACCCTGGCCATCTAATGTCAGCCCAGACAAATGGCTGCACGTTTGCTCCAGATTATCTTTGATCTTCCTGTGGTAGATCATTCTGCAGCTGTAGTGGGGCCTGCAGAAATTCCTCTTAGTGTTCATGTTATTTTCAAGTGATATCTGAATTCTACAATGAGGAAACTGCTCTTCATTGATCTTCAGGATTGTTATGTAACATTAGAAGTTGTTGCTTAACATGTAGCCCCCTCCTCCAACATTATCAAAGCTGCATAAAACTGAATGTTTTTGAGCTGTCCCACAAAAAGTTAGCTCAAGTTGTCTTAACAAAATGTCACATTATAGCCAGAGGATGCAAAATCCAAGTGCCTGATTGCCACGCTGCCTAAAATTTATGCCTGCACTTTGCCCTCATCCTGACAAGCCTCCATGGCAGCAAAGTCGAGTTTCCCTCTCTTTGGGGGAGTGAATTAGAAGTCCCACTTTCTCCCACCTCCAAGGGAAATGTCTCCTTGTAGGGGGCCCTAATTTTGTGCCTTCTTGATCTGCATTAGTAGTAAAAGGAATAATGATGTTATGATGAGGTATCAAATGAGAATTTCAGAAGTGGTTATGTCAGCCAGGTAAGAACGTAACAAGAGCATGATGTGTAACCATGAAACACAATAAATAGTTAAAATATTGGTTATAGAGTTTAAGATCTTGTTTTCTAAAAGTAATGAGGTCAAGGGGGAATCTGCATATCCCAAGAAACTGCCCCTGGACCATTCTTAACTTTCGAGTGGTAAACAGTATCATCTTGGAATGAGCATCCAGTTGTCAGGGAGAGTCGGCCTCATACCATAATTAATTCTTTTTTTGTTCCCTTCATCCACAAATTATAATAGAAGTAATTATAACTATTCAAATGAAGTTTGATCAGCCACCAGGTAAATAGTCTTGTGGTTTTCAGACTCTAAATCCTCATGTGGCAACTGACCCAGTCTCAGAGCCAGCATTACTGAAGAACCATGTGAAGAGACCACTGAAAGAGACCACGATGCCTCTCAGTGATACTTTTCGTAGGGCTCCCCCCCTTTTTAAAGGTGACCAAGTGAGGCATCCCCTCTCTGTCTTCTGCCCCAAGTTTCAGAAATCTCAACCCCCTGCCTGTAGAGTACTTTGCACATGATGGATTTCGCCAGCAGTCCTGTTGTCCTTTCTCCATTATAATTATTAACTTCAGACTGGTTCACAGCTATTGACTCAGGACCACAGTTTTTCCTCCTGGTCATACCCCAGTTTTCAGGCTTTTGCACCGTCTTGTTTTTGTGCTAAAACTTAAAAAAGGTGCTCAGTTTTAGATTAGCAGCTGGAAATATGTGCTTAATTTTGTTGCTTACATTGAATGATCTGTAATTTAAGGTTTACTGTAACATTCCAGTAAAGTTGATGCATTGCTGAGCTGAAATAAATACTTTACTCTTCAGGTTTCCTTCTCAGTCAACTATGAAATGAACCAGTCAGAGGCTCACACTCAAACAAATGTAAGTTGCATCTCCACCATTCTCAGCCTATTAGAATTTGCTGCTGTTTTTTGTCGGTGAGGAAGCATAACTCTTTGTTCATCTTTTCTTGTAGATAGCACTGGGTGTTCTAGGTGGGCTGGCAGTTCTATGGTCCCTTCTCAAGACTGCTGGCTGGAAGAGACGTATAGGGAGTCCCATGATTGATTTGCAGGTATGAATCAATGGTAGTTGTAGGGTTGTAATATGTTGTTTAAAATACAGATCCTCTGCCATTTTCTGTATAATAACGGTTGGTTCAGTGCCATATAGCCTTCCAGTCTAATAGCCCAATCCTAATAGTGTTCATTCATTGAGTTCAGTAGGATTCATTCTAGGGTTATTACATAAAAGCACCAGGTTCCAGAGTTATTTGAAACTTAGGGGTGAAACTACTAGATACCCAAATGCTCTGTGAAAAAGTAGCTTTCTCATTTATCTTGGTTGGAAATTTTTTATTGTCCTCTGATGTATCTAATCAATTTATAATCTGATGTTGTAGACAGTTTTGAAATTCTTGCTGTTCTACGCTGGGGACCTTGCAAATGTTTTCTTCATCATCACAGTGGGAACAGGGATTTACTGGCTTATATTCTTCAAAGTAAGTAGACGTTTTTCAGTATGAGTACAGATGCATAACTGTGAATAAATATGGCATCTGAATATGTATGTTTTGTTTTCCTTTTTGGCTTTACTGATCAGACCATTGAGGCAAGTTATATGTGTAAGATATTTGTGTGTTTTCCCGTGTGCTTTCCGTGTATCTCTGATTCTGAATGTGCTTGCTGTAGCAAATAGAACTTGTTAAAATGCTCCAAATTCTAATTTTCTTAGCTCTCTCTCTCTCTCCTTTTTTTTTTTTTACACAAAGGCAGCCAATATTTTATAGCCAGATGTAGAATGTGGTGTGATATGATGACACACTTCCATGTTATTGCAGCTTGTTTGATGTTGTTGGGACCCTTCTTGCTTCCCACAGGGACAACAGTATATTTCTGTTCTCTTACCTCTGCCAACTCAAGAAGATGATTTTGTTTCTTACGTTGGATGTGGTTTCACTCTGAAGGTAAGCGAATCACCATTGTAGTACTGTGGCAGTCGTACCATGATGGTTTTTCCTTTTTTTAAACTGTTCCAGTTTATCAGTACTAGACTGCAGGCAAAATATAGCATTAATTAGGTAAATGCCACAGCGTTGCTGACTTGAAAAAAGGGTTTTTTTTCATAGTTATAGCCACATCTTTATTAGCATTCCACTTCAACAATATTCAAAACAGGAAACGCTATTGAGCAGGTAGTGGCGGAGCCACTCCAAAAATAGTTGGATGAGACATCTGCTCTTGATCCTTGGTTTATTTGGTTTATTAAATTACTTTTATATCTTTTGTTACATTAAACAAACATGTACCGGATAGCCAATACAACATTTGTAGAGAGGAAGAACCGGTAACGTCTTGTTAAAGTAGCTAGGGCTTAGCCATATTTTCATAGAGTTTCTGGGGCTAGAATATTTTTTTCCAAGAGCAGTGCTCTCAAGGAAAATTGCCTGTCCCTGCAAAATTAGATTCCCTCCTCCTTACATGGGTAAAGATTAGTGGAGGAATCTTGATGTGTCCCATGGATTTTTCCCATTTGAAGTGTCTGTTGCATCCATATTTAATGGACGATACCTGCTTTAATGTGCAGAGCAGATAAGTATTGTGTGGCTCCTTTAAATTTGATTTTTAAACTTTCAGCTATAAACTCCATTTTTTAAAAATTAACCTGATTTAAAATTAAGAATGAACTTAATGGAAACGTAACATAAGTGTTTGAAGAACTCTTTTCCTCCTCACTCCGGCAGATAAAACAATCTTCTAGGGGGTTACAAACTTGGGAAATTTTTTTTGCAGAAAAATCCAAAAAAATAAACAAGGTTAAGAAAGGTTAAAAAGTATGTCAGACAATTTGATATGTCTGCGTGTAAACATTACACTTTTAAAAGAAAATGGGAGATTTTGCACTGTAGCATTATGAAATCGTGGCTATCATTTTGGAGTTGCCCCTGCGCTGGGCAGGGGCTTCTAATTTTTTATGAGTTGACTTGGTTTTCTTAAATGTTAATTAAGCACGGATTTTTTTTTCATTACTAATTTCCTTAGGTGATACAGTTTTTGCACATGCTTGCTACTCAACTTACGATAGATATCTTCTTTATTGATTGGGAGCGTCCTAAAGGAAAAGTTCTTAAAGCAGTTGAAGGTAATTGAAAACTTTTTTTTTTCCTAGAGTCAGTGCAGTAAAATCATTGTATGCTTATTTCCAAAGGATATGTTAACTTTATGATGTACAACCTCTAAGAAAGTAATTCACAGTTTTTGTTTTTTGTTCATTCAGTTGACTACACCACTAGTGAAATACATTGGTGATATACTACTCATGCTAATAAAGATCTGGATACAGCCAATTCACAATATTTAGGTGGGAGGCAGATATGGTAATTCCTGAGTACCATGGTAAAAGTTACAGGAATCCCCATCTGACTACTTCACATACAGAGTTTTATTGCTTAAGACCTTCTGCATACTTTACTGTAGTATGAATAAATATTTAGGATACAAATCAGCCAAAGATAATTAACTCCAGTTGACCTAATGGAAAAGAGTGTTTAAGGCCATATTTGCTCATCTTTCATGGAAATCAGTGGGCTACCCTGTAGTCTTAGCACATACTTGCTTTGGTGTTTGAGACAACTACACATCTTTTCTTCCATTGTGTCTACACATATGAACAAGCCATAATTGCCCACATCTCAGATGTACATATTTTGGGGTTCAGCTAGTGGGGGGAAAAGACGTATAGCCATTTTTCATAATATGGGAAATAAACCAGTACACAACAAATTTTTAACATAGGCAAAATAAAAACATATCTGCAAGTCAGGCCTCCCAGAAGTTTGGGAGGGGAAGAATTGGGTTAAAGTGACTGCAGTTATTAGGAGCAACCGTTTCTAAAACAATGCCAGATTTCGGGCACACAAACTGGTGGCAAAAAAAGGAGGGCAGATGAGATTGTCCCCTGCAAATATCCTTCTGCTCACTACAGTGTTTCTGGCTTTCCTCCCCAACTTAGCTGATTCTCCTCCCCTCAGTGTCACAACAGTGTGTGTGAGTGGGGGGGGGTTGTAGAGGTGAGTGAGTGCATAGTCCAAGCAGCCAGGCGGAAGGGAATCCAAATCATGTTAATAGGTGGGATGGCAAGAAGCTAGGAGAAGCAACAGACAGATTGGGGGGGGGGGGCAAGCCAGAGGCAGTGGTGGCAGCCACAAGGAGGTGGGCAGGGAAGAAATAGGGTTTCTCCTCCCCCGCAATTATTTACTTGTGTGACCTGTTCTTCTCCACAGGAGAAAATGGCATAAAGAGTACTGCTGCGCCTGTCAGCATATGGAGAACCTATTTTATAGCAAATGAGTGGAATGAAATTCAGACCATCAGGAAAATAAATCCTCTCTTTCAAGTGCTAGCTGTTCTCTTCTTTTTAGAGGTGATTTTCAGATTTCATGGTAACGGTTTAATGTTTGTAATTTCTAACAGTAGTACATAGGTAACAGTCCAAGTTTAACATAGGTAAACTGCCTGGGGGTGGGGGAAGCACTGATGAAGTGTTTTTGTGGTTTCACTGTATGTCACGGTGTTCATGTTTTCATTAAAAACAGCCACAATTCAGTTATATATGTATAGGGTATGCATATACACGTAAGGAATTACATGTTAAAAGCGTTTCCGTCTAGACATTAGGAAGAATTTTCTAACAGTTAGAGCAGTTCCTCAGTGGAACAGGCTTCCTTGGGAGGTGGTAAGCTCTCCTTCCCTGGAGGTTTTTAAGCAGAGGCTAGATGGCCATCTGTCAGCAATGCTGATTCTATTACCTTAAGCAGATGGTGAGAGGGAGGGCATCTTGGCTGCCTTATTTATTTATTTATTTATTTATTTATTTATTAGGCTTATAACCCGCCCTCCCCCATTGGCTTAAACGTATCATGTTTTCTAACTTAAGTGAAAGAAAATGAACAAAATGGCTAGTTGATGCATTTGGAGAGATATGTGAGGACTTTTGTCTTAGGAAATTCCTTATCTTGCTTGCTGATAAATACCTATTTCTATGTCATCTCCAGAGCTATTACTAATATTGGTTCCCTTTTGATTTAAGTTTCCATGAAGGAGAATTTGCTGCCAGCTGTTACTTGTAAAGCTGGAAACAAAGCAAACTGCTTAGTGAAGTACTTGACATCACAGGGCAGGAATTGCAATCAGTGTTTATTCATCTGAATTGTCCAACCTTTAAGTTCCAAAGCTAAAATTATCTTGTCCTGGTGTTAATTTTTGCTAAGTCATAACTAAAAATGGTTCAGTAGAGGGGTTTTTGTGAATGAAAGAAAATTATTATGAGTATGAAAATATTCCAGCTTGACACTCTGAAGGTCTCTTTTTGGCTTATCCAGCATAATCACGTACATCTATCTGCAACATGATTGCAAGACTTTGTTATTTTTTGAATGAAAATAGATCTTGACGAAGCCCCACAATTTCTAGGTTTTGGACTTTGAGGCATTCATAAAAACAGCTAAAGTTGGTGATCCAAGGAATTTATAAAATATTTGCTAATGCAAGTAACTAATGAATTGTTTTGAAACTGACCTTTTAGGTTGTGGGGTTCTCAAACCTGGCTTTAATGGATTCTTCTTCCAGTCTTAGTAGGAACCCTGAAAGTTACATAGCTCCTTGGAGCCGAATTCTAAGATACGGTGTGACTGCTGTCCTCTGGCTAGTCATTGCCATAATACAGGTAGAGTTTTACACCATCCCTGTGTATTCTGCTGTTATACTCATCCACCAGTTGTTTTATTGGTTATAGATTATCACTGCATTGCAGTAGTTTGTGTTTTGTTTTCTGTATGAATGTGATCTTCACAGTTAATCCAGAAAGAAGAAATTAGAGGGAGGGAGGGCTGCTGACCTGCTTACCCTGTGGTACACTTTCAGAGTTTTTCAGAGAATCCCAGGGTAGCAAAGATATGGGGGAGGAGTTATAGATCTATCGTCAATAATATGAAGGAGGGTAGCCCTGACCTGGATGGCCCAGACTAGCTTGATTTTGTCAGATCTCAGAAGCTAAGCTCTGGTTAGTACTTGGATGGGATATCATCAAGGAATACCTGGGTTACTATGCAGAGGAAGACAATGCCAAACCACCTCTGTTAGTCTCTTGCCTTGAAAACCCTACAGGATCGCCATAAGTCGGTTGTGACGTGATGGCACTTTACACACACACACAGCTATTCTAGCATTCCCCATTTGTGTGTGTATGTTAACTGCAGTCAAGTCACTTCTGACTCATGACAGCCCTATGTCTCATCATAGGGTTTTCAAGGTAAGAGTTGGTCAGAAGTTGTTTACCATTGTCTTCTTCTGTGCAGCTGGGAACTAATGCAGCTGTAATCACTTCTGTTTTATATTGGATCTCCAAGATTAGAGAAAGGGAAATATATTTCATGAATTTGTGAGTGATCATCTGATTTTTATTGCAGATGGCATACTTTTCTGTCTTTTATGAAAGATTTATAGAAGATAAGATAAGGCAGTTTGTTGACTTGTGCTGTATGAGCAATGTAAGTAATCTTATTATTTATATAATTCTTAAAGTAAGTTCATGCTTGGAAAAAGTTGACACGAATGTAATTTGTTTTATTTTAAGTATTAGATTCAGTCGTCTGACAATTGATAATATTCTTTTTCTCTCAGTCCTTTACTATAGTCTCTTCAGTGTACAGTTTCTTATTCCCTTTTCTGATAAGGAACAAAGAGAAACATCCAGTCCAAAGTTCAGTGCACTCAGAGCTCCACATGGAATTGTGAGAATATTGTGGTTGAATGGAATAATATAGCCTAGCTTGCCTTAGGCTATATTAGCCTAATTTGAGAGCCAGCATGGTGTGATGGTTAAGAGCGGCAAACTCTAATCTGGAGAACCGGGTTTGATTCCCCACTCCTCCACATGCACAGTGGATTCTAATCAGGTGAACTGGTTTGTTTTCCCTGCTCCTCCACATGAAACCTGCTGGATGACCTTGGGCCAGTTCTCTCAGAACTCTCTCAGCCCCACCTACCTCACAAGGTGTCCTTTATGAGGAGGGGAAGGGAAGACCATTGTAAGCCGCTTTGAGGCTCCTTAAAGGTAGAGAAAAGGGTGGTATAAAGGCCAGCTCTCCATTTCTAAGTCCAGAAGGCAGATAGAACACAAAGCTAAGTTTTAATTAATGATGTTTGAACCTTTGCAGTTTCCCACATCTGGCAGAA
The DNA here is from genome assembly GCF_029931775.1 of Euleptes europaea. Lineage (NCBI taxonomy): Eukaryota > Metazoa > Chordata > Lepidosauria > Squamata > Sphaerodactylidae > Euleptes > Euleptes europaea. Next base: position 27,825,490 of record NC_079319.1, on the reverse strand, counting down.
GCTGGAGTCACATTCTGTCTATAGCCCAGACCTCCTGCTTTCACCCCAACAATTTTGCGTGTATTTGTTTTCTCACACAAACTCCCCTCTGCATGCTTTGGTTGCAAAATGTATTGTACTTTGCTATCTGCAGTATGGTGACTGTGAAATACGAATTTTAGAGGTCCAAAATTGTACCTTCTTGTGCAAACAAGCTTCAGATACTCAGTGATCATGTAGCATTTTAATGTGCTGAAATTAACATATATGCTTTTGTTCAGTTTTGAGTCTGTGTTTGTTAATATAATTTTATTTTCCTTGCATTGCAGATTTCGGTTTTTCTGTTGTCAAACAGATGCTTTGGATATTACATTCATGGTCGTTCTGTGCATGGCCATGCAGATACCAATATGGAAGAAATGAATATGAACCTAAAGAGAGAAGCGGTATGTAAAAGTACTAGGAAGAGAGGATCCGAAGGTTTGCTTTAAAGAATATATAAATAGCATGTGTATAGGAAGTTGTCTATATTTCACTGGGTTTCCTTAAAGGAGGGGCCCTGACCTGGATGGCCCAGGCTAGCCTGATCTCGTCAGACCTCAGAAGCTAAGCAGGGTCAGCCCTGGTTAGTATTTGGATGGGAGACCACCAAGGAATACCAGGGTTGCTGTGCAGAGGAAGGCACTGGCAAACCACCTCTGTTAGTCTCTTGCCATGAAAACCCCAAAAAGGGGTCGCCATAAGTCGGCTGTGACTTGAAGGCACTTTACACACACACACACCTTAAAGGAGGAGTGAAAGGGAGGATGAAAAGTTAAGAGCTAAATGTTGGCCAGGTTTCCTATTGGAAAGGCTAAGGTTAAATTCAAAACGAGCCCCTAGATTAGTATATTTTATTACAAATATCTGTAAATTCTTAATAAATCTCCCCACTATGAATGGGATTGCTTGTGCTCAGGAGAGGATAGGAGTGAGAGGACAAAAGCTGGTGGTGCTCTTTGCGAGGCGGGGGCGGGGGTTCCCAACCGGGGCCTCCACTGCCACCTCTGGTCTTGCCTCTCTGGGCTGGCGATTTGATTCCAGACAGTTGTAGGGTAAGGCCAGATGGATAGACCTGGAGGGAAAATCTTTTCCCTCTGGTCCATCCAGGACTTAAAAGGAGGCAGCTAAAGGAGGGCTGGGGATTTTCTTCCTTCCTTACTCACTTCTTCCCTTCTTTATTTGTACTCACAGACCAATTGGTCATAAGCAAATGAAGGAGAAAACAAGATACATAATTTTAAATGATATTGTTACATTATGAGACATCAGTGTTAATTATTATGCCATAGACAGGAATTTTACCACTGCAAGAATCACATGAGGATCAATGTCAGCTAACGATTTAGATAAAATTTCCACCTCTGGAGTTAAAGCTTCAGATACTCATATATTGCTCATATATTCTCTTAGAGATACTTCTCAAAAAGGCTGACCTGAAAAACAGGCTTGCATGGCAACAGATGCATTACTCCTTTATATTCATATATAATGTATGGATTACCATTCTGCTTCTGTGCACTTTCAGAGGAGCTATGAATGCTGAATGTTCCTTTTTCTTTTTGTTATAGTGAAGTATTTTAAAGATACTGACAGCAGTGAAGGGGTCACCCTTCTGTTTTTCTTTATGCTGCTGAAGATATTTTTCCTCCCAAACGTTATGCTTCTGCTTGATTTTGCAGCAAGGTCTTTTTACCTTACCAAGTTTTGCTTTGTTGTGAAGAAAACACTAGAACATGTATAGCTTTTTCTCTTAATTGCCAAGTAAAATGAGCTGTTGCCGTAAATATTTAAGCTTAATATGACAAACCCAGAAGACGACTTCGATTTGGTACCATACCTGTACTATAATGTAATGTCGTCCCTTAAGCTTATTCCAGTTTTTGAGCAGGAGAGGAAGAGTTGCTTCCATTTAAGTTTACTTCAAGATATTTAAAACAATGCAGATCTGAAGCAAAGTGAACTTTGTAATGTAGGTAAGCCATGACCCAAATAACTGCTTAGTGGAACTTCTGACGACACCTGACCTCCATGCCCTCTCATCAGTTGGTATGAAACTCTTCAGTTTTGTAAGCCATCACCATGTAGCGTGGACTGCTGCTGTTTCGGAAGAACAAATCTGAACCTCTTTTTGCACTTAAAGTGATTTCAAGGTTCTTCTGATCTTCCTGTCATTTTCTTTCTCTAGGCGAAAACGCACGGTCGCTTTATCCTCCTTTAATCCCTTTTTTAGCCAGGATCGAATGCACATTAGGTGAATCGCATGCGTTCAATCCTGGCTGAAACAGGGATTAAAGGAGGATAAAGCAACCATGCGTTTTCGCCCTCTGTCTGCAACGACTCAGCATTTCTCGTGCCGAATTGCTGCCTGTAGGTACATCTGTTCGTATTAAAGGGCGAAAACATCTGCTGTACATGTTCAGCTGTAGTCATCACAGAACCACAATAATAGTGAACTGTTGAGTTTGTTCTTTGCGCATGTATTTCCAACCATTCTGCTTTGTGTCCTTTCCTCAGGAGAATCTGTGTAGTCAAAGAGGTTTAGTGCCGAATACGGATGGCCAAACATTTCAGATTTCTATTTCAAGCAAGATGAGGCAGCAATATGACAGAATTCATGAAATATTAACAAGAGTATGTATATTACTGTTACGGTGCTGACTTTCTGTTGTCCATATTTAAAGCATGATTGTCTGGCGCCTAGTTAAGACATAATCTTCCGCAGTTATTTTTGTCATTCATGTGAATGCATGCAACATACCTTTAGGCTCTAGTTCAAGCGCTGAATATGTGAATTGTTATCAACACTTTTCTAGCGTTTGTTTCATGTTAACAGTTGTACAGTTGCATGCTTCTGTGTGAACAGTTGTCCAACAAACTTCTGCTGAGATTATTGCATTGTGACCAAGTTTTTAAAACTATGTGTTCCTGAGATTTAATGCTGAAAATGCTGGAACTTGGACTGAAACATTGACCATGGAGCATTCTGATTTAAATTATATTTGCGCTGGCCAGATGATTTTGGACAAAATAAACTGCACATTATAATCTTTTCAATAGCTGTACTACATACGAGCATCTTCTTAGAAGCATCTGGGGCTAGAGATTAAGGGATACTTTGGGAGGGGTACATTTATTGCAAAACATAAGTAGTGCTGCCTTTGGGGTATAAAAATAGGAGCAATTAAGTCTTTGTATTGAGTAAAATCGCAAACTGTCTGTTCCCAGGTCAGATGGATGGTCAGAAACTTCACCATTATTTCACTTATATCAGAAGACACCCTGCGTGTTCTAAATTAATTTAAACTCTACTTTTCCTTCTTTTATTTTCCCCAGAGACATGGCCCTGTGAGGCTTCTGAATTCTTCTACAACTACATTCGAACAGAGCACTAAAGCATACCATACCATGAATAAATTTCTTGGCTCTTTCATTGATCATGTATGTATACGATATGGACATTTAACTCAGGGACAGGATAGTTAGTTTGACAAGGAAGATAGTGATATCTTTTGTTCTATATGAGGCTATAGATTGGCCATTACAGGTCATGCTGTCATGCTGTATGCAGGAGCGGATTCACTGTCTTGGAGTTACAATAGAGTTGATTCTCTTTCCAGGATGCATTCTTTATATAATTGGTGCATAGCGGTTTGTCCATACTGTTTTCCTAAGTAGTTCACCTTTAGATCATAAATAATTTTTAAGGCTTTCCCCCCCTCCTATTTTTATAGGTTCATAAGGAAATGGATTACATTGTAAAGGACAAATTGTTATTAGAACGAATTCTTGGAATGGAGTTTATGGAACCAATGGACAAGAGCATCTTTTACAATGGTATTACCAATTTAGCTGTTAAAATTGTTTGTATGTGCTAATGGATACATCTTAAAGCACTTCTTGTACGACCCCATTTACTTTCACTTCCTATTCTCTGCTAAAAGGAAAATTCCAGAATAAAACAAACATGGGGTTAAATCTCTCTTCTGTATGAACATGCCTCTGGGAGAAAAACTAACCGGTGGTAGAAAAGGTCTGAAATAGCAAGGCTGTTCTTTACATATCTGGGTAAGCAATGCCTCATTGCACAAGTTGGCTGGCTAATGGCTTCCTTAAAGCTGTGTTACATAACTTATGTTACATTACCCATCAGAATTCTAAGGGTCGGATTCATGCCTTTTCACAGCCATGTCTCTCACCCTGATGTCAAGATTGAAACTTATGTCAGAGAAGATGTGCTGCCCTACTCCACAGTGTGCCTTTCAGATAGCTTTTGTAGAAGGCCTTCATGCTGTATTTCCATCAGCATTGCTTTTTAGAGGGCTGTCTTACATTTGTGCCTTGTTCTTATAGACATTCTGGAAGGACAGATATACAGGGCATGTAGCCGAATGGCACAAGAGAGGAAAGTTAGCTGTTGAAAGAAAATCCGCTCCTATAATTTCGAAACGTAAATGCATAAGGCCATGTTTTACAACATGTTGGCCTGGAAGCAGTCAGCTTTTTCACGCAATTTTCACCTAATTCCCCTCTTTACTCCTAACTCTGTTAGAGTCTGTGACGCAACCCCCCCCCTTTCAACCGCTTCAATATCCCACTCACTCAGCCCGGCCGTATATGCTGAGGGAAAAGCGTTGGCCTGAGTATATTTGTGAGGAGATTATTTTCCTTCTCCTCCAGTCCCACACCAGTATTTACCTCAGAGAGAAATAGGACACAAGAGGCTTTTTAACTTAAACAGACAAAACAGGGAAGTTCATTGAACAGAACTCACAGAGGTTGATTTTCAAGGAAAAGGCAGAAATTGAAGGGGGAACTCCGAGTCAGGTTTATCTGCATCAGAGAGATATCTTAGATGTTTTCTTCACTCAAGTTCCTTCAGTTCTTAGTTTCACGCTTAGATCTGTCCCTCAGAACTGTTACTCAGATTCAGACTCAGACTCTGTCCCCAGCCTAGCTCACAGGAGCGAAGGAAGTCTGAGTTCCTTTCCCTCCTCAGAGAACTCACAGAAGTTTGGGGAAATATCCAAAATCCCTCTTCCAGTTCTCTCTCTGATTACCCCACACCAGTGGCTGTAATCCTCTACACCTCCCTGCTACTGGAAAAGCTCTACCTCAGAGACTAATTCCCCCTTGTAACCTGAGAATGGGCCCTCTCTAACCCAATTCTCACTCCTGTCACTCCCACAGGTTGTGTGTTTCGATAGCTTTGGCTTTAACAGAACCTCTCAGGTTCACAGAGTACAGTCTGGTTTCCGCTCAGTCTCACTACCAAGCTCAGAATCTATCACAGCCTTCTCTGGCTGGTTCCAATCTTAGGACTCCTTTCACAGCCTTCTCTCAGGCTGGTTCCTAAGCCTCCAATCTATCACAGCCTTCTATCCAGGCTGGGTCCCAAGCTTCAAATGTTTTTCTGTCTCTCAGAGTGTCAGCTCTCTGGCTCTGCCTACTCTTGGTCTGTCAGCTCTTGCTTCAGATTAAACCCCTTATCCGTCACACAGTCCCATGATCCTCAAATATCCGTTTTGGTTGACAAAGGGGACGCTCTCCTCTGTTTTTCTCACCAGTACAAAAGCTGGTTATTGTGTACTTTGTATTTTTGAAGCATCTGGGGTAGATTTTTTTAATGATAAGGTGTGCTGGAAAATCCTATAAGGAGGATATCTTTCAACTAGCTATTTGGGGGCCTGAACGTTCATTTGGAATAAAATGTCAGTGACATTGCTCCGTTTATTGACAGGCTGTCAACAATCTGCTGCAGACTTTTAAACTAAGAGCATTCATGGGTGCCTGAAAATAACACAATATATCAGCCTGTACAAAAGCACCTTATGAAATCCAACTATTACAATAATTTTGAGGATTTGTAGTGACATTTATTCTGCAACACGTTATTGCTTTCATATTTGTTTTGACAGTTTTTACCCGCTGTGTCAGGGAGATTTGTTCTAATTTTATAAAACATCACATTTGTTACAGAGTGTGCAGTTTTCTCAACAGGTTATTTCTCTTGCAGACGAAGGGCATTCTTTCAGTGATACTCTTTATTACGGCAATGAAGCCACTCTCCTCATTTTTGATATGCTGTTTTTTGCAGTTGTGGATATGGCTACCCAGAGTTTTGTTTTAGCAGCTGTTCTGACATATTTACAGCAAGAGGTAAGTTTTCCTGCTGGATGGAGGGTGAGCCTTTTGTTTCTTAGATGGTTTCGTCCATAGCAATGTACGTACTCATTTATCTAAACTGTATTAGTACACATTTATCTAAACTGTATCAGTACACATGGGAAATGAAGCTAATCATTTAAAATCATTTGGATTTTTTTCATTAAAATAAAAAGATTAGTAAAAACAGGAGCACAAACGGCATAACTGAGCCACTATTCCAGGCTTGCTTCTGTCTCCCAAGGCGGGCTATGTATAGAATCTTCTGCTGCCCATTCCAACTATTGAGCACCCTGATTATGTAAGTTCAGTTTGGCCTCAGTAATGCAACTAGTGTTCTAGACTGAACAATTAAGGGGGAAACTACCCGGCACTTCCCCATATTCCACTAAAAAGTTCATTGTTCACACAGCAGAGGCCCATGACTGGCAATCATTGGGTTGGCGCTGAAGCTTTGACCAGTTGTCCACTTTCAACTTGCTGGTCGAAATCTCAAGATGCTAGTCCTATATGCTGAGGAGTTAACTGGACTCAGATCTAGGCATATAGGTTGATTCTTTGAACTATTCATTCACTCATTCACAGCAGTTCATAAGATCGCATGCTGGAGACCAAACGTCAGAGCTAGAGGACCACTGTTGTTAGCACTGCAACCAACTCAGGCATTGGGAAGCCCTTCCATTGTTCCTACAGGCAGCCTTGAGAAGAAGGGAACATTTGCTGCCACAGCACACTAAAGGGGGATGCAGTTTCTGTTCTTATTCAGGTAATAAGAACAGGTCAGGTCCCCTTTTGTATGCTGGTACAGTTCCTAGGAAATGCACGTGATAAGCTGAATTCTGGATTTTCTGACAACAGCTTCCCTAAACACAGATCATCTGTTTAGCAGTCCTAGAACATTTCCTCTTAGGGCAGTGTTATCCAAACTGTGCTTGCAGAGTTTTGACTCTATTCTACACTTATCCTGGGGTACAAAATGTCAGGAATGTATTGCCCTTCTGCTGCAATCCTCTGCCAGCCTTAAGGAAGGCTCTTTCTCCTCTGTACTAGGGTGTCCCTGCACATCAAGAGCCACACCCAGGATTCTGGGCAGGTTCTGTTCTTACTGCAGCATTGTTCCCAAGACTAACATTTTTGGTTCTTGTAGGTTATCCGGGCTGTGTAACCGTGGTCTTGGAATTTTCTTTCCTGACGTTTCGCCAGCAACTGTGGCAGGCATCTTCAGAGTAGTAACACTGAAGGACAGTGTCTTCAGTGTTACTACTCTGAAGATGCCTGCCACAGTTGCTGGCGAAACGTCAGGAAAGAAAATTCCAAGACCACGGTTACACAGCCCGGATAACCTACAAGAACCAATGAACTCTGACCGTGAAAGCCTTCGACAATACTAACATTTTTGTTTCTTCCCCATACAAGTGAACGACAGCCATTCTCTTATATGACTGAAAGTAAAAAGGTATGCATGGGACATCATTGCTTCCTGACCCTGGAGATCCCAGCCATTAAGAATGAAGCCTTTCCTTTTTGCATTGCCTCAACCAGGATTCTGTTTCCTGTTCACCCTGGAGTGTGTTGGAATATTGGCACAGCGTTGTAGAATGTTGGAAACCATCTTTTATATATCGATGACATGAAGTCTGTTTTGTGTGTTTAGATTTTTAGGTTTATTCGGAATACAGTTGGACAGAAGAATTTGGCATCCAAAACTTTGGTGGATGAAAGATTTCTTATATAAACCAGTGGGAAACGACTCTATCCACAAATTAATCATGGCATAGGAAGTCACCAAAAGACAATTGTTTTACAACACTATGTAAATATTAATGTATAGTTTTTACGGTTCCATATTCCTTAGAAAACTGATATTTTTGTACAGACTAAATAATTTTTTACTTAGTGGGTGATAATCTAGAAGCCTTGAACAAGTGGTACACCATGACAAGATGAAGAAAGGTGTCATTACAAGGCTACGTGTATGCATTAATTTCAGAGCAGTTTCATGTGTGTTTGTATTACCTGCAGCAATGTGTTTGGATCGTTGTTTTGTTAAGTTAAACATGTTTGTATTTGTTTTTGAATGTGCTGTGACTTGTGAATGAGGAAAGATTAATAGGAGCAGATGGATTTAGGAAGAAAAGGATGTCGGAGCTGACATATCCAGTCAAACTGTTTCCTAGCCTAGAAAATCCCAAACAGTCCAATTGGACAACATTCCCAGAGTATTCTCAGGCTTTTGTGAGTCTCCAGGAAAGGAAATCTATCTATGTGGGGCAGCCCTTACAACTATCTTTCTAATTGTGCTGTGTGGATTCTTGTACTAATGAAATCAACAGGGACTCAGAGTTTTGAAGTGGGGGAAATGCAGTTCAGATATACATAAACATATCCATAGGTATAAGTAAACAAATGGTTTGTTTTCCCGCTCTGCCTCATGGGCTATTAACGAAAGAATTCTGCTTTAACCAGCAGTTTAGCTCATCTGTTAGGTAAGGGAATGCAGAGTTTAGCCTCCCACAGGGATGAAAATGCTGACAGGAGTTTTTAAAGCACTGATCTAAATAAACAAAGATACAGTTTTGGAGGCGAATGGCCAGCAATAGGGACAGCTGCCCTAAAATCCGGATTGGCCAGCTAAAATAAGAATATTATGTGCGATGCCACCCGTAACTAGTTCTAGGAAATTAAATTTTCACAAGCAGAGGGCTTCAGGAAGTTCTAATCTTATATGAGAGAAGAAATGTTTTTTTCATGCGGTACATGAACTCCATGGGCAAAAAAAAAAAAGTTTTTCATACAAGGTGTGTAATTCACTTACAGAATTCACTGCCATGATATGTATTAATGACCATGAGTTTTAAAGCTTTTAAAAAAGAATTTGATGTATTCTTGTAAGTTTGTTGAAAGCTATTAGCTATAACAGAAGAATGGAATCTCTGTGTATAGAAGGAAGGTTTCTCTGAATACCAGAAAGACTGGTCAAATCCAGAAATATAGCTTTATATTTTTAAATCTTGTGTTTCATTACAGGTTGCGACTCTATGATCTGGTCAGTTTACTTTTCAGCAGTCATGTGGAGATGCTGAAAAATTTGCAAGATCAATTCCAGTTTGCTAAAATCCACTGAAAAAGCTGGTTTGGGATGATTCTCACATGATTATTTTTATGTACAAATTCATAGCTCTTCCTTCTTGTAACAGTTTTTGGCTGATGCTTTTTTTCCTGGGAGAGCACCCATGGATCGCTGTCTTGTGTGAGCTTATTTTGTTTTGATTTGCACATGCATGTAGCTTTGCAGGGGGCCACTTAGAGCACAAGGGTATGGTGAAAATTTCAGCAACTTCTTCACATAAACAGCTTACACACAAATACGTTTCCGGTATCTTGCTGTGCTCAGCTGCTGTTGTGCGTGAACTAGGTCCTGAATAAGAAAACTTGAGCTTTATTTTTTTATGCCCGATAAGACTAATACCATGATTCTCTTTCAAAAGAATTTCTAAAACTTCATCTCATTCCTAATACACTCCTCAAACTGGATTCCCAAAAATATTTTACTTATGAGTAATTGAGGAAATGAATTTTTCCACTGCGGTAGAGTTCCTGTATGTTCTATGGTGTGAGTCACCAAGGTTATTAAATTCTGAATGCAGTGAATTCTAGCTCCTGGAACAATGGTATCTCCTAGATAAATGCTGTTATAGAGCACATGATGAAAACTTCGCATAAACAAATTTATAAAGGACACTGAAAATAGCATCTTTCTTTCATTATTCAAAAATGAAATGTGAAATAGGTGTCCAGGAAATAAAGGACTATAAGTGCTGCTGCAACATCCCCAGAAAACAAATGTTCTTTATTTTATTTTGATTTTTGCTACCTTGTCTTTTAAACATTACAATCAAAACACATTGTACACAGTGTTGCATCATAACAGTGTGTGTGTGTGAAGTGCCATCAAGTTGCTTCTGACTCATGGCAACCCTATGAATCAATGTATTCCCAAACATCCTATCGTTAACAGTCTTGCTTAGGTCTTGCAGACTGAGGGCTGTGGCTTCTTTTATAGAGTCAATCTGTCTCATGTTGGGTCTTCCTTTTTTCCTGCTGCCATCAACCTTTCCTAGCATTATTGTCTTTTCCAGTGAGTCTTCTCGTAATGTGACCAAAGCACAATAACCTCAGTTTAGTCATTTTAGCTCTTAAGGATAGTTCATTTTATCTAGAACCCACTGATTTTTTTTTCTTTTTGGCATGTTTCTAATTGCTTCCAAAAAAGCATACAGTTTTTAAAGTCTGGCAGATTTCTCTGGAGAGAGTAATCTGACCATGCGATGCCTGACCTTGGTAGATCTGTTACAGGGTCCTGGGCCCAGCTTAACAGAATGCAATTCTCCGGATGTTGCCCACATCATAGGGCTTTGTAAGTTAAAAGCAGAACATCAAAGTATACACAAGCTAAATAGAGAAATTGTTTACAAGTGGATCTGCTATGATCTTTTTGCACTCCATGCTCATCAAGAGGCAGGCCACAAACTCTTCCAAGCTTTCTTCAAAGGCAGCCCCATGTAAATCACATAATTTCTTCTTGCAGTAATCATGGGGGTTACAAACTTGTAGTTGATGGTGACTAAAATCCCAGTTCTCTCAAAAACTTCATAGCTGAAGAGTTTCATATAGTTGAGATATTACCTTTTTAGTGACTGTTGTCACCTGATCAGCCAGGTCTGACAAAGCACCCAAATTCTACCTGGCCAATCATAGAAGGGGCAGGATCATCAATAATTCTCTCCTCTGAATTCTGTAGATCACCGCTCATTGTCACTGTCCTGATCCTCCACCACCCTCTGCATGTTCTCCTTGTCTGCAAGTACCTGAGAGGCAGCAGGAAATCTGTGTGCATGAGAAGGCTTGAACCCACTTGTGGGGAAACCCTATCTCCTCCTTTCTGTGATTCGGGTAAAAGTGTGTCACCACTCAAACTCGTCTGGCTTTCAACCTTCCCTTCAGTGGTTTGAGTTAGTGAGAGGGCTACATATGTGCGTTCATAAGGAATGACTCCCCTCTCCCTGCCTGCTAACTCTGACTCAGGTGATTGGTCTATCATGGGCTTCCTAGAGGCACCTTGTTGGTCACTGTGTAAACAGACTGCTGGACTTGATGGACCTTGGTCTGATCCAGAATGGCTTTTCCTATGTTCTTAAGCATGAATAAACAGCTGCTTGGGTAAGATTTTAGTCACAGTCTGAGATCTTTTAAAAGGAAGACTTTTATTCAGCTAACATACCTCTCTATTAAGCAGGAGCACCAAAGTACAAGATTAGATGCCAGAACAGTAGTACAAGTGTTGCAGAAAACTAAGAATCAAAATGTGAGGCTAGCTCAGTTCTACCAGTCACTGGTTTTACCCTGACGTTCCTTTCAGAGGAATGAGCACAAGGACTGGAATTTTGAAATGGAGGATGGCTGCTGCAGACTTCGTTTCTCTCCATTCCCCAGTTCTTGTCTTGCATGCCATGCACAGAGCATTCTAACCCTTTTGACTCTGCCTCCCAGCTGTGAGGGACACTGTTTGGCATATCCAGTAATGGGCTGAGAACTGATCAGTTCCTACCATTCTGCATTTGCCCAGTTGTAACCAGTTCCTCATCTTTGGCCTTTATGGTCCCAACTCATGATATTAAAAGTGATCTGCCTTATATCTTCCTGGCAGGTGGGCAAAAGGTTATTGCTCTCTTTCACGTTTGTCCCCACATATGTAGGAGCATCGCATGTCTGCATGTAATGAGGGTTTTATGTCTTTGTTCCCATTAGAGTGTGTTTTCTCTGTGGTTGGGGCCTCTTGGAGGTTAATCATGACATCCTGCATCCCCTCATCACAACAGTCACTAACACTTTTGAGTCAGTCTTAGAATGCAATCCACCCTGACCTGGAAGGCCAAGTCTTGTCAGATCTCAGAAGCTAAGCAGGATCAGCCCTAGTTAGCACTTGGATGGGAGACCAGCAAGGAAGACCAGTGTTGCTATGCAGAGGCAGGCAATGGCAAACCTCCTCTGTTAGTCTCTTGCCTTGAAAACCCTATGAAGTCACCATAAGTCAGCTGTGACTTGCTTTACATCACTTTCCATCAAAACCAGGGATGCAATCCAGTGGCCGCGTATTTGTGAGTAAGCTCCACTTAATTCAGAGGTGACTCATTTCCAAATTAAACATGCATAAGTTTGGGCACGCCTGTTGGTCATCATCTAGCTAACCACGGTTGCCAGCGGCTGATCGGGAAGGAGACCCTTGGGCTACATCTAATGGAAAAAAATAGCACTCACTAACTTCAAAGAAACATAAGGAAGGGTGCTAAATGAGAGGATGTCACATGTGATTCAAGACAGAGTCCCACTTTGTCTAGTGGAAGTGACTGAGATTACAACCTTAAACTGCTGGGGGTGGGGTGAAATTGCTCACTGCTGCCGCTTTCAGTAGTTGCCGGAATGCTTGCTTTTCTTTCCTCCATCATGTAAAGACACTGTAAGTGCTCCAGTGCTCTCTCCCCTTCTAGAAACTCATCCAGAACTTTCTGCTGCTTTGCTCAGGGAAAAGGGAGCAAACAGTATGTTTTGACTGTGCTGAAATGCAAGCTATCAACTTGTTGGTGTTCAGGAACAGGTCATACTGTCCCATTTTCCCCTTATCTTTTTAACATTCATTAGAGATTTATTTATTTTTTGCCTTTGAGCCAAGCATACCTAAGAAAATTAAACAATCTTTCCTTAAATCTGTATCTCAGTGCTCCCTGGACTATCCTGCTGGGCCAATTACTATGTTGACTAGACATAGGAATGTAAATAAGATAACGTTGCATAGGATTAGGCAGTTGTTTACATAGCCAAGGCATCTGGAAGTTTAAGTGTCTTTCCCCCCTGTGTGCTGGATTATCATTGCATATATATTCAGTGCTGATACAAGTAGGAGACTGGTCAAATGTTCTAACAAAACTCAATGAGAAAGGAGGCTGTGGTTCCCCAAACAGTGCAATCTATACAGCTTACCTTCTAACTATTGTTCAACTGTCCACTTTTTTGTAACTGAGGGAAACGTGGGACCCCGGGCCCAAAATATGCAGGAAAATGAAGTTTCTCCCTCATAGGGAGGCAGAATCCCATCCCAAGTTTTTTCTCAAAGTCAGTCCCATTTGCACTAAGATATGGAACCGTTTCCTTAACAACACCAGGAATTCTTGTTTTGTCGGCTGAACTTTTTAATACAACAAAGTGCTATTAAACTTCTCTATTGCTACTCTCCACTATTGAATGCCCCCCTTTCTGGAAAATTTAGGCTTGTGTAGCAATCAATCACTTTAATATGGTCCAAGACCAGCAGATAAAAAATGTAACAGGATAACTGCTTGTGCGAATCAGTAAGATTTTTAACACAGAGCAGAATTTTCCCTCCAACAGTAATGTGAGTAGGTGATACCCCATATCACCATCTACTGGATATTGGAAGAGGTAGCAGATGATGTCCAATCTTATTTACACTTCCTCTAGGTATCTTATCAGATCTCAGAAGCTAAGCTGAATCATCCTGGTTAGTACTTGGATGGGAGACCACCAAGGAAGTCCAGGGTCGCAATGCAAAGACAGGCAATGCTCATCTCTTGCCATTGAAACCTTCTGGGGCCGCCATAAGTCAGCTGCAACTTGACGGCACTTTCCCATAGATTTCCCATAGATTTTGTGGAGGCTAATTTCCAGGGACACATTCATATGAATGCAACCTTAGGCTTGCAGGCTTGTTTTCACCCTTGCAGCAGTTTGTGAGTTTTGGATTGCCACCTTTTTTCTGGCATGGCTCCTGTGCCTTTTAACTGTTCGTTTGCAAGCAGATGCAGTATTTCACCTAATGAATGAAACAATAGCCCTGCTGGGGGGAAAGGTTGAAACCCCCTATTTCATATACACCTCCCTCAGTAGCATGACTCAGCTTCTGAAAGACATGCTGATGCAATCTGAATTCTGATTAGAGCAAAAGGAAACACGGAACTGACCACAAAGCAGTTTCTCCTTGATCTGGCCCAGGCACACAATACAAAGGAGGAGTGATACTTTCAGACACTCAATTTTTAAAAAGCTCAAAAGCCAGGATGAAGAGAAGGGGCAAGACATCCAGTGGTAAAGGATCAGGGGTCTTGGCTTGATTTTTCTCTTTGACATATGACTATCAGGAGCAGAAAAATTCAGAAAAGTGTAGAAGTTGTTCAGATTGCAAAATGGGTTTCCCACAGAGTGCCTGCAGCCCCTTCGACTATGTCTGTTCACTGTATAAAAATAGTTGAGTGACTAACAGGTTCAAGAATGATGGGGTGTGGGGACGTCAACCCTGAACCAACACCACTCCTGAATGCCCTTTTCAGGCACAAAACGATGCCTGACTGACTGTGTTGCAGAAATATTTTTGATACATCAGAAAGCACAAACTGTTTTGGTGCAGTGCACATCTGAGCGCATCTGAACTCTCTAGTACTGAAGTGGGCTAACAATACATCATAAGCATGTGTGAGCATCTCTCACTTCTGACATGGCACATTAGCACCAAACCAGAAGTATGAAAAGTCACTCACAATACGAAGAGCGATTGGTTGTAGAAGATTGTTCGGGTTGTTTGAATGGGTCCACCATGCTGGCTCTGGTTTCATCCTCTTCTGGATAGGCAGGCATAACACAGGAAAGGATTAGGACTGGGGCCCATGTGTTATGTTTTTGTGGGATCTTATTTTTCCCCAGATTGGCCTAAGGTGGTCTCCGTCTTCAAACAAACAAACAAAAAAGGATTTTTCACTGGCTGGATTATTTATTCCTCAGTCAGAGTTTTTTCGAGACTGTTTGCTGAGAATGTGCTGCCCAAGAGCAGCTGACACTACTAGTGTCAGGAAAGAAGAAAATCAAAATGTTGTTTTGGTCATTAGATGCCAGCTGCATAGGGTTGCCAGGTCCTTCTTTGCCACAGGCGGGAGGTTTTGGGGCCCTGAGGAGGGCAGGGTTTGGGGAGGGGAGGGACTTCAATGCCATAGAGTCCAATAGCCAAAGCGGCCATTTTCTCCTGGTGAACTGATCTCTATCGGCTGGAGATCAGTTGTATTAGCAGGAGATCTCCAGTTAGTACCTGGAGGTTGGCAACCCTACAGCTGCAAGGCGGTGAATTGGACTGCATTCGCCAACTGGGGCATTTTTATGTTGGGGCAGAAATACTTGGAGGTTGGCAACCCTACTTGAAGAATCCAACAGTAATAACAAAGGTATAGTCTGTTTGCCTCCTGTATCCAATTGAAATGTCTTTGTAGGTATGTTTCTGTACTGTGCAGACTACAAGCTTAACAGCAGCAACTGGCTGACGCTCATGTCCTGGATGCTATATGAACAGAAGGTGTGCCAGTTCTGGCTAACAAAGGATGAGATTTCCGCAGAAGGAAATGTGTGTATGCCGTCAAGTCACGGCTGACTTATGGCAACCCCATAGGGTTTTCAAGGCAAGAAGCATTCGGAGATGGTTTGCCACTGCCTGCCTCCGCGTCACGGCCCAGGTATTCCTTGGAGGTCTCCCATCCAAATTCCAACCAGGGCCGACCCTGCTTAGCTTCTGAGATCTGATGAGATCAGCCTAGCCTGGGGCTATCCAGGTCAGGGTGAAGGAGAAGTACAAACTGTTTAATATCGTTAATCAGTTTTTAAGACTGATTCTAAGCAGGCCTGTTTTGCAACCTAAATGCCCAGAACCATGACCCATACATAAGAGGGACCCCACCCCCAAAGTGTTTGCAAGCACAATTATATTTACACAGGAGTATCCTTCCTTGGACTCCATCCCAACAATTGTGATTTTAGGAACTGGTGTAGGTATCCCCAAATGCAACGCTGTGTGCTGAAAAAGAAATCTCCAAGGCCAAAAAGACAACTGCAACTGTAAAAAACATGCATTTCTGCCTCAAAGAGGGGCCGGAATGATGACAAAGTGGTCATGCTGAAAGTGTCGTGATTCCCCACTACCACCTTGGAGTGAAATTGGGGTACTAGCATAGACAAAAAGTGTGAAAAAAATTGTGTCCACACCTGTGTCCCCTCCTCTTCAGAAAAGGGTTGCATCCTGGTTATACCCTGATCCAGGGAAAGCTTGCAAGGGAATTCAGCAATCTTTTGGGAATGCCCCTGAGTCCACACAGCCATCTGGCTTTCTTGCTCTCCAATATGCCTCCAAAGTAAGAAAGGCCTGCTCTACTCAATTCTATCCTAAATTCTATCCTACCATGCCAGTGATCCAGGCTCAACCCCTTTCCCTGATCCTATTGCCTTGGACTCCCAATAGCCTCCAAGTGGGGCCTGGAGATCTCCAGGAACTACAACTGATCTCCTGGCTACAGAGGTCAGCTCCCCTGGAGCAAACAGCTCCTTTGGAGGGTTGGTTCTACGGCATTATACCCTGCTGTGGTCTCTCCCCAGGCTCTGCTCCCAAATCTCCAAGGATTTCCCAGTCCAGAGTTGGCAACCTTATAAAGCCTCTAAGGAAGTCCAAGCCTGAAGGTCCCTGTCCTGAATTCCAGGCCCTAACCTCCTGAGGATTTGCCTGCCTGCCTATATGTCTTCCTCCTGGTTTTCTGGAGCTACTGAGGATCTACAATAGGGTTGCCAACCATTAGGTACTAGCTGGAGATCTCCTGCTATTCCAACTGATCTCCAGCCGATAGATATCAGTTCCCCTGGAGAAAATGGCCGCTTTGGCAGTTAAGACTCTATGGCATTGAAAACCCTCCCCTCCCCAAACCCCACCTTCCTCAGGCTCTCCACAAAAACCTCCCGGCGGTGGCGAAGAGGGACCTGGCAACCCTAGTCCACAAGCCTGTGAAGGTCCCATCTTCCAGCGCTCCTGGTGTCTACGTCCTTGCATGTGTCTCTGAACTAGGACACTGCTTTTGCTTTGGATAATTAGGGAACTAAGCTGTAACTAAAAATGAGTTAGTGGTAGGGAAGCAGGTATTATTGGCACTCTACAATGGCTTTGGGCTGTTACACATTAAGATTATGCGGTTATTCTGCACATGGTTTGGATGAGTTTTTCAATCTCTCATGAATGTCTTTACAATATATTTTTGAGTTCATTTCTTGACCACACATTCTGTGCTCTACTGAAGTCAGTCATTAAAAAACTGGTATAGATTCATGCCTTTCTTGTTCATTTGTTTTCAGTTCTTCTATCCCATATTATTTGTTGTAACCACATACATCTTTTTGGTATTCATATATCCTTGCCTTTTACCATTTTCCCATATCTCATGCTTTTAGTTCTTCGTGCTTTCATTGTAATTTTTTGTGCCATGTTTCCAATAAACGTTAAACTCATATCACTTCAACTGGAAATTGTGTCTTCCCACTGGCAAAAGGCACTTCCCTCTGGAGTCCTACAGACCCTCAATGACAAATTTCCTTAGAAAGTCAACAGGGTTAAAAAATGTGGTCACTGCACTGACAGAATTCCTCTGAATACCACAGACAAATATATGTTTGCCTAATCTTCTGTAAATGTGGCCTTGGAGACAGAGTTTGATTTTAAACATAGCTTTAGCAAAACTGACACCCTCTCCCCCCAGTCAGTAGGTACAAAGCAAGCAAGTAGCAACAAAGTGTTTGACAAATATATGTTGTCACTGTGGTGTCCTGCCTTTCCTCCAAGGAACTCAGGTTGGCAAACATAGGCATTGTCCCATGTTACCTGCGTAAGAACTAGGGTTGCCAGGTCCCTCTTTGCAACTTGCAGGTGATTTTTGGGGGTGGAGCCTGAGGAGGACAGGGTTTGGGGAGGGGAAGGACTTCGATGCCACAGAGTCCAACTGCCAAAGCAGCCATTTTCTCCAGGTGAACTGATCTCTATCGGGTAGAGATGAGTTGTAATAGCAGGAGATCTCCAGCTACTACCTGGCAATCCTAATAAGAAACCTGTGAGGTAGGTTAGGCTAAAAAAGAATGATTTGTCCAAAGGCAGCCAGTGATTTCATGGAAACATGATTTGAACTACCATCTCCCCAGTTAGGGTTGACAAACTCCAGGTAATAGCAGAAGATCTCCTGCTATTACATCTGATCTCCAGCCGACAGAGATCAGTTCACCTGGAGAAAATGGCCACTTTGGCAATTGGACTCTGTCATTGAAGTCCCTTCCCTCCCCAAACCCCACCCTCCTCAGGGTCCTCCCCAAAAACCTCCCATCAATGGCAAAGAGGAACCTGGCAAAACTATCCCCAGTACTTGTTGCTGGATGTTGTAGGTCAAGGGGAATTGTTCAGTCTGTGCTAGCCAATCTGAAATTTCACCCACAAATGCCTTTTCCCAGTCTCATCTATCCCACCCTGGCTGGCACCCAA
The DNA here is from genome assembly GCF_029931775.1 of Euleptes europaea. Taxonomy (NCBI): domain Eukaryota; kingdom Metazoa; phylum Chordata; class Lepidosauria; order Squamata; family Sphaerodactylidae; genus Euleptes; species Euleptes europaea. The sequence continues at coordinate 27,806,910 of NC_079319.1, read as the reverse complement.
CAAGTGTCAGGTTTTCTAAATAACTTGTTCCCATGACCTTTGCAAGCTCACCAGCTTATACAACAGGGTAGCTCTTCATATAAGGGCTTCAGGCTGCCTTGCGGCCACTTGAAATTAGAAGTGAATGGAAGCAGAGGGGAGGCGGGGGAAGTGCTGCTTATGTAACCATCTGCTCCATTTGAAGAAAGCTACAGCAAGCTGAAATTGTGTCTCAGAGACAGACCGGATGTCTGAAGAATTACAAACCAAAGCTCAGATCTCCGTGTTGCTCACTTCAGTCTCCAGAGCACATGGCTAGAACAGGTAGAGGCTACTGAGCTCACAGCACCCCTCAAAAACAAGCTTTAAAATAACACTCTGGTTATGTAACACAGACCCAAACCTAAGAACTTTGAAAGAACCACAATAAAATGAGCATACCCCAGCAAAACTCCCATTAACCTCCCTCTCACTGGTAAAGGAACACAAAAATCTAGATTAATAATGGTTTTCATTCAGTTTAGTTTGGGGAGGCAGTCTTTAATTCACCTGAAGCAATCAAGTCAAGGAATGAGTCACAAACCATGTACAGCTCTGGAGGAGGCTGTGTACCAGCCTCTAGCAACAATGAATATCTTGCATACATCAAGGAGAGGGGTTCACGTCCTGTTAATGTCTTCTTGCTTTCTCCTCCAGAGAAATTTGTTCAAAGAGGCTTCTTTATCATGGTAACCATACTGAAAAACAATTTTAATAGATTACTCTAGCCAGTGAGTGGACTAACAGTGCAATCGTATGCAGCAGAGTTACCTCAGTCTAAACCCAGTGAAATCAATGAGCTCAGACTGGGGGTAACTGCACTGGATTGAAGAGTTGGTTTTTATATGCTGACTTTCTCTACCACTTAAGAAAGAATCAAACCAGCTTATGATCACCTTCCCTTCCCCACAACTGTGAGGCAGGCGGGGCTGAGAGAGATCTAAGAGCTGTGACTAGCCCAAGGTTACCCAGCTGGCTTCATGTGTAGGAGTGGGGAAACCAACCTGGTTCTCCAGATTAAAGTCCGCCACTCATGTGGAGGAGTGGGAAATCAAACCTGGTTCTCCAGATTAGAGTCCACCGCTCCTAACCACCACACCATGCTGCCATAAATCATGGAACTATGGTAGTTCCTCGACACTTCTTAGCCAGTTGATGTGCACACAAGATTAGGAGGGGAGGGCCATTTTTTTCATTCCATGCAGGCAATTCATAATACACAAAGGGCACATAAGGCAAATCTAAGAACTCCTTGTTTTGTGACCAGGAGGAGTGGATAGAGGAAAGATAGCCTTCCTTAAATGGCCCTGTGTTTATAGCCATTCACTTTCACTTTTCTTAATTTCTCAGTAACTGAACACTTCAGAACAAAATCTACGTTGATGTGTAGATGATGAAATACACCATGGAACTGAGCATATAAATTTGAAAGTGGTCTCTGTTGAAATAAATGTGATTTCTTCCATATACATAAGGATCCAAGAGTTAGCAGCATCATCTCTTCTACCTTTATAATTACAGAATGGTTTAACTTTAAGGGCACATAAGGTTCTTCTATGGAAGCTGAGGGATCTCTGGCTCTAAGTAGCATAAGGATGACAAGCCACCTCAGAACCTTACAAACCGCTCCAATTTCCTAGCAAGAGCAGGTTATAACAAATCCAAGCCTTTGACAGTATCAGATTGCAATCCACGGACTTTATTTACCAATGGCTCTGAGTTTCTGTTCTAGTTGATTTCAACTGAAATAGATTATTTATTGCGGTAGATTATTTTAATTTTGGCAGTGAAAGTCCCATATTATAGGGGGAACCAGATATGGTTTAATAAATAATAATCCTGTCCCACACACACACATTCTGAGACAAGGCTGCCAAAAAACAAACAAAAAACAAACCAATGGGTTATAGATCAAATCAAGCCTGAACCGACTCTAGAAGCTAAAATGACTAAACTGAGGCTGTCATACTTTGGTCATTTTATGAGACGGCCAAGAGTCCCTGGAAAAGACAGTCATGTTAGGAAAAGTTGAAGGCGGCAGGAAAAGGGATGGACTGACTCTATAGAGGAAGCCACAGCTTTTAATTTGCAAGACCTGAGCAAGGCTGTTAAGGATAGGATGTTTTGGAGGACATTGACTCATAGGGTCGCCATGAGTCAGAAGCGACTTGACGGTACTTAACACACACACTGTCAAGAGTCCTGTCTGAAATCCTACCTAGTTTCGTTCAAGTGTCATGCCATGGGTCATGCTTATTTCTGTACACGTGTTATACTGTTCAGCCTGCCAGGAGTCCAGGCAGGCTCTTGACATTAGTTAGGCCAATTCCTGTGCAAATGTTATTCTGTTTCTCTGAACAGGTCAAGCTGCCCCACTCCTTCCCCCTCCCTCTGCTCTGGCCTTGAGCTTCTCGTAGGCACCTTCTGCATTATGGCTTACTCCCTCCCTCCTCCCTGCTAGGCTTCGTTATCACTTAGTTCCCAGGCAGCTGGTTGTTGCACCTGGGATGACTCCGGGCTTAAAGTGATGCTTTGTAGTTTGGTTCGCCATTAGCAGCTTTGAACTCGTGGATCGCTCATGCTGTGTTCCCACGTGCTCCTCAATAAATGTTTACCTGCTTCTGCTTTACCTGTCTGAGCAAGTGACTCATTGGGGTTGCCGAGGGTAGCTGAAGAACCTTACACGCACACAGTAGGCGGAAATCAACAGGTATCTTTTTGCATTACTTCCCCTTCGCAGCGCTGGTGCACTAAGGAGAAAAAGGTTTTGGCCCCTGGTTATGCGATGCAGCTGTTAAAGGCGAAAAGCCTTTGTTTTTTTTTGAGCAGGAGGCCACTCTAGGCCAAGGTCGGATGTTATTTCTGTACTTGGGTCCAGCGCCAAGCACCCTCGACGAGGCTCCTCCTTTTAAAGGCTCGGGCCGTGGCAGCAATGAATCACCGCGCCGCGGAAGTCGCCCAAGTGACCTTGCTGGAGGCAAAGAAGCGGGCGCGGAGAGGAACGGGAAGAAGGGCATCGACGCCTTCACCGCGTCGCCTCCGCCCTTCCGCAGCAGAGGCTCCTGATTGGCCAGAGGAGAAGGAAAAGAGGGCCGGCGGCGTCAGCCAGCCGCCTTCGCGAGCGGAGCCCGCCTTCTCTACAAACCAAAAAACCCGGCCCGCGCGGCGGTAGATGAGGCAAAACGCTTACCATGACGACGAGAAATCGAGACTGAGAGATCCTTCCGCCGGTGAGTATTGAAAGAAATGAGGCCGCTAAGGCGCGGGGAGGATTGGGGGGGGGCAGAAGCGGAGAAGTCACGTGTTCCCATTCTCCAGCCAATGGGCGAAACCCGGCCGTGCCGCCTCAGTGGCTTTATAAGCCGGAGCGCGTCACAAAAGCCGCCCAACACGGTGTTTCTTTCGCCGAGGCGGTCGCTGCTGCGGCCGATGTGAGCGGACGGCTCTGCGCGTGCGCACACGCGGTGGGGGGGGGAGGGGGGCAGGCGGCGGTTTCTGCGGCGGCCGCTTCAGCTGCGGAGGGACCGCGAGCACAAGGCGCTGCGCTCCCGTTGCCCGCCGTCCGTGCGGGGCCCCGCCCCTAAAGCTGACCAGGTCAGTGTCTGGGTGGGGGAGGGGCCCAGCCCGAAAGGGGCGCCGGCCTCCGCCTGCTTGTGGGCGTGAGGAGGAGGAAGGAGCCGTTATGTGTGACAGCTCTCGCCTGGTAGGCCTGAGGCTGCCGCCGGCCAAGCAGTGGGCGGAGAGGCCGCTGCTGTTGTGGCAGCTGCCGCCCCTTCTCCTGAAGGGAAAAACGGCATTGGGAAGGAAGCGGGAATGCGTTAACGGGGTGAAGTGGGGTGGGGGGGCTGGTGGGCTCTCTCACACGCAACTCAAACCAAAGAGGTTGAGCTGGAAAAAGTTAAAATTGCAAATATATAAATTTTAATAAGGTGCACACGTGGATTAAAAGCATCAAACCCCCAGTAAAGGCAAAAACTTAACCCATTCAGTATATACAAACATCACTGCGATGTACAGTCTTTCTTTGAGCAATATGAGATCCAAAATGGTCCTTTTTGCAATTTTTTTTGTTGTAATTCTAACTTTTTGTAATTTTGTAATAATTTGTAAATGGTCCTTTTTGTAATTTTAACTTTTTCCAGCTCAACCTCTTTGGTTTGCAGTCAGTATTTTGGTTGAGTTCCATCAGGATTTCTCCCCCTCCCCCTTTTGTTCTTTCACACGCATCCCAAATCCAAGAGCGTGGTGGGGGGCGTGGGAAGCTGTTCGCCCACCGGCATGTTAACCCCTCAGGCCGGCGTGCAGTATCCAGGCCTCGCTGTGACACAAGTTCTGGGGCGGGGGGGTAACCCCTGCAGAAACGAGCATACGATAAGTAAAGCGCTTCCAGGGGCTCGAGTCAGCGAGCCAAGCTGCGTGCACGCTCCAGCCGGAGACGGCGTGGGAACGCCGGAGCTCCTGAAAGCCAAACGAAGCCGCTTAGGAGTCTGGAGATAAATGGGAGCGGCCTGTATTGGTTTTTGCCCTTAATTCCCTTTGCCCCTCGAAGCCTAAGGGAGAGGCATACGCACCCGTTTGCCTGTGAACCAGCCCCAGGCCTGTGCTGTGCAATTGGCATCTCAGACTGTTTATTGGGGGAAAGTAAATTGTTCCTTGTCAGACATATCCTCTGTGTGGAAAGTAGGAGACCAGATTTCCAGACTGGGCTGGTGAAGAGGTCATGGTGGTCTCTCGGTTGTCTGTCTCTCCCCCACACACACACAAATTAGTGATGGGCCAAAATGAACTGCTTGGAGGTGTTAGTGGGGTGCCAGTCTCATAATAAAAAATTTCTCTGTGTATGAGGATTGTGGGCACTGTGAACACTTCTAATATCTTAGATAGCCAGTGTGCAGGAGATAGTTTATGTATGTCTATAACCCCTTAACCCATTGAGGGATGTGGCAAACAAGGTTTTATTTTTGTGGAGGTCACTTCTAGAGGGAGGTGTTAATGAGGACAGCTGTGGACCTAAGGGGTATGACTGTCTGTCTGCTAAATGATGGTGCATATATGTTTTTTTTGAAGGACTGGTTGTATCTTGTGGGTCTTAGTAATATGGCATGTATGTCTGGTTTTAAAAAGCAGAGTTTGGTGTGTGTGTGTGTTGCTTATGTCTGATAATGTCTGATATCCAGCAGAGCTGGAAAAATCCAAATGTCTGGATGGTTAAAAAAATGAACTGTGAATTTTACACTGCCCTGTGCAAGGCTGGTACCCTGTACCCCAATGGTGGCTCTGAACAATTAAAGCTGGTACTTGTGTGTGTGTGTGTGTGTAAAGTGCCATCAAGTCGCAGCCCACTTATGGCGACCCCTTTTGGGGATTTCATGGCAAGAGACTAACAGGTGGTTTGCCAGTGCCTTCCTCTGCACAGCAACCCTGGTATTCCTTGGTGGTCTCCCATCCAGATCTGACGAGATCAGGCTAGCCTGGGCCATCCAGGTCAGGGCAAGCAGTAGAAAATATTTCTCCAGCCCTGCTTAAAAGGACAAGTGTAACTAGCTGTGGCTGAAAGTAGATGAATCTTGCATGAATTGGGTGCTGTGTTGTGCAGCAAAGGGGATGGAGAGCTGTGTGTCAGGGGCTGTAGTAGGATTAGACAGAGCTGCTCAGGGATCGCTGTGCTGCAGTCGCTGCTTCTTAATGCTTGTCACTACAAACAAACTGCTTGTCTTTCTGTCTTTTTTTTCTGTTCCCCTTCAATGTTGGAGACCTCTTCCTCCTCCTTTAATAAATTCTCTGCCTTGCTTTTCCTGGGCTACTGCTTTGTGGATGTTGGCAGCTTCTTGTTGTGACAGGAGAATGTGTGTGTGTCCTGGGCCCAGGCGGATTGGTATGTATCTTTCGTGCTCCTATTTTCTGAATAATGAGGAGGGAGGGATAACAATAGTATGTATTAAGTACAAGTTGTTGCAGCAAATGGAGGTGACACTTCAGCTTGTTTTAATGACATTACGTCTTAAATTTCCTTTGACTGACTAGTTAGTTCATGTTCATTATTAGTGGGATGGGCTGGCATTTTACCATGAGCAAGGGGTGGGTTTTGAAGAGCAGAGAGGCGACCCTTTTTCGAGCTCTGGGTCTACCAAATTTATTCAGGATGTTGATATGTACAAATACACTAATGTCTTGCATTCTTGGGTGATAAACATTCTAAGTATCTAGGATAGCGCCAATATAGATGTTGCAGAGGCTGATTTCTTACCAGAAAAAATCAGTAGAATATTGAGCCTATATAGGTTCTTAAGTATAACAGAACTCTGAAAGAATTATTTCAGAAAATTGTGCTGGAATAGTACAACATACAACTTAGAATGAAACCAGGCAACTGCTTTTTAACCCATTCAGTCTGTAAAGCATATTTTTAAATGCAAAATGTCTTTATCTTTATGCTCCCCAGCAAATCAAAGTATCTTGTAGAAAACAATGTATAAAAATTCATGTAAAACTTTACTTTTATAAACTAATACTTTTGCATAGGTTGCTGGTGCCAAGTGGATCTTCATTTTTTTCCTGTTGCTATCTTTATTTGTTGTTGGAGTGCCTTCAGGAAGGGTACCTGGATTTTGACTTGGTTTGCCAATGTCTCTGCTCAGAGCACCTGCATCCAGTAACTGGGATGAGCTTTCAAAGGAAGCAAGAGCTTGTCATATTTTGCTTTGCAGATGCTCTGGAGGTTAGCACAACTGGAGAATCCTACCCCTATCCTTCCACTCTACTGAGCAAAATTTATTCAGTAGCTCATTAAAATATTTATACCCCACCTTTCATTTTGGCTCCAGTTGGAGGTCTTCCTCCAGTCTAAGGAGCCTTCCTCCAACTTAAGTGGCACGTCCATTAGCAGTAGAGCCACTTAGAGCAGGGGTGCCAAACATATGCCCGGGGGTTGGATCTGGCCCCTTGAGAGTTTTTATCTGGCCCACAAGACAGCCAAGGCAGCCACCCCCTCCCCCAGTCCCAATCTGGGCTGGCAAGGCATGGCCCAGCCCAACCAAGTGACATGTATGTCATATCCAGCCCTCATAACAAATGAGTTCCACACCCCTGACTTAGAGGATGCTTGGATCCACCCCACAGTGTAGACATTTTACCAATTTATTGTTGGTAGGTAAGGTTTATTGGTCTCATTTCACAATAATGCAAATTATTTCTGCCTTCCCTTCGGGTTGTTTGACAAAGTCACACAATATTGATTGTGTGTTTGTGTAGTATATGAATTGCTAGCAGCTGAGCAAAAAGATTAAAATGGGGGATTACAGGGCTATGTTTAGTGAAATCTTGCTGCTGGAACTATTAGCAGCAAAACCACTTAAAAGCAAATCAGAAGCAGCACCTGAATCTTGGCATCTTCTGAAAGAAGTAGATTGTTAGGAATTGCTCTGATTTACCACTTTCTATTTCCCTATGTGTATGTTTAGATGTGTAACTCATATAAATGACTAGTTAGATCAGGGATTGCCAACCTTTTCTTTAATAAGATCTTCTGAGTAACCCCGAGCTACTCCCCTTCTACTACTCCCCGCCCCAGTATATTACCAAGTTGTGTTCTTCCTAGAAACAAAACTAAAAAGAGCACCAGAAATGAATTTGCCAGCCCAGAGAAAATGCAATGAAATCTTATTTTTAAAAAATCATAGGACACATATTTTTGTGGTCTTTTCCTCAGTCTTCTAGAGCAGGGCTTCTTAATTTTCCCCCCACTCGTGACCCCTTTTCACCCAAAATATTTTTATGCAACCCCAGGTGTATAGGTATATAAAATAGGTATACAAATCAAACATTTACTGGTAATAAATCATAAAGAAACCTTCTACTTTTGTCAGATTTTTCGCGACCCCTACATTCAGTTACAGACCCACAGTTTAAGAAGCTTTGTTCTAGAGGATGCTCAGTCTACTGGTGTTGGAGACCCCTGACTCAGATACTAATAAAACTCTAATCAGCCAAGCTTCACAAGAAAAGGCAGGTTAAACCAAAATATTGATTATGGGATGTTTCTGGGGAATGTGGAGGCAAAGAGAAAGCAAGAATTAAAATTCCTCAACAGGTTGTAGTTGGCTGAGCCCATTTTGATGGGTGAAAAAGGAAGTCCTACTTTTTTCGCAGAAAAAGGGAATAAAGTCTTTTGGAACAAAGCAACTAGAAAAGAGTAGCTTTGAAAAAAGGTTAGACCAGTTCTTCAGGAATTAGAGGAGGGCCATTGTGCCTTGCTTGTGGACTTCGTGGGGGTACTTGGTTGGCTGCTGTGGGGAAGTGGGATGCTGGAATACATGGATCTCTGGTCTAGTCAGCAGGCTGCTGTGAAGTTCTTAGAATGGAATTGGGAAAGACTTGCATAGCTGAAAGTGTTGACCCTGTCATTTGTATCAGCGGTTTAAGATCCAGGCTAGCAGTAGTAGGAAAGAATTCCATTTTAAGTCTTGGGAAATGATTGCCAGTAAAAATATAAGAAACAGTGCCGTAATCAGCCAGATCATCTAATGAGAATTTCTAACTTTGTGTAACATTTGTCTGATATGAGTGTAAGTGTTATCAGCAGGTACTGCTATTGTTCCTGTAGTATATTGCTGAGTGAATGCATTGAAATTGGTTGTGCATGACATTTTCTACTAATATTGCCGTAAGCAATAATGTTCATGCAGTTTAGCGATGTTGTCTAGAAAAAGGAGTTGAGCTAGTTATTCCATAGTAAACGTTTGAAGCCTGGACATATGGATGTCTGTTCTAGTCTGTCTCCTGCCTCTAGAACACATTATAAGTGTAGCATTCAAAGACAGGATTATAAATTTGGTGGGGTAGAACAAATTGAAATGCTATTGTGGCTCTAATCCTGCAAGCAAGTACTTGGAAGTATATTCCATTGAGTCTGGTGGATCTGTCTTCTGAAGAATTGGCCTGTGCAAGTCTTTAAATTTTGTAAAGCTTTGAGGGAGATAGCTTAGGAAATAATTGAAGGATGTTAAAAGGAATATCCAAGGTTGGGGGTAAGCTAATACTTTTAGTCACTCATCTTCTAGAGATGGAGACCAATTGTTTTCAAGAGTCCTAACATATAGCTATGAAAATCTCTTGGCTGTATGTGCTCTAACCTTTAGCTGCTTTGTTCTCTCAGTTTTAGTCTCTGGTATGATGGTTAGAATAGCTGTCCATATTGGTCCCTCTCTTTTCTCTAGAAGTAGAACAGTGTGTATACTTCAAATGTGTTCCATTTGATGAAATTAAATGTGAAGCAGCAAAAATATTCCTAGGAGATACTAGTCATTTTGGAGGCACAGAAATAACCAGTTACTCCTGAACAGTGCCTTTCATTCCTCACTTGTAGTATTACTGCCATCTTAGTGTTTTTGTGATGTAACTTCTGTCCAATGTATAAAAATAAAACCCCTGTAAGCCAGTTGAGCCTGATGGAAGAAGGAAATGTATGGTGGACTGTTGATCTGTAGAATCCAAGATACATTGTAAACATAAGTCTTCCTCAGATCATACATAACCATGGGAAATTTCTATAGGTTTGCTATAAAAGTTCTGAACTGAGACAATTTCCTTGTGGAAATGCCCTTAGTTTTAAAACCAAAGTGTTTGTTTCCTCCATGCCTTGGGGAACCAAAAAGTGCTCCCTATACAGCATTTTTGACCCAGTGAGTTGCAAATGCAGGCTTTTATTCTCTGAAGGAATAGCTTTAGTTCTTCCTAACTTAGTTCTGAAAAAAAAGATAAAGATCTACATATAAATCTTATAACTGAAGTTCTAGCTGATATGTATAGTGTCTCCTTAAAGATTACCTAACTTGAGTTGTCTTGTCATTTACTATTGACACTATGCAAGTTAAATTGTTCATAGAGTTGGAAGGGACCACCAGCCTGTTGTCTAAATCAAAGTAAATACATTTATTTCCAAAATCCGTACTAAGTTAATGTTGTTTGTGCTTTTCCTTCCAGCGATTCCAGTCAGAAGTCCCCAGTTGCCTTTGTTCTCTGATGCCATGCCAGCACCAACTCAGCTATTGCTCCCATTAATTCGCAACTGTGAGATTGGCAGGATATACAATACTGCATGTTACTGTCACCACAAACATCTGTGTTGCTTGTCACCTCATTTAACGCACAATCACTTAAGATATGCCCCACAGAAGAAGCTTGCAACGCTCTGTAGGCCGAAGGAGAACTTCACTCAGTTTATTCATGCCAGAAACTATGTCTCCACACCACAGAGATTTTACCTCACCCCTCCACAAGTCAACAGCATACTGAAGGCAAATGAATACAGCTTTAAAGTTCCAGAATTTGATGGCAAAAACTTAAGTTCTATCCTTGGCTTTGATAGCAACCAGCTTCCAGCTAATGCTCCAATAGAAGACCGAAGAAGTGCTGCCACTTGCTTACAAACAAGAGGGATGCTTCTTGGTGTCTTTGATGGTCATGCAGGATGTGCTTGTGCACAGGCTGTCAGCGAAAGACTTTTTTATTATATAGCTGTTTCTCTATTGCCCCATGAGACGTTACTTGAAATAGAAAATGCCGTAGAGAGTGGCAGGGCCTTGTTACCCATTTTACAGTGGCACAAGCATCCCAATGATTATTTCAGTAAGGAAGCCTCCAAACTGTATTTTAACAGTCTACGAACTTATTGGCAGGAACTCATCGACCTCAACACTGGGGAAACAACTGATGTAAAAGAGGCTTTAATTAATGCCTTTAAGAGACTTGACAATGATATTTCTTTGGAAGCTCAAGTAGGAGACCCAAATTCTTTTCTCAATTATCTGGTTCTACGAGTAGCCTTTTCTGGGGCAACTGCCTGTGTGGCTCATGTAGATGGGGTTGATTTGCACGTTGCTAACACCGGTGACAGCAGAGCCATGCTTGGTGTCCAAGAAGAAGATGGATCGTGGTCTGCTGTGGCATTGTCCTATGATCATAATGCGCAGAATGAAGGAGAGGTGGAGCGTGTCAAAATGGAGCATCCAAAGTCTGAAGAAAAGACTGCTGTGAAACAAGATCGGTTACTAGGCTTGCTGATGCCTTTCAGAGCTTTTGGAGATGTCAAATTTAAATGGAGCATTGACCTTCAGAAGAGAGTGATAGAGTCAGGCCCAGATCAACTCAATGACAATGAGTATACAAAGTTCATACCACCAAATTACCATAGTCCTCCTTACCTCACAGCTGAGCCAGAGGTTATACATCACAAATTAAGGCCTCAGGATAAATTCTTGATACTGGCGACCGACGGCTTATGGGAAACCATGCACAGGCAAGATGTGGTTAGAATTGTAGGTGAATACCTAACAGGTGTTCATCATCAACAGCCAATAGCTGTCGGAGGTTACAAGGTAACTTTGGGACAGATGCATGGTCTCTTAACAGAAAGGAGAGCCCGTGTTTCTTCAGCCTTTGAAGATCAGAATGCAGCAACTCATTTGATACGCCATGCTGTTGGGAATAATGAGTTCGGCACTGTTGATCATGAACGGCTGTCCAAAATGCTCAGTCTTCCAGAAGAGTTGGCACGGATGTACAGGGATGATATCACAATTATAGTTGTGCAGTTCAATTCCCATGTTATAGGTGCATGTCAGAACGAGGAGTTCTGAATTCTAAACTGAGGTGTTGAACCAAAGTTTTTAAAGAACAACTTGGCCAGTACTGCATGTACAGCATAGTAAAACTTATTCAGTTATTGTCTGGTCATTGGCATTGTAGAGGGAGAAAATATGCTAATAACTGTTTGTAATAGGGGACATTGGTCAAAAGCTTATAAATTATCAGGAGAACAGAACAACTTGGGACATTGTTGCACTAATCTTGCTTGAGCAGTGGCTTGTAATGGGTTACTGTATTGGGTGGCACTAAAGGTTTCATATGCATCTGTGCAATATTCTGTAGAGCAAAAATCCTTATGTTTTTCACATGTTAATATATGTATAGGTAGCAATTTCAATAGCTATATGGAACATTGGATGACTACTTTGTTGTAAAACAATTCAAGTAGGGCTGATGATTTTTATATTTACAGAATAACTGGTGTCTTCTCTTCAGGAAAGGAAGGAAACTTTTTAGCAGGCTGACAAATACCTTTAGTTATTCTCCCTTTGGGTGTTAAATCACAGTTGAAAAGCATACCTAGAATACCAGTGTTAAATGTATGTCTTTAAGTCATAAGTATCCTAAGCCTGTCCACAAGTATTGGAAATGCAATAATATTTTGCTTTGAATGACTTGCCTGCTCCTTATATTGGCAGGATTTCATGCTTTTGCACAGTCCAAGGACAGCAAATAATCACTGAAAGATCAGTTAACTAAGAGATGTACCTATCTTAAAAACCTTTGGCTTGCATTATGAAGCTGTGATTCTTTTTCTTAATCTTCAAGCTGTCTTGCAAAATACCACACTGTTTGCAAGTACCAAACCTGTCTCTTGTCATTAGGCTGTGCTCCTTGAATCTAGGCAGTCAATTGTTGTTTTGTAAAGCAGTGCAGTCTCATGCTTTGTAGTTTGAAATAAAGTTTGGTCTTGTGTTCTGGGGTGTTTTAAGTATCACAAGGTGAAAACTTGTCCATATATCTTGGTTCCCATGGAGACTGTTGAATGAGTGTAATAAGACACATAAATAGGTAATGTTGGCATGCTGTATGTTCAACCCTCCCTAGTAACACTGCATCATCAATAGTAACACCTTCAGAATTCCATAACTAGTGTGTACATCTGCTTACATCTAAAATTGCATAATTCATCTCTCTACCATACAGTGCTCCTTTGAAATTGTCAGGCAAACCAAAACTGTTTTCTCAATAGCCACAGTTATGAATGTTCTTGAGCATATGTGTAAAATTGAAGATTTTCCAAATGTACATCAAAACTGTTGCCTTCTCCATGTAACCAGATTGGCATTGATCTGTTTTGGAACACCAGAGTTCATTCCATCTAGTTGTAAAGTACTTGCAGATGAACATGGAAGAAATCTGGTTTTTTGAATTATTGCTTACATGTTCCTGTGGGTCTGTCCATCAGGCATATAATGACTGGTTCTTCAGCCGCTGTGTTCTAAAAGTCAACTTGGCAATATGGGTGTTTTTTTAAGTGAAGGAATATTTGTTTGCAAACACAGAACTATCTGAAGCACTTCTTTTAGCACTAAACTCCATTTGCTTTTTTTAAACACTGAAATTTATACTTGTATATAAACAAATGTGGAAATGCAGGTAACAAAGGTAATCACATGCTTCCTGACTTAAGGTGGTGGTGGTACTTGGTACACTTATGTACATCTGAATAAAGCTAACCTCAGAATACTGGAGTCTTTGGAGGCTATCTACTGTCTTAATGGTGGCCTTTCCATTCTCTGTCTAAGAAGCTTAATTATTCAGCTATCCTTGGCTCACATTTTTCCAGATTACCCCCCCTCCCATGTTCATCTTATTGTTGGTGAAAGTCTGATCTCTAGCTGCTTAATTGTTACTGCCTTTGTAGATGGTATATAGCTAAATATCATTAGGTGAAAGTATTTTTTGTATGCTGTCTATAAAATAAACTGTTACATTATCTAGATTCCTTTTTTACATTGGAAATGTACAATATATGTGTAAATGTTTCATTTGGTATTAATAAGGAATTGGACTCTAGTCTTATAAGTTCAGTACTTAGGAGGGCTAACTTTGTAAAATGAAAGAGCAAACAGTTGGGATTTAAGTCAAGCATTATTTATATATTGTTAGAAGACTCCCTAACCAGGTATGCGATTGAAATGGTATTGTGGCTTTCTGAACATCACAAAATCTATGGCCTAATATCTTTTAGCAGACTTCAATAAACTCTATTACAGAAACATCTGTGCATTTAGAGTTCTTCTGTAGGGATAACTGAAATGTTGTCTTGCCCATCATGTGTCTTGCCCATCAATATAATTGTCTTGCCCATCATGTGTCTTGCCCATCAATGGGACTAGTAAGAGAACTGGTTTTGACCAGTGAGGTTAGATTTAAAATGGCAAGTTAAGTGTTGCGCTATGAAGATGTATGCAGTGAAAATCTTCCCTAAATACAGCTCACATGTAGAAGGTAGGAATGGTGTAAGACTGGGGCAGAATTAGATTTGGATACTTTTTGTTACAAGTCTGTGTGCTAGCTATTTGTTGCCCCACATTCAAATGAAGTAGATGTATCTCATAAACACTGTAGATGTATCTTCCAAGGTTTTAGATAACCTTGCTTAGTACCATAGTTGTGTTGAGTTACATTCTTTAGAATAAGTTCTTTTTCTAGTAGGGCCAACTGAGCTATATTGTGCTGTTAAACTAGATTGGTGGCTGTTTAAATTAGTTTTGTATTCCCATCCCTAAATCTGTGTACTGAATGAATGGGTTTTGTTAACTTCAGTTAATAAATGAGCTGCAATCAATTTTTTATTATAAATAATACTATTAAACGTAACATCCTTACAGAGGTTGTATCTTATACAAATGGTTGATTTTTCTTGACCTCTCAGAGTTGATAAATGGTACATTTGGGAACACACCTGAGGCTGGGATAAACCCTGTTACTGCATCCCAGATTCTGTGACTTTGGAAAGCTGCTTACTGTTAAACATAAGTAGAGATAATGAAATGGGGCGCTAAGAGTTGCACTGAAATGTGCTCCTAACTAGCTGGCAGCCCTGATTACAACATAAGCAAGGCATGGGAACTGCAGTTCTTAAAGAGCTGTAGCTGCCGCTCCCATATCTTCCTGACCCTGCCTTCCAGAAGAGAAGTATGGTATCGTATTTCAGTTATGTTCTCATAGCAACGAGAATATATTACAGTATCTTTCCATGCAAAAACTGGCTTACTCTGAACGAATGCTTCTTGAATCTAGGGCAGGGCAGACCTTAAATAACCCTGTTTGTTAGTGTAAAATACAGGAATTTACTTGACTTGCGGAGAGATCGTGAGTTCATTTCTTTATTGGTGAATCAGTTGAAGACCTTTTGGTCCCTTAACAGAAGGCTTCTATTTCATTAAAAGTTTATATTGATGGCTTTTACATGCTATTGCAGGGCTAGCAGTACTTTGTAGGGCAGATTTTTAAATAATTTCCCAAGGGCCTCAAAAAGGTAAAGAGTGCATTTTCCAGTACGCCTGTAAAGCATGATTACTTAGAAGTAAGTCCTATGGAATTTAGTGGTATTTTTTTCATAGTTAGGGTTGAAATCTTGATATAATACAATATTCTAGATCTGTTCTCCAGCCTCATTCCATGGATTTTTGTCTGCAGCTAGTAATACCCATCATAATGGCCCATTCAAGATGTTCTGAGTATTTACAGTAAATAATGAGCACAGCATGCACTCTCTTTGATGTGCTTGTTACATCTGTATGGAGTCTATGTGTAGAAACATAGGATTCTCAGAAGGTGGGATAATTGAAAAATGGGTTCCTGACCAAGTGGTGAGAACCCTACATGTGTTCATTGTATGCAGAAAGGCTTGCAGATAATAAAGTAGCACAGTTTTGCTCCCCTTCCTGCAACAGAGTAAGTGCTTAAAACTTCTGAAAATGAATTGTTTGTTGCTGAAATAATTGAATATGAAGCTTTTGCCCAAGAGTTGCTGTTGATTAAAGGGCACTGGTAAATGTCCACTTAAGCCTGCAAATGTACTAGTGTACAGCACTGGATAAATGAATAGTCTCCTAATGCCACCAGTTTTCCCTCCTCCCCCAACTCACAGCACAATGTTTATGGGACTTTTCATTTTCTCTGTCAATATGTCTTGGTTAAAGCAAATTTGTTTTAAACAACTTGAATAAAATAAAACTAGTTCTTTTTCTTACCCCCTTTAACCTTCTTCTTACCCCCTTTAACCTTCATGTGATGGCATGAAAGCTAGAGTTGTAGTTAATAAATACTCTATGGCAACCGGTAATCTCATAAGCTAGGCTTTACTAGAGGTTCTTACTAAAAACTGCTGGAAACATTATGGAAGAAATAATATTTCCCCTTGGGTATGTGTGTCCTGTCCTCCCTCCAGAAGACTGATCTTCAAATGCAGTTTTGATTATGGGGACTTTTTTTTTTCATTCACTTACCTATCTGGCTTCCACTGACTCTTTTTCCTAGTTAGTACAACATTTTAAATTACTCTGCTTTCTTTAATGTAAAGGCTACCAGGTTTTCTTCTGCTCTCTACATTAGAAGGGGGCCTGGGTCTTGTTTAGATCAACATTTGATTAATTTCTACCTTGTATAGAGTACTCCCTCCCCCACTTTGTCCCAGTAACCTGCTGCAACTTGAAAACCTAGTTCACCCAGCACCACCTGTCCAATTTAGCCTGAGCACATCCTGGCATCTGTTTTGACACTGCAACTGCAGACTTGGCTTATGTGCCTTGAAACAATCAACCTGATAGAATTGAAAACTTGGACATTGATTGTATGCATGATCGCTTGTGATATACTGGTTGGTGATGGAAAGTATTACACAACTTTATTTGTGAATTTGCCTGTAGGTCGGTGTTGGGTACTTTCTTCCTCTAATTATAGTTGGTGGGAAATAGTTGCCACCTGCTGTTCCCTGCTCCATCTGAAGTTCTCTAGGCTTTAGCTGCCCTGACAATGTGTTACTTCTGGCTGCCGTTGATTGACTGACTTTAAACTACGCTGAACTTAGGCTAGATAACTCGAATCAATATGTGAAAATCAGTTGCTGTTACCTTCCTGCATTCCTAATCCGCTATCTGTTCCTATCCTCCAGTTGGGGTTACACCTGCAGGTGGGCCTTTTCTCCTTGACAGTTGTTTTCATGACCTATTTCCCTCACAGCAATTGCAATGTTTAAAGCTGCTGTGATATCACAGCAGATTAACTCAAGATGGAGGGGAAGGGGAAAATGATAGGCAGTCAAAAATCAGTAGTGGTTCAAAAGCTTGAATGCTAATGGAGCGTGGGTTAAGCAGAAGGCATACCTGCTCCATAGCCATGTCCTTTCAAAGCAATGCAGTCCGTGCTGCCTTAAGAAAAAGCGGCTCTCTCTGGGTCACCAGTAAATGTTTTCCGTGGCTCTGCCTCCTGCAAGAAGCAAAACTTGTTAAAATCCCAGGGGCATTATTCTCCCCCCACCTTTCACCTCTTGCTTAAAAAATATATCAGAAGTCATTTAACTAGTTTAGAAAAAATCTTCTCGGACTGTTGGTGCTTGTTCCTGTTGCATTCTATAATTGTAGTTCACAAAAAGGCATGGCTAGAAGTTTGCTATGTGCTCTGCAGCGAAGCTGGGTTTGGGAGGCCTGGTATTCTGAAGGGTCTCGCCAGGCTTTGCTGTGACCTGCTGAGTAGCTGAATTTCAGGCATGAGAGCATGATGAGCTATCATAGCACTCTAGGGAAGATGACCAATGAGGTGCTCCTGGCTGTGGTGCTGGTGCCAAATATTTTTCAATAGATCTATTTATGTCTTGGATAAAACCATCAGCTCCACCACCCCATCCCCCACCCCCGCTTTGCTTTAGCTTGTTTTGAGACCTGGTGCAGATTTGCTGCCACTGGTACTCTTGTCAGCACTCGATTGTGGAATCACATGTACATTTTCAAGTCCTTTAATTAGATGAGAAGGCCCACCCCTTAGTTAATGTACTTGATCACTGTTTAAGCTATACTTTTCGTGCTTTAAAGGTCATCAGTATCTCTCAGTGGATTTGATTTAAATCACTAGTCAGTAAGACTAGATTTTAATGATTTAAATCACTAGTCAGTTTAAACCATGGTTTTCTACATAAACAGCACTTCTCATGATGTTTCATTTGGGCCACCAGGCCTTGCATTTCTTTGTTGCAATGTTTGCATTTTGCACACATGCCTGCCTTACCGAGAAGTAGAAAAACGTCATTAAAATATTCTCAAGCTGGATCCTTTTTACTGCCTGCTGCCATTATAGGTTGCCTCTTCCAGGGAGAAAATAATATGATAAACCTCAGGCTATTCACACAAAGATCCCAAGACTTGTGGAGAATTCTACTCAGATGATTTCCCCATCATTTTTACTGCTTTCCCCTCCTCACACCTAGTTCCTTGTGCAGATCTGTTTGACTCCAATCAATCTCGTCATTGAACTTCTTGAAACTTAGCGCTTAAGAGGTAAGGGGTTGATTCTGTGTACATAGATTTGCAGAGGAGCAATGGGATTTAAGTCTTTTTCTCCACTCTATAACATTTTTGCTGTGAAGAAGAGGCATGTTATCTCTACTGACATAAATTCTCCATTTTGAGAACTACAAAACCAAGCATTGTGATAATACCTTCTAGATAGAAAAGTTGCCCACTAATCCTTATTTCATGATGAATAACCTTTGGACTATAATGTATCTTAAATAGAAAACTATGTTTAGATAGATCTTTCGTCAAAATGCATTTTGTCAAAAAAATCCGAGGTAAATTTTAAAAAATCAATTTTTTATTTTCTATCATTGAGCTGGGCCTGGACTATTAGCACACTGAAATTCGAGCCAATATTAGAACCTGGTTGTCCACTCTTGTGTGTTAGGGTGTAAGAGTGGGCAGGGCTTACTTCCCCTCATTTGTGTGCTCTGTTTTTAAGTATCATCAGTTTTTCTCTCATACATGAGTGTGCCTGACAAGAACAATTAATGCAACAGTGCATTGCGTCCCTTTTCTTGCTCAATAATCAAAATTTAATTGTACCTCCAGAATAGGGATGTTTTATTCTATTTGTATTTTTGTGCAGAACCCTCTAGCTGATGAGGACAGTATCAAAATATTTCATCCTAATTGTCTGGGTAAGAAACCAAAAAGTTCTAGGCAGACATGTGTTGTCTATGGAAACCAAAAGAAACTATTTAAAAGGGCGGAATCCAAGTAGGTGAAATAGTCTTAATAAAGAAAATACAAAATTAAAAGACCTTCTGAAATAAATATTTTTTTCCTTTGGAGGTTTGAACTAAGCAAAACCTTTACCTTGAATTTTAAAAAGTTTTTCTCTCTCTTGGCAGAGAACAAGCAGGAAAGGGGAATCAATTCAGTTGCTTTTCAGCCTCACTTTAGCCACCCTTTTAGAAATGCTGATAGGTCTAGCCAGAGACAATGAGATGGTCAAGCCCCACCCCAACTAGACAGGTGATATCTAGCAGGGAGCAGAGATTTGGAACACTAGAAAGACTTCAAGAAAAACTTCTAGAGACTTCAGGAAAAGCTTCTTTGACCTGACCTGGTCAGTAAGAGGAGAAAGAGAGATGATAAAACTCCTGAGAGTGAGCGGGAGGGTCTCTCTTGGTGCTGATTCCATCAAGGCAGACAGAACTCTTACTTGAGATTTGTAGGAGGTGGCCATTGCCATTGTCTACTTGAGACCCTAGAGAGCCACTGCCAGTCTGAGTAGATAATACTGACTTTGATGGACCAAGGGTCTGATTCAGTAAAAGGCAGCTTCATGTGTTCATTGCCATGTGCTGATCCACACATCTGAGCAGAGGCTTCAAGGTCATGGGAACCCTTTAGAATACTGTAACCTTTTAGGCTAAGGAGCCTGCTGTATACTAACATCCACCAGGGCATGTTCGGGGAGGGGGAGGAATTGCATTTTACCCTTTTTGTTTGGTTCCCTTGCTCAACCTGGTGCTGCGCTGAGAGTATGTGTGGATATTGTCTTTTTAATAAATGCATAACTTTTAATGCTGGTAGTAGTTCTCGGTACCACCTTAGACCTTCATTCTGGGCGTGCTATTTTAAAAATATATATCAGGAAGGGCAGTCAGTTGTGAGTGGTTACTGCCTCAGTGGCAAACAAGGCAGTAAGCTGTCCCCATAGTAACCAAATGTTGGACAGCAGAAGACACAGAGGCAAGGCCTCAGAACAAGGCGAGGAAGCTGGGAGACCTGACCTTCTCAGTGGGCACTTCCTACAAAGGCCAGGTGGTGGCAGTGGTTGAATAAAGAGAAAAACCATCCAAGTGTTGGGAAAACCAGGTGGGGTGGCACATGCCAAGCAGAGACCTTGGGCAGCCACTGGGGCCCAGATGCCTTGGAGGGTATGATGGAATAGGGCTTGCAGGATGCAGCACGATTGCTCCACCACAGACCGGAATAAGATTTCTTTACCCATCCAACAGGGCTTTCCTGGTACTGCCTTAGACCCTCTGTTTCTGCAGCTGGCCTGGTTTGTCCTGGCCTTTCAAACCTTAAGTTTGCATTGGCCTTGCCTGCCACGTTGTTCTAGGTCAGGTGTGGCAGTTTTCTATTATGGGTACAAGCTGGTGGATACACGACTGGCCGTGGCTGTGTACCTTCCACTTGGGTATTACAATATCTGTCTCAGCTGGATTTGTCCAGTCCAAGGATCTTTTCATGTGACACTACAGCTTATGCAGCAAGACACAAAACTCAAATTGGGTGTTTTCTTTGTGGCTCGAGTGTTGCATAATATGCAAGACTCTTGTATAACAGCTTTTCATAATGATGGTATGACTTTGTTTGAGTTCATGTTTTTAAACTGTGTCTGATATAGCTCATATTAAATATGCAAGAAGCACTGCACAGAATAATGATATTAAAAGCTCTGGAGCTCAAAATTCAAATTTAATTTTAAGAGGTAGAGAGACAGCAATCATTTACCAATAAAAAGGCCTGTAAACAGGACATCTGGAGAACATTACATGGTACACAGAAAGCCATGATGTTTTTAGGACAAGAGTGAGCACTGCAGTTCCCGTTAAATATTCTAGCTCCTGTGCAGTACTTTTCAACAGCTTGGGGAAAGGTGAAGTCTCCGCAGTGCACCCACAGGTTTTTCCATTATTCCTGAAAGACCTATGTTGGCTGCAGCCAGGGTAGTAGGTTCTATTAGGTGATAGAGGCAATGTATTATTGTTGTCGTTTCCCTGGAAATCTGGGGACTGGGGCTTTCCTTTCTTGTTAGGCCCATGTGCCCCCCCCCCATCCCTGGAAAGGGTAGCATGGCTGCTGCTGTTCCTGGCTACAACTGGGCAGGGAGGGTGCAGCAGGCATTTGAGGGCATAGCCTGTTAAAATCACTCATGTTCTAATCTAGAGCATGGAGTATGAGATACAGTTAACTGGTTTTGTCCATCCCCTCAGAAGCTTCTGCTTATGGTCTGGATCTTGGCCCAGAGCTGGCACTCTGCTGTCCGTCTTTTCTCTCCCCTCGCACTGGAAACATGCAGGTTCATTTCAAGAGGTTGCTCTGAATTTGCAGAGGCACAAATAAATTGGTACAAGAGCTGTAGCAGCTGTTAGTTATTAATGGAGAACTTTTTGACCTTTTGTGGCATTCTAAGGCACGTTTTGTCTGCTTTAGCTTATTTTTCTGCACATCTGTAGTATGGCTGATTTCATGTAAGCCCTGAACTAAACTCATGGGACATCAGTATGTCCACAGACACCCTGTCAAATAAGGTGTAGAAAATTACTGGCCATCATTCAATTGGTATTTCTTATGGCATTTGTCATGCTTGAGAGCAGAGTAGCAAAGTTGTGATGAAGGGGGAAAACTGGTATTGGTTAAACAGGAGGGAAGGTAGTATACTTCAAGGGCATTACCTAGCCATTGAGAAATCTGAAGTCAATACTGTTTTATAATGATTGAACTAAAACATATTTAGCTCACAGGATAACATAGGCGAATCTCACGCCATCTGTCCTTCCTACAAACATCCATCCATCCACAGACCATTCTAAAACACAGATTTCAAGGTAATGCATGTTCTGTCCCATGCAGCTGTCAAAGTCTCTTGATGTTTAGCACAGAGGGTAAGATTAAAAGCTAGTGTTATGAAAGACTTTGATAAGAGATCAAGTGTTCCAGCGGCAAATGCAGAGGAGGCTTGAGATCCCTTGCTTAAAGCATCAATCAACCTTAAAAGATTGCACTGAAAAAATCTGTCAAGGCTAATAAAAAGCTGGTATCAGGACTTCTATAAAACCTCCGAAAGTGACTGAAATGGTGATGAGCGCATTAGCATATTCCCTTCCATGTCAGAGGAATTACATTATCATGCAATTTTTATTATATGTTCTGCCTGAAATGTTGTCTTGTAACTGGTTAAACTTTGAAGCATGGGCTTCACCTGAACACCCATGAAGCTGCTGTCTGCTGAGTCAGACCATTTGTCCAAAATGGTCCGTCTTGTGTACTAGCCTTGGCTCTCCAGAGTCTCAGGTTGAGTTCTTTCCCATCACCTCCTACCTGATCCTTTTAACTGGAGTTACCTGAGACAGAACCTGGGACCTTCTACATGCAAAGCATTGACCTGCAGACCGAAACAGCTCTTCTCCCAGATTTCTATAGGCCCCTAAAGTCATGGACAGGAATCTCTATGGCTCCGTATCTGTCCTCTATTACTCTAAGTTGCTGTGGGCCTTTTCTAGAGCTCGGTTCAATGCCTTCCCCTCGGCCCTTCTATCAGGAAGGTTCCAAGCACATCCTTTGGGCAGGCGTTTGTGCTCCTGCCCTGACATGGTTGTCTAGTGCTAGTCAATGGAACATATTCTTCTGCATTGTGAATTCTACAGGGAAGCCAGAATGCACTTAATATATGGCCCCTCATTCAACACAAGTACCCTGGCTACGACAATCATTCTAATCCTTTCAAAGGCAAAATGGTAAAATTTTTGCTGGAGGACAGGAACCCGACTGTTTCCCTCATGGTCGCAAAATTCTGTCACGCGGTAATTAGAAAGAAGGGAGTCTGATAGCCTCAAAACCAATAGAATTAGTTGTGTATAACTTCTGTAACAGAAATTTTAACCACGGCTCTCCGAATAATACTCAGCGATTAGGTTCATGGTTAGACCAAGTAATTTGCAAATGATATTGAAACATGTACTAATACCCTGTCTAACCTCTTTTCAGCTGCGATTGTATTGTATTGCATTGTATTGTACTGTGTATTTTATTTTGGCCTATGGCTGTAAGAATAAACATCTTTTTCTTCATGCAAAACAGATGTTCCTCCGCTAGCCTTGCCAACCTCCAGGAGGGTCCTGGAGTTCTCTGGAATTTTAAAACAGAAGTGATACATTTAGAATACCAAACAAGCCCGTTTACCGCAATGTTCTGGTCGTTTCCCAGAGTCTGACACCACTTGCAGAATCTTGAGAATCCAGGTTTTCAGGTTTCAAAAGCTAAAAGCACTTAAAAAATCTTTATGGGGTGAAGTTATGCTTTGTAAAAGGATACAAATGTACTAAATGTTGCAACGTTCAAATGACGGAGCTTATGTATTTTGTCTATGGGTCCAGCCTGGTGACATCTACTCACTTCCTTCTAACCATAAATCTGTTTTGCCCAAAATGTGCCCTTTCCAGTCCCCTTGACCCCGCGTTCTTCTTTGCCCTCACCACAGTTTCAAGATATGTGAAACTAGGGTGTATATGTCTGAGACCAGGACAAGAGGGTTACAGCAGGTTTTCAAATGATAGCAACCTCAAGTAATGAAGATTTCCCCTTTTAAATAAACACTGTCATCAGATTAAAAGGTGACCTCTCTTCCCCGGCACAGAGGGACAAACAAATATTTAATCCTATCCTTTATCTGACCCAGGCAACTTTTCATTATGTGAATGAAATGAAACTAGCGCGAGTCTTCTTTTAGAGCTGTTTGGCTTATCAATATGCAGTTGCTCATCAGAGCCGGAGAGATTGATAGGACAGTGTCTGTGCTGATGATGTCATTGGGGAAGCGGGGCCTGCAGCAGGCATAACATGGTATGAATGAACGGCCAGCAAGAACCAGACGACTTTGTTGCAGCCGTGGTTAAACAAGGTGATTGCATGATGGTCTGGGAGCCTGCTGTCTCCCTAAGCTGCCACCCTTGAAACAGTAGTCCACGTATGGACGGTGCTGAATTCATGAGGAGTGGAAACAACAATTGGTGGTTTAACACAAAGCGACGGCTAATATATACTGAAGTCAGGACTGATCCTGAATCATGAAGCAGTTATGAGGTTATCTCTGGGTATGTGCAAAGTGCTCTTCCTTCAGTACTTGCAACCAGTTCGCACACATTTGGGGAAAAGTCCAACCTGTCTCATTCTAGAAATCAACACTTTGTGTACATCACGTTACTGAATGAGTACTGGGGATGCCAGCCTCCAAGTGCAGCCTGGAGAGTTCCAGGAATGAGAACTGATCTTCAGAGTGCAGAGATTGTTCCCCTGGAGGAAATGGTTGCTTCAGAGGGTGGACACTATGGTATTATACTCCACTGAGATCCTCCCCAGACTTTGGCTGCAGGTCTCCAGGAATTTCTCAACCTGGAGTTGGCAACCCTAGTGAATACATGAAGAATGACAATGTACCTTAGGGTTGCCATCTCCGGGTTGGGAAATACCTGGAGACTGAGGAGAGCGGGGTTTGGAGAGGGGTGGGACTTCAATGCCATAGTCCAATTGCCAAAGCAGCCATTTTCTCCAGGTGAACTGATCTCTTGTTGCCAGGAGATCAGTTGTAATAGCGGGAGATTTCCAGCCACCACCTGGAGGTTGGCAACACTAATGTACCTTCATCTACAACCATTTTGTTGAATAATCCTTGAAAACACCAGAGGGTGAAGGAGCTTCTCTTGCTGGCCTAGTAATTATCAGTTACTTTGGGGGGGGGGGCAGAGGCGGATCTACTGTGAAACTAATGAAGCTTAAGCTTCAGGGCCCCTAATCCCGGAGGGGCCCCCTGAAGCAACTTTTTTTAATGAGTGAATTTCTCAAAATCGATGGAGTTTTTTAAGTGCATAGAATCATAAGCCGATGGGTTGAAGTACTTGATATTGACTTTAGAATATGCTCTAATACCCATTTCATATGGCCTCAAAATGTCCCTGTCATTGGTCAAATTTCACAATTTTCTTGGGGGCTTGCTGTGCTTGAACCCCCAGCTGTAAGGGATCACTGAGCTCCCCAGGATCTATTCACAGCCTACGTTTTGGCAGCTGGATTGTCGGATCCTTTGTTGGTGCATGGCTTAATAGTTCTGTAGTTTTATTTCATCACTGTATGGCCCATTTTCAAGGACTCCACCCCACCACCCTGGTCTCCACCATTTGAGCCTCGAGGTCCTTGCAAGGGCAGCAAGGCCCTTTGGACCTTGTTGGATGTTGCCCTGTTGTTGCCGGTTGCGAAGGGCCCCCCATAACAGGTCAAGCTTCAGGGCCCCAAAAATGTAGGTCCACCACTGAGGGTGGGGGGGCCTGCATTGGGATGACATACCAGAGAGGGTAACTCACTCCATGGCAGAAAATAGATCAAATGAAAATGAAGGAGAACAAATTTTAGTGTTTCCAACCTCCAGGTGGGGACTGGGGGTCTCTGGGAACTGCAGCTCATTTCCCGACTACAGGGATAAGTTCCCCTGGAGGAAATGGCTGCTTTGGAGAGTGGACTCTATGACATTGTATCCCACTGAGGTCCCTGACTTCCCCAGGCTCCACCACCACATAGCCAGGAATTTCTCAACCTAAGCTGGCCTAACCTGTCCATGCCAGGGGGGATCTGGCAACCCTATTTGTGATCGGTGTGTGTGTGTGTGTGGGGGGGGGAATCTGGCCTATCAGAGTGACAACATCGTAAGTCCCCAAACAAAAAGATGGGTAAGGGAGATGTGCTGGTTAGTGTTTGTTTACTTAATTTATAGTCTGCCTTTCTAAGACTCGCAGCTGATTACAAAATACAAAAACAATACAACAAAAAAGGTATAAGAAGAAAAAGAGTACAGGTCCTATTGTTCAGCTAAAGAGGGCTGAGACCTTATAAATCCCAATGGTAGTTATGCCTACTCTATCAACCAATACAGAAATTAGTCCCATTGAAGAGTCCAACAGGACTTACTAAGCAAGTGTTCTTAGGATAGCATTTTGTACTGCCCAATTCTCTGCACGTTTGCTTTGAAGTAAGTCAGACTTGCCAAATTCAGTAGGACTTGCACAGGATGGTAGCCTCGCGGTTCGAGCCTAAGCGTGTTTACTCAAAAGGAAGTCCTAGGACAGCGGCCTGACAGTGCAATCCTCAACTGAGTTACACCATTAAAATCCGTGGGCTCAGAAGAGTGTGACTCTGTTTAGGATTGCACTGTAAGTCTTATAATTTGGGGGGTCAGAGTCAGTTTTATAACTTCTATATCTTTTAGTGCATTAGGGAAGAGAGTGCTGTTTGCCATCTGCATTTGTTCCACCAGGGCAAGAAGAGCCAAACACAGCTAATTTGATCTTGATTCCTGGGCAATGTCAGCAAACATGAACCTAATTGAATTTAAGAGGAAGGCCTAGCAAGCTGTGTTCTGGTGGCTGCAGTGCTTAATTTGGTGGTTTCTTCATCTCATTTTTTTATGTCCCTTTATCAAAGCTGGTTAGCCTTTGATGTCCACAGTGTTTGCTTCTACTCATAAAACATCTGCACGTAATTAGGAAATGGAGGAAGCAGCCCTCCCTTTTAGAAAATGCATGTTCTTCCTCATGGGGATTCAGCAGCCTGAAAACATCATTTCTCAAACTGTACAATGGTGGTTTGCATGCATGCATTAGGGTAAGTACGGTGCAGTGAAAAGCTACACCATAGCTAATATTTTTTTTACACAATCTTTGTAAGTAGGGCTCCCTCTGGTGGAAAAGGGCCTAGCAAGGAAGGTCAGGAAATACCATCACTGCTGTTATTTTACTGCTAGGCTATACATGCCCACTAGCTATTTATTTTCAGTAATACTTCCATTTATGCAACTAGGAGGAGAAACCTGTGTGACCCGGACTGTATGAAAATGCCATCGACTGCTACCAGTGAACTATACTGTGGTTTGTGCACAACATTTCCTTTTCTGTGACGTGGATTTTTGCATTGCTCAGTATTGTAGGTGGTACTTCAGCCAGGCTTCAGGTAAAGGCGATTTAAAGGGCATGGCTGCTTCCTTTCCCTCATTGGCTGAATTATACAAGACTTTCTTCACACTTGACAATTTTGAGGTGCATCTCTAATATGTTTTGTGTAAACACCTAAAAATGTCAGGGTGTATTAATGCAAATCCCAGGCTAAAACCCAGATCTGAATAGAAAGGTCTGACAGTGCTTGCTAAAGAGATTTGGGTTTGAGAGTCCGAGGGGCAGAATACATTTGGTGGTAGATTAGAGTATGACTTAACTCTATACTCTGTTTAAGGTTTTGCTTTTAAAAAAACATAGATGTGAGGAGACATTAAAAGCACCTTTTCCACTCACAGTGCATGCATGGCAAAGTGCTGGAGATGATAATTCGATCTAAAATAGATTATAAACTTTCTGCAGTGTTATCCAGTTCCAGATTGACTTCATTTTAAATTACTATTTTTAGATGCTAAATCATTTAGGGCTTTGATCTATCACTGCAATGGGAACAATAATCAGAAAAGCCATTAAGTTTATTAGTCCAAGTCTGTTTCCATGGTAACATTGCTAGGCAACATTACTACTCCTCATTCATGTTTGTGACTGGGACTTGATTCCTACCTGCACATTTTTGCCTAATGCTCCATGTTTTTCAGCAGCAGTAGTGCTTTATGGCAGAATTTTCGTACCACATTACAGCTTCACAGGAGTCTTGCAACAGCGTAAGTCACCAGCATATACACTGCTTTAGCTCTTGCTACAATAGGGTTGCCAACTCCAGTTTCGGAAATACCTGGAGATTTGAGGGTGGATCCTGGGAGAGTGGGATTTAAGGAGGAGAGAGACCTTGGTAGGGAATAATGCCATGCAGTCCACCTTCCAAAGCAGCCATTTTCCCAGGGGAAATGCAATAAATATTTTAAATAAACAATTAAGTAATTCTGGGAGATCTCCAGCCCCCACCTGGAGGTTGGCAACCCTCAGCTACAGTCACCTTAAGGATTCCAGAGTGATCATGGCCCAAAGACAAAGCTAGAAATAAATGGGGGTTTTTGTTTTGTTTTTTGCACACTAAGTATTTTTCCTGGATGTTGCAGATAATTCTTTTTTACTTTGGTAAAAAACCTGGGGTGGAGCATGAGGGGGCGGGGTTTGGGGAGAGGAGGGACTTGAATGCCATAGAGCCCAATTGCCAAAGCAGCCATTTTCTCCAGGTGAACTGATCTCTATCGGCTGGAGGTCAGTTGTAATAGTGGGAGATCTCCAGGTAGTACCTGGAGGTTGGCAGCCCTAGTGATTGACTAGGTGCCAGGCAGGTAGATTTCTGGGGAAACAGAGTTCCAGAAGCAAGATGCCACCACTGAGAAGGCCCAGTCCCTGATAAACATCCACCTCACCTGTAAAGGTGGGGGGACACAGAGAAGGGGATCCTTGCCTCTTTCGCTTTAAAGCAGCTTTTGCTTTTAACCCAATTTCCTGCACCTCATCTCAACAAAATTGCCTGTTTAGATTTTCCTTGTAATTTTCACTTCACAGCCCTGTGTTTTTCTACGCTTAACTTATTTCTTCCTGTTTACTGGCAATGCTGAAGCATTGTGGTGGTGGTGGGGGGGAGGCTTTAAACACTGCTTTATGGTCATAAATTGGATAATTATGATGTGGAAAGAACATTAATGAGCTCCCACTTGGCAGCCAAAGAGAAAAGCAGGAATGCTGGGGCACCTTATTAGTTATTAATTAAGCAGGGAGAAGCAGGGGCTGCAAAAGAACAAGTGGAAGTAATCAATTTAAAGGAACAATTGCAAGGAGAAGCAGGACTTTTGCTTCTTAAAAGACATACAGTATAATCCTGAGTAGAGTTACACCCTTCCAAGCCCATTGATTTCAACTGACTTAAACCCTGTTTAGGACAGCAAGCATATTGGGGTTGTATCCAGCCAACTGCCAGTGGAAACTGGCAATATATGTGTATATACCCCATACTTCCTTTCTCTTTGCAGCCCCTTTGTCCACTGGAAAAATGATGTCTGGAGTCATAGGACCTGAATGTGGACAAAAACTATGCAGCGAAAGCGAGCAGGGTCGGGGGGGGGGGGGGGAGATTGGATCAACTGCATTTCCAGGAGGCATAAGCGATTCCAGTAACAGCCATGAATGTGTCAGCAGATGGCGATGTACTTCCAGGAACCTCGCTCAGTTGTGCAGCCCGACATGGTGGAGTGGGGGGGGAAACACTGAGACGTCAAGAGGATGATGAAAGCTGATGGAAGCGTGTTCTGCTGCAGCACAAAAGACCATTAAACCCTTGTTCAAACTGTTGCTTGTTTGTAGTTCTAGAGTGTAGCCAGCCCAGCCATTTTGCTATGCCCCGCCGCTAACTTTGCCCCAGGGGTGAATTGGTTCCATTTTATCCTGGCCTGTCATCTGTCTGGTCTGCTTACGCTTGCCAAGTATTTTTCTTGCATGTTGCCAGAGTGAGGAATAATAACAGGGGGGGGGGGGCGAAGGCGGTGTGTCTGTTCAACAGTCAGGTCCATAATGAGAAGTTGCAGTTTTGTTTTGCGTTTTAATGACTTAGTGCAATCAGTTGACAAGGGAAGAAAGAAGGAGAAAACAGGTGTAGCATATTGGACTCAAGGTGGGGGGGGGGGTGTTTGGGCAAAATCCCCAGTAAGCCATAAAGCAATTGAGTGTAGGATTGCCAACCACCAGGTACTAGCTGGAGATCTCCTGCTATTACAACTGATCTCCAGCTGATAGAGATCCGTTTACCTGGAGAAAATGGCCGCTTTGGCAATTGGACTCTGTGGCATTGAAGTCCCTCCCCTCCCCAAACCCCGCCCTACTCAGGCTCCATCCCAAACATTTCCCACCGGTGGCAAAGAGAAACCTGGCAACTAGGGTGGCCAACCTCCAGGTACTAGCTGGCGATCTCCTGCTATTACAACTGATTTCCAGTCAATAGAGATCAGTTCACCTGGACAAACTGTCCGCTTTGGCAATTGGACTCTATGCCATTGAAATCCCTCCACAAACCCTGCCCTCCTCAGGCTCCACCCCAAAAATCTCCCACTGGTGGCGAAGAGGGACCTGGCAACTAGGGTTGCCAACCTCCAGGTACTAGCTGGAGATCTCCTGCTATTAGAACTGATCTCCAGCCGATAGAGATTAGTTCACCTGGAGAAAATGCCCACTTTGGCAGTTGGACTCTATGGCACTGAAGTCCCTCCCCAAACCCTGCCGTTCTCAGGCTCCACCCCAAAAACCTCCCGCCGGTGGCAACCCTAATTGGGTGGGCCTATGAATGTTACAAGGTTGTTGTGAAGCTAAATTGGACAAAGTCTGTTAATTATAACCCAAATTTGTTGAAGAAGAATGGTTGTGACTGGGAGGGCACTATTTTGCAGTCATTTTGGGCATGCCTTGAATGTAATTTTCAGAGGGTGGTGCTGGGGAACTGATGCTCAGCCCCTTGGGTCCCCTGCCTACGGAGTCTTGCAGTGCTCCATCTTGTCTCCCATGCTTTTCAACATCTACATGAAGTTGCTGGGAGAAGTCATCTGAAGATTTGGGCTGGGCTGTCACTATTATGCAGATAACACTCCGTTCTATCTCACACTTCCAGCAGATCCCTGGGAGGCTGTAGAAACTGTGAACCTGGAGTGCCTGGAGGCAGTTTTTGGGATGGATGAAAACTAACAAGTTGAAACTTAATCCCAACACTATGGAGGTGCTTCTGGTTTGACCCAGGAATTGGGATGTCTCTTGATCTGGCTTCATTCATCAGAGTTTTTTACCTTCTTCCATCTGGCTGGTCACAGACCCTGTGCCTCTTTCAGAGTCAAAACAAAAGGGTTGAGCTGAGCAACACTAAAATAGCAACAAATATATAATTTTTAATATGGTGCACAGTACCATATTAATTTTTAATATATAATTTTAATATGGTGAACAGTTGATGTGTATACATCAACAAGTCTTTCAGACTTGTTGATGTATACACATCCTTAGAAGCCTGACATTATATACAAGATGTGAGATGTGAGCCATGTCCTAATATAAATGGAATAAATATTTTTACAAGAAGCCACATAAAACAAAAGGGATTTTATATATTTTTCTCCTTGTATTATGAGATTGAATATGTTAGGATGTGAACTATATTACAATTTTATGCATGACCACTGAGGAAGGCCTATATGAAGCCAAAACGCGTCTGGTCCTAGTTTGGTCCTAATTTGGTCATTGTATACCTCAACTGTGTATATGTTATATGTATTTATCTATTGGGACTAGTTAGCCTACACTACAGGCCCTGTGTTTTTAACTATACTGTGCACCAGATTAAAATCATATATTTGTTATTTTAGCATTGTTCAGCTCAACCCTTTTGTTTTGATTCAACTTTCAGGTTGAGTTCCCCCACCCCCGTTTTTTTTGTAGCAGAGTTGCTACAAAGTCACTAAGAACATAATAAGAACCCTGCCAGATCAGACCAGTGGTCCATCTGGTCCAGCATCCTGTCTCATGCAGTGGCCAACAAGTTCCTCTGGAGTTCCAACAACAGGGCATAGAGGCCGAGGCCTTCCCCTGGTGTTGCCTCCAGCACTGGGGTTTGGAGTTTGCGTGCCTTTAGTCACCATGGCTAGTAGCCACTGATAGATCTATCCTCCATGAATCTATCTAATCCACTTTTAAAGCTGTCTATGCTGTTGGCCATCATGACATCCTCTGGCAGCAAATTCCACATTTTAATCATTCCCTGTGTGAAGAAGTATTTCCTTTTGTCCTTTGTTGCCATGTGTCTCAAGCAAGACTGTTCCCTAAGATATGGCTGTCCCTCTGCTAGAACGGTTGCTCTCCTCAAGACAGAGAGCTGTGCCTTCCCACAAATCTTCAAGACCACCCAGTGGCGGATCTACATTTTTGGGGCCCTGAAGCTTGAACTGTTATGGGGGGCCCTTCGCAACCAGCAACAATAGGGCAACATCCAACAAGGCCCTGGCCCCAGCCTGATGGAATGTTCTTCCAAGTAACATCAGGGCCCTATGGGACCTTCAGAAGTTCTGCAGGGCCTGTAAAACAGAGCTATTCTACCAGGCCTACAATTGAGGGCATCCACAGGTTATCATCGTTACTGGCCTCCCTCTCCTCTCCCTCGGGGCTTCTGATATGAGGATTTGGCTGCTTGGCTGGGCCTCCAATGGCCCTGTAGTTATATGAGTACCATCTTGTTAACTGTATTGAATGGTTTTATGAATTTTATTGATTACTTATGAATTTTAGATATATATGATTTTATTGTGATTGTTGTTACCTGCTGTCAGTAAGAGACAGGAATGGGGATCTTCAGTAGCTGCCGCCACTCTGGTGTGAGCCTAACTCAAGAAGGCCCAGAGCACCCTGCTTGCCCCTGGCTGCTTCTTCTCCCAACAGGGTATACTTTCTAGGTGACCAAATGAGGTGTGAGGACCCAGGGCAGAGTAACAAACAGTTTATTAAAAAGGTCTAATAATAATGATAACTCAAGCCACAATAGGACAACAAAACCAGTAAAGGCAGGCAATCAAACAAATAAAAACCCTAACACATCTATCTTTACTGTCCCTAGCCCTCTCCTGGCACTAGACCTCAGGCTAACTCACCCCTTCCT
Organism: Euleptes europaea; assembly: GCF_029931775.1. Classification (NCBI taxonomy): domain Eukaryota; kingdom Metazoa; phylum Chordata; class Lepidosauria; order Squamata; family Sphaerodactylidae; genus Euleptes; species Euleptes europaea. The sequence continues at coordinate 27,774,352 of NC_079319.1, read as the reverse complement.
GGAGGAGGGATTCCTCCATCTGCAGCAGCTCCTCCCCAGCCCTGCTCCCTAGGAGTGAACCCCCTCCCTTTTCAGGCAAGGCATTTTATTCCTTCTCCCCAGGCACCACTCCCTTACCCCTGATTGGCCCTAGCCTTCCCTCCAAATCCTCTTCCACCAATCACAAGGCCCAGAGGAAATATCCACTCTAGTAAATAAAAGTATTTAATTGTAATAATTTTATATACTTTTACAGCAACATGATAAATATTAATGCACTGCTGATATCACACTGCCCTTGTACAAATCTATGGTGAGACCACACTTGGAATCCTGTGTACAGTTCTGGTCACCACACCTAAGAAAGGATATTTCAGAGCTTGAGAAACTGCAGAAAAGAGCAACCGAAATGATCAGGGGACTAGAGCAACTGTCCTATGAGAACCATTTAAAACGCTTAGGGCGGTTTGGCTTGGAAAGAAGGCAGTTAAGGGGGAGACAGGATAGACTTCTATAAAATTATGCATGGTACAGGGAGAGTGGACAGGGAGAAGCTTTTCTTCCTTTCTCATAATACTAGGACGTGGGGTCATCTGCTGAAGCTGGAGGATGAGAGATTCAAAACTGATAAAAGGAAGTATTTCTTCACACAATGCACAGTTAAATTGTTGAACTCCCTGCCCCAGGATGTGGTGATGGCTGACAACTTGGAAGGCTTTAAGAGGGGAGTGGACATGTTCAAGGAGGAAAGGGGTATTCATGGCTATTAGTTAAAATGGATACTGGTCATGATGCATACCTATTCTCTCCAGATCAGATGAGTATGCCTATTATATTAGGTGCATTGGAACACAGGAAGGAGAATGCTGCTGCATCATCTTGTTTGAGGGTTTCCTAGAGGCACCCAGTTGGCCACTGGACTTGATGGGCCTGGGTCTGATCCAGCATGGCTTTTCTAATGTTCTTCTTAAGTGCAATAAGGAATTTGAAGCAGAACATGTAACTTGATCAACTGTATTCTGAATGTTCAAGTAACAGCAGAATTAGGCACCTTAACGTGGAAAACCACAACTAAAACTTCTGGTGTAGCCGAGGCATTTTGTGATCCACAAATTCCACCACTGGGGCTGTCAATCCAGTCCCAGAACACTTCTGCTAATCCCAGGGGCTGTCATTCCACTCTGGGGGGGGGGCTGTCATTCCAGTCCCAGAACACTTGTGCTAGTCCTGGGGGCTGTCATTCCACCTTGGGGGATGTCATTCCAGTCCCAGAACACTTCTGTTTGTCCCAGGGACTGTCATTCCACCCCTGGAGCTCTCAATCCAGTTCCAGAACACTTCTGCTCATCCCAGGGGCTGTCATTCCACTCTGGGGGCTGTCATTCTGGTCCCAGAACGCTTGTGCTAGTCCCATGGGCTGTCATTCCAGTCCCAGAGTAGTGTATTTGGGTTTAAGGACCTTACTGGAAAATCCATTCCACATTTTCTGTGCAACTCTTTTTGTGCTGTAATATATTTCAATGGAGCTCATGCAAGCCAATTGGCATTGCAATCCAGGCTCCCATTATCTTCAATGGGCTGTGCAGCCTCTCCCATTGTTTCTAATTGGCTAGCCTGTCATTCGTTTTAGTGCATCCCGGCTTCACCTCCTTGCTTTCACCCACGCTCAGAAACTAGCCGAGATGATCCCGAGGTGGCCAAAGGGGAGGGGAAGACAAGCCTTGTGCATTTTTTGGCAACGTGTTTTCCACCTATAACTGGAAAGTTGTGCCTTTTCCTTCCAAGTGTAAAATAAAGCTGTGTGGGGAGGGCGAGGCAACAAAACTGGCTTGGTTTATTCAAAACGGGACAAAATAGACATTTTAATTAAAAAGACGGGATGGCCAGGAAATATGACAAAAATGGGACTGTCCCATTCAAAACGGTACATATGGTCAGCCTAGTATTAGGGCATGTTCTAAAGTCAATATTAAATACTTCAACCCATTGGCTTATGATTCTATCACTAAAAAACTCCATCAATTTTGTAGAGAAATCCACTCATTAAAAAAATGTTGCTTTGGGGGCCCCTCCAGGATTGGGGCCCCTGAAGCTTAAGCTTCATTAGTTTCACAGTAGATCCGCCTCTGAGACCACCGTAAATTCACCAGGGAGGGAAGAGAAATGGCTGGAACCATTTGATCAGTATGAAGCTGGAAGGTCCCTACAGTGTACATGCACAAAGCTCACCAGTCCTGTCTCTTGGGTTGCCAGCATTATCATACCAATGCCTTTGTTGTCCCAAACTCTTCAACATGGAATTGAGAAGGTGGGGGTGAGGCAAACTAGCTCTTTCTTTTGACCAGCCTATCTATAAGGGCAGTTAGAGCTTAAATCCCAAGCATTCAGAGTATAAACCCAACATTCACAAAGTAAAGTGCATTTTTTTTTACACAAATAATTGGGTGAAGTGTCATATCATCACACTGACCACAGCACAGGGGATGGAGAAACATGCAACAGCTGTTTTTTTCTAGTTTGAGCGAATCGATAGGAAATGGTTCTCAGTAGTTGGTAGTCTTTGGAGTGTTTTTGAGAGATAAACCTGTTAGAGCTTGGACAGCCCTTCCCACACCCATCTGGAGAAAGGAGCAGATTTGTATGCGTGAGAGAGAAAGAACACATGAACACACATGAAGCTGCCTCATACTGAATTAGACCATTGGTTCATCAAATTCAGTATTGTGTACTCATACTGGCAGCAGATCTCCAGGGTCTCAGGCAGAGGTCTTTAAACTGGAAATGCCAAGGACTGAGTCTGGACCTTGTGCATGCCAAGCAGATGCTCTGCCACTGAGCCATGGCCCTCCACTATGGCAGGTTAGACATTTAGAAAAAGAGAGACAGTTGAGGGAGCACCTTGGGGGACAGGTCTCTCTCTTTGGGACCTAATGTGGGAGAGTAAATCTGTTGCCAGACATGAGTATCTATGTCCTATAGGATTGCCAGGTCCCTCTTTGCCACCGGTGGGAGATTTTGGGGGTGGAGCCTGAGGAGGGGCGGGTTCGGGGAGGGGTGGGACTTCAATGGCATAGAGCCCAATGGCCAAAGCGGCCATTTTTCTCCAGGTGAACTGATCTCTATTGGCTGGAGATAAGTTGTAATTGCAGGAGATCTCCAGCTAATACCTGGAGGTTGGCAATCCTGATGTCCTACTTGTATATCTGTAAATAAAACAAACATTATAAAGACCCCTGAATTCTTCAGAGTCCTCTTGTAAACTAAACCCTGTAGTGCTGCCCCTGGAACATCTTACAACTTGGTAATACAGGGGAGTGTTTATTAGAACCAACTAAAAATCCCTCTCTTGGTGTGAAGAAAAAGAGAGAGAGAGAGTGAAGAGAAATGTTTCTGGCAGAGACCTGGTGGAAGTCCAGTCTGCAAGTTTGTTAACCGTTTTAAACTTGTACTTCAGGAAACTCTTTCAGATTAGAAATGTTACCCAATGAAAAAGATTACAGGATGCATTGAGATATCCTGGACACAGAAGCACTGGTTACTCTCCCTTGAAAAATAGAAAAGACGGCAGTTAGTAGAATCTGTAGGTGTAAATTTCCGAGAAACTCTTGGAGCCATGTAAATGCTCTTTAATCACTGACCCAACGCCTAAGAATTCTCTGTGGGAAGAGTGTTTTGCTTTTCAGAAATGACTGATTCACACAACTACCCCGTGCACAACCAAGTCCACGAGATGAATGGACTGCTTGAATTATGAGCACAGACTGTGATTTTGCAAGCTCCTGCTTAACTCATGTGAAGGACGTTTGTTGTGGCAACAAAAATCTGAGTTTGCACTTGCGAGATGAGATTCAGATGACCACCCTGAGAATAGTGCCATCCCGGCTGAATTTTTTAAAAGCAGCCAATGTACCAAGTGATGGTATAAATCAGTCTTAAGATACTTCCAAAACAACCCTTTTCTGTAAATCCTCTTAATCAGAGGGTTCTTTGGCACCAACCAGCTGATTAAGGAGTGTTTACAAGAACTTGTCATGACATGCATTGCGAGTGATCCCAAACCTTAACTTCGGTCTGTCACTGCTCCATGTTTACAGCAACCCAAAGACCCCGGATTTAAAAAAAAAACCAGAGGGAAAAATTATTGGTTCTTGTAGGTTATCCGGGCTGTGTAACCGTGGTCTTGGAATTTTCTTTCCTGACGTTTTGCCAGCAACTGTGGCAGGCATCTTCAGAGGATTAACACTGAAGGACAGTGTCTCGAAAAATTATTGTTTGTTGGTTACATGTCCCTAAAAAGGGAGGCAATATTAATGTGTAAGCTTGGCTGAATGCCTGTGGGCGGGTTGTTGTCTTCACTAACATGCATGATGGTTTTAGGTTTTGCTTTTATTGCAATGAAATCATTGTTTTGTAATATTTGAAATATAAACTTTAGACAAAAGTGATGTCTGGTACTTTCAGTACTGAGGAATTTTAGTCCTGCCTCCCTGAACAGCCGGTGGGAATCACCCAAGATCAAGATGCCCACCTTAACTCAGAGCAGAAGGAACCCTCATGGTAAGTATCCAAGGTTCGGTTCACTGCAACCAATCATATATTTCTTTGGATTTATGCATGAATGATAAACAGCAGAGACTGAAACTGGACAAGTAATCTAGAGTTGGAGAAAAGGCCAGTAAATACAGCTTATCAAGGTACCTGTATTTATGTGGCTTGTCCACGATTGTAGTTTGGAGATTCACCTTCACCTACCCCTTGAAGGGTTTTAGCAGGATATATCTTATATGTGCATGGTCTATCTCCAAATTAGGAGCATGTTGGCATGGGAATTTCCCACAGCTTTTAACAGAATATGTGGAAAAGAGCATCTAAAACATTATCATACTTTACAGAAGAACTTCCTACATTGTTTTCACCTCTTTCCCATGTTGATTGGATCACCCATAGGTAAAGGTAGTCCCCTGTGCAAGCACCAGGTCCTTCCTGACCCATGGGGTGACGTCACATCTTGACGTTTACTAGGCAGACTATGTGTTATGGGGTAGTTTGCTATTGCCTTCCCCAGTCGTCTTCATTTTACCCCCAGGAAGCTCAGTACTCATTTTACCGACCTTGTAAGGATGGAAGACTGAGTCAACCTTGAGCCGGCTACCTGAAACCAACTTTCATCAGGATTGAACTCAGGTCGTGAGCAGAGCTTTTGACTGCAGTACTGCAGCTCACCACTCTGCTCCACGGGGCTCCTTATGGAGTATGGATCACCCATACTCAACCCATAATTCCTGTTGCTGCTGAGCTGATATGGACTGGGTTGTATTGTTATGAACCTTGTTGGATTCATATAAGTAGCACGGGAACATCTGCTTCCTGAAAATGTGCCATGTACAAATGCATCCTAATACATGTAAAGCAAACACAGATGAAGCAACTATGGAGATACCCACTCTTGTCTACCATAGGAAAGAGAGAAGAGTAACAGTTGTCTCCCATACTTCCTGAGAGCTGACAGAGAATTCACAGTATAAGCTTCTGAGTAGAGACTTTAGCAGGCGTTTATCTAGCCCCAAGGCCCAACTGGGGGCACCAGGAATCCATCTTGGATGATATGAAATAGTTTTGTGCAATTATAGATGGAGTGGAGAGGAATGATAGGGCAATTCAGGGCAATCTAAAGAACCTGTTTGTTAGTAGATTCAGAGCTGACAGAAGGAAGAACTTGTGTGTGTGTGTGTGTGTGTGTGTGTGTGTGTGTGTGTGTGTGTGTGTGTGTGTGTGTACAATGCACAATTAACTTATGGAATTCTCTGACCTGTGGTATGGTGATGGCTATACTACCTTAGATGGCTTTGAAAAAAGGAGTTCACCAGCGCCTCCTAGTCATGAGAGTGAACTCAGACCTTTGTTTTCAGAGGCACAATGCCTGGATGCTGGGGAGAAGCAAGAGGGGAGGGCAAACTGTATGATTAAATAAGTGATGGTTGCCTGTTTTTTTACTCCTAGTGTTAGCAATGCGTCATTGTTATTGGCTCTGATTCAACAATATCTTCCATTACTCCGAGTGGGCATTTATATCGCTCCAGCGGGGAAATTCCATAAGCAGCTGTTCTCAAACTTTACGAGGTCTGAAGGTGTGAGCACAAAGCACATGATACAGCAACCTTGCTGAAACTAAGCAGGTCTGGGTTTGGTCAGTGCCTAGGTGGGAGCCTTATGTGAGCCACCTTAAATTCCATAACAGAAGAAAGGTGGGACCTAAATGTAACCTGTAACTGTGGTGAAACATCCCTTATTGGTTTAGGCACACTCTAAGAGACATATCCTTCTCTTTTGTCAGTCAGCTTTAACTTCTTGGACTTGTTCAGTGTGTTCTGCACATTCTATATCCTGAAAATATCTGTCACATGCAGCGGCATTCCAATTAGGGTTGCCAACCTGCAGGTACTAGCTGGAGATCTGCTGTTATAAGTGATCTCCAGCTGGTAGCGATCAGTTCACCTGGAGAAAATGGCCACTTTGGCCATTGGACTCTCTGCCATTGAAGTCCCTCCCCCAAATCCCACCCTCCTCAGGCTCCGCCCCTAAAACCTGCCACTGGTTTCCAAGAGGGACTTGGCAACCCATATTCAAATGCACATTAGACAAATTCAGATAAAGCAACTAGGGATGCATCCATTCTCTCTGCTATGGGAAATAGAGAAAATTAATGCCTTTCCCCCATACGTCTTGAGTGCCAACAGTCACAGTATAAACGTCCTTTTAAGTCATCCATCTTTCTCTTTGGAGCTTTCAAATAAGAGAGCCAGCATGGTGTAGTGGTTTGGAGTGGTGGACTCTAATCTGGAGAACTGGGTTTGATTCCCCACTCCTCCACATGAAGCCAGCTGGGTGACCTTGAGCTAGTCACAGTTCTCTTCGAGCTCTCTCATCCTCACCTACTTCACAAGGTGTCTGTTGCAGGGAGAGGAAGGGAAGGCGATTGTAAGCTGGTTTGATTCTCCTTAAAAGGTAGATAAAATTGGCATATACAAACCAACTCTTCTTGTTGTTCTTTTTAAAACTAAACTCTGGCAAAGTAGAAAATGTATTTCCCCTTGGTTTGAAGATAATCTGTAATGGCTGTGTCTGCTCACCCAGCTGAACACTCCCAGGTAACTGCTATCTGTGAAATGACAATAGAGATTGTTCTGCTCCCACAACTAAATGTTCTGCTTGTTATCTCTTCTTACTGACCCTGAATACCAGTGCTTCTGAAAAGCTCTTATGCCAGACAATTTCTTTCCTTTTTTCCCCTTTTATCCCTTAGAAGCTCCTTGATCAATTGATCTTGAGCGGCACCAGACAATTTCTAGGAATGTTCCTAGAAATGTTCCTATCACATAAAAATATAATCCCTTCGAATATAAATATTTCCAAGCCAAGCAGTTCTTCCCTTTAGAGGTTTCTTAGCTTGCGTGTTGAATGAAGTCTATCCCTCGTAAAGATGATACACTGCACAGTATTTGTGTTTTGCTGTTGCAGTAGCATGTTAGGGGGAAATATAGTCTGGTCTTTTCTTCTCCAGGTTGAAATAGAAAATCAACCTGTCTAGAATTTTATTTGGGTTTTTGCTGTTTCCCTCATGATACACTTGAGTGACCAAAACGTAAAAGGGTCTGCAAGTATCGAGTTTGGTGGCAGTTGCTGAGAACTAATGTGGGGTAGTGGTTTTAAGGGTTGGACTAGGATCTGGGAGACCCATGTTCAAGTCCCTATTCATCCATGAAGTTCAATGGGTGACCTTTGGCCAGTCACACTCTCTTCACCTAACCTGGCTAACTGGGCTGCTGTGAGGATAAAACGTGGATGGAAAAATCATGTCCACATCTCTGTGTGGGATAAACATGTGACAGGCAGACGCGTTTACTTCGGAATTATTATTGAACCCCTCGTACACTTCCACCATTTATGTATGAGAGGTTTTGCCTTGGATTTGCTGCTCTCTAGATGTACATTTCTCCCATCTGAATTCTCAAAACTCTGCATGGGGGCTTATTCTTGAGTTTTGAGAATTTGGATGGGGAAAATGTGCATCTACAGAGTGGCAAATCTAAGGCAAAACCTCTCATGCATAAATGGCCTTCTCTATTCCACTCTTCCTCTGAGGAGCTCAGAGCAGAATACTTGGTCGTACCCCTCCATTTTATCCTTGCAACAACAGGCTGAACTCGTAACTGGCCCATGGTCACACAGATAATTTTATGGCAGAGTGAGGATTTGAACAACCCCAGACTCCCTGGTCCCAGTCTGATACTCTAACCACTGTGCTACACTAGTATTACATTTTTATGGCTATATTAGAAGCCTGTTTCATTCTGGGAACCCACTCAAGCTCTCGGACTGCCAAAGTAACTTTGAAGCTAATCATCCACCACTTAGCTCTGCATGGATGAGGATCCTGTTGAGTAAACTGTAAACACAATCGAGCATTATAGAATGGAAATGTGATTTATGAGTGGGCTTACCCAGCACACTGGTCAGTGTCTTTTATTGAGTTCCCAGATTCCTCCACTTATGAGGAGATCCTTTGGGTTTGACCAGTCATGGTGACTAGGCATAGATTTGTACACACAAAGTGTCAACACTTGCCTGTAATGATATATGGTTTTTAGCCAATATGCAATTAAAGAGAGAGCGAGAGAAAGTACCTAGGGAAGAAAACATTGCAAAGTGTTTTTGCCTTCAGCCTCAATTTAAAGCTGCTGTCTACCAATGCTATGGTTTTCATCTGGGAAGCCTGTCTCAACACTGGTGTGTATCTGGTATTTTTAAGGTTTAGTGTCAAATTAACTAGCTTGAAGTTTGAAGCCAGACCATTGCGGTATCCAGGCAACGGTTCCAAAACAGTGATTAACAAGGCATTTCAATGTGTGAAGTCGTCTGCAGAAGGTTACATGAAAGCCACACTTTATCTTACCAGGCTTGTCTGAACAAGGTTCTCACTAGGGTTGCCAACTCCAGATTGGGAAATTCCTGGAGATTTGGGGATGGAACCTGTGGAGGGCAGGGTCTGGGGATGAGAGGGACCTAGAGGTTGGCAACCCTAGATCTCATACAACTTGATGAGCTTGTCTACCCATCTTCTACACCCAGATTAGCATTATCACTTAATGCTTTCTGGATGTCCTTCTTAGCAGGGAGATGTGCAAGCTGCCCCCATCTGTGAATAAGGCTTAATTCCAGAGGGGTAGCCATATAAATCTGTTGCTGCTAGATCAAATTAAGAAGAACTCCAGTAATACCTTAAGGACTGGCCACATTTATTCCAGCACAAATTTTTGTGAGTCAAAGCTTACTTCATCACAAATGGCTGGAGTGTTCCTCCATAGAAAATATGGTTATACTTACAGTTACATGCAAAGTTATTGCTGCTTTTCTGTTGTTTGTAACTTTTAGTGTAAATATACCTGCCACAGATGTACACTTTGCACATCTGATGAAGTGAGCTCTGATTCTCAAAGAGTTGCATTGGAATACATTTTGTTAGTCTTTAGGGTTCTGGAATTCTTTTTGATTTATTTGGAGAAGGGGGTATAGTTGTTGCATACCTGGCTTACCCAAAGCAGGTACAAAGGCATATTATGTAGAGTAGGTATTTATTAGAGTAATTTAAAACTCCTTTTCAAATGGTTTCTGTGCCAGTAGTGATGTTTATGTTATGAAGAGATGTTTTTCTTTTAGCCGGACAGCAGAACTCAAATTGTTGTTTGCACAAAGTACACGCTTCCTCCATGATGGTTCCAAGTGCTTTCAGTCCAGCAGTTTCTCTCCTGTGCTTTCAATAATGCCTTTTTATTCCCTTTTATAGGACTGTGCTGCTGTGAGCCAGTTAACTCCCTCTTCTTTGCCTAGCTACCATTTCTTGCACTGACCGATCAACCTTATTGTGGTAAGCAAGCAACGACCAAATGTGAGTAAACACAATGACAAAAGCATGGTCCTAGCTGGGGATAATTAAGAGGCATACCAGAATTTTACCATTTCAGTTTGCTGATGGCAATAGTATTTTTGAACAGTTCCCTGTGTGAAATGTTCCCTGCTTTAGAGAACTATCATATCAGAAAAATGGTTATACTATACTTTTCCTCCTAATGTGCTGGTTTACAGCTCACAGGAAGGAGGTTTTTTTTTTTTTTTAGCATAGAATGGTTTCCAACTGGCAAAGGTGTCAGACAAGGACGTATGTTATCTCCCTGCCAGTTCAATCTGTATGCAGAAAATCTGCAAATCTGCATTAGATTGAGGCAATTTCTGCATGAATCACAACAGATTTTCCATATGGTCAATCTGCGAGGTTTGGAATCGATTTCCACCATTTTCGTCCACACGCTTCCCTTTGCAATGTTGTTTTCTGTGTTCCCTTATCAATTTTATCCTGTTTGCACTTTCCCCTGAAAGTAGGGTTGCCAAGTCCCTCTTTGCCACCGGCGGGAGATTTTGGGGGTGGAGCCTGAGGAGGGTGGGGTTTGGGGAGGGGAGGGACTTCAATTCCATAGAGTTCAATTGCCAAAGTGGCCATTTTTCTCCAGGTGATCTGATCTCTATCGGCTGGAGATCAGTTGAATTAGCAGGAGATCTTTACCAAAGCTGTCCATATTTAATTGCAAGCTTATAAGCTTCTTTTCCCATAAGGGTTATTGGCACACGGATACATTTGAAGCTTGAAAAAAGAATATGAAATGGGGACTTTACCGGAAGCCCATTGCGGTTTATAACTACTCCGTTGCCTGTGCATACTTACCAGTTGGATGTTTGGACTTTTTGCCTATTATACCTCTATTTACCTTTTAGAGAAATTGCATACTTACATTTACCTTTGGGATACTGTAACTGTGAATATTGATTGGTTTTTGTCTTTTGCTCCTTGAGCACGTATTTATTCTTATCATTGAGGTTGTTCTTTTGAATAGACCTAATTGCACTACCTGGCAGTTGGCAACCCTATCTGAAAGCAATGTTTTCAAGTGGGAAGTGTCATGTCATTTGTGACATCATGGATGATCGCACTGGAGGTTTCCCCTACTTCCCCCTACTGTTTGTTTTCTTGCGCAAGCACCCCAGTGAAGAAGTTGGCACAAAATGGAAGCCCCTACACCGAAGCACAATCCACCATTAAGGACCCCCCCCACTCGAAAGTAAGTACATTCCTTATGTTTTTGGGTCTTGTCGGCACTCTTTCCGTGCGTGGTAATGAAAGCCCAGCCCCCTCTTTTCTTTCTAAACCCGATCTCTTTAATCAGGTTACTTCTGGTGCCTCAGAAAACACAGGAGACTGCTGCAAACACGCACCCCCCTCCCTTCCCCTCAATCCAACTTTAAAATTTTTTTTGGGAGGCTCAGATCAATGATAGAACAATGGGCTTGACAGATCAATCCATTGTTCTATCGCTGGTCCGAGCCTCCAAAATTTGTTGCTGGAGGAGAAAGCAAAGCAGGGATTATAAGAAAGATTGATGAATAAAACCTTGTGTTAAGAATCCTGCCTTGTGTTGTCTCCTTGCCTGCTCCAAGGTATGAAAAGGGGCCAGAATTATGACCTGATTGGTGTCTAGGCATGCTAGCCTCCAGGTGGGACCTGGGGATCTCCCGGATTTATACCTTATCTCCACACAGATGCTTTGGATGGTGGACTCTGTGGCATTGTACCCCACTGGGGTCCCTGTCCTCTGCAGGCTCCACCCCCACATATCCAGGAGTTTCCCAACCTGGATCTGGGAATCCTACCCCCCACATCCTCCTCCGGTGGTCAGGAGGACTTGGCAACCCTATTGGTGTCCAAGCCAGTACCATGGGCAGCAGACCAAAAGAGGCGAAGACACCAGCCAAGCACCATGTACTACAGTGAGGAATAAGCCAAGACTTAGGGGCATGGAGGTCATGGAGGATCCCTGTCTGCCATGGGTGACCTCGCCATCATCCTGCTGCTCTTTTCAACATACAAAAAAGAGAGGCAGCAGGGAGGCAGTGGAGAAGAATAACTGCTTCTTGGCTACAGAATATGAGGGATTCCTACCTGCTGAATAAAGCTGCATTGAGAAGTGGAGAGGAAAGCAGAGAAACATGTTGTCAATTTATGCAGGGGTATTTCGTTTGCAGTCCCTGCTGGACTGCTTTGAGGTTTCCTTTGCATTTTTCATGATTTTACCGACCTTCAGACATGACTTCACTCTGGCCTCGTTCTTCCCCCACAGTTCTAGGATCCTGTTTTAGAACAAATTTAAATACTGCTTCGAGGCAAAAGCAATGCAAATTCCTCCCATTTCCATGCATAGCTCTTAACTTCAGGTTTCTCTCCCCGCACCCATTTTGGCTTCTCCCTCCCACGTGTCTGTCCCTCCCATCCAACCCCTTCTCTCAAAGCTATGTATAAACTGGATTGGGTTGATTGATTTGGTTAACTTGTAACCTTTCAAAAAGCTGTATCTGGTAACAGCAAAATATTTGTTAATCTGGCTGTATGAAGATTAACCCATCTGGCTTTTGGGGCAGAAGGGAGTGTGTATCTTTTAATTTTTTTGCAGGTTTTTTTTTATTTGTTTGCAAATGAGGCCTATTATGAGCAGATGTATCCTCATCTCATTTGTTCCTGCTAAGTGCAAAAAAACAGGCAATGGCCATAATTTTAATACATTGTCAACCATTCCAAGGATTATGTAACAGGCTAGACAGAGCTCGTTTCTGTAGAATATGAGCAACAAAATGAGACACGGTAACCTTTTCAGCCACAACTAAAAGCATTTTATTTGGAGAGAGCAGGGGGAAAGACCTGTTTTGGATTAAATTCTGTCTCTTTGTGATATACAATCCATTCAAACAGCAAGTTTGTTATTATTTGGAATGAACATTCTGCATAGTGTTTCTTTTTATTATTATTTTTAGTCTGTTATATAACCGGTTATATGTCCTACTTTCCCCCCCATTTTGCTCTTGATGTTTCTTTCTTTTTTGCACCATGATGAATGAGGGGGGATTAATAAAATAAAGGCATTGTGAGACAAATGTGCTTTCTGCAGACATTTATATGATTGATAACCTGAGAATCCCTTTATTCAGATTTAAACAATCTCTGCACAAATAATGGGTGGTTCCAAAAACATAGCACTCAGGGAAGAAAAAAGTTAGGAAAACGTACATACAGTGCAGTCCTAAACAGAGTTGTACCCTTTCAACCCATTGACTTCAGTGGACTGAGTTATAAATCTATGTAGGATTGGACTGTCAAAAAGAAATTTCTCTAGGCTTATTGGTGGTGGAGCTTAAATTATTAAGGATGCATTTTGTGTTTCTGGTTTTAGGAAGTTTTTGTAGTTTTGAAACAGAGTTTGATTTTATTGTTCTGTTTTACCGTATTTGTTGTCCTCTTTGAGAACCATTTAGTGTAAAAGCAGGGCAGTACAGAAAGGTAATACATAAACTAAAATGACATATGGGTAGATAAATTCCTTCCAAGTGCTAAGATTTCTTTTTCAATAAGCAATTCTTGAAGTAATCTGCAAAAGTGTCCAATGAAAGGATAATCATATTCTTGATCAATGGCCCTCAAACCATTTATTGTTTCCTTGAATTCAGTTGGGCAGCTTCAGAAAATGAGTCTGTAGGATGGAGGCATTAAAACTGAGTGATAGAGGCAGGGTGTAGTGGGGTACAGAATTCTTTCATTTCTTGCTTTTTCCCTATAAGTGGACAAGGTCAACATTTTTAGAAGTGAGCTCAAGATGAAATGAGAGAAGGGAGGCCAGAGTTTCCTTGAAATCCTGTTATGAGATGAACAGCAATGGTAGATCAAGTTTCCCTGAAAGACAGCTCTGGCCATCCACTGATAACCCTTCAGTGCACTGTGTAGTCTCAAGGGTGCTCCAGGTATATTCTCTGCTCTAGGGCAGAGCCGGCATGGTTAAGAGCGGTGGTTTGGAGCAGTGGACTCTGATCTGGAGAACCAGGTTTGATTCCCCACTCTTCCACATGAGTAGCAGAGGCTAATTGGGTGAACTGGATTTGTTTCCCCACTCCAACACATGAAGCCAGCTGGGTGAACTTGGGCTAGTCTCACTCTCTCCGCCCCACCTACCTCACAGGGTGTGTGTTGTAGGGAAGGGAAGGTGATTGTAAGGCGGTTTGATTCTTCCTTAAGTGGTGGAGAAAGTCGGCATATAAAAACCAACTCTTCTGCTGCTGCTGCTGCTTCTAAACCTTTGTTGGTAAGACCATTTTAGTCCCTGTATCTTGTTTTATCTGGCCAAGGGCCGCAAATAAACTATCTCTCTCTCTGTGCTGCTGCTTCTTCTCTGAGTGCAAATAGACATGGCACTGCGAGATCTGTCACTGGATTTTCCCAGTTTTTTAAAACAATAAATTGTGGATGTGTGGAAGCCCCAAACTGGACCACACCTAGAATTTGGGAAGAGAAGGGGTTTAACCCTTCCACTCCTACACAGTTTCACTGATTGAAGCTGACACCTCGCCATGCCCTCTTCACTGTTATTGGTCTTGGCAAGGAAAAGGCAGGCACACTTCTTTGCTTCCTTTACTGGAGAAGATGAGCCAAGGACTTTCTCTTCTTCCCTCTCCACTCTCCAGTTCTTAATGCAGCTTTATCCAGCAGGCAGGAATCCCTCATAGTCTATAGCCAAGAAGCAGTTATTCTACTCCACACTTGTTTGCAGTTAGAAAAAGATGTATATTCATTTTAAGGCCACCATATTCAGGGTTGATTCTTTGAGCCTTGCCTACCAGAGGTGGAGCTGCGCGTACAGAATTGATCTTCCCTACCTTCCTCCTGCCATGCTTTCAAGAAAATAGTTCCCGGGTGTTGGGGAGCGGGGAGACATTGGGAGCAGTGTAAAGTGCAGTGAGGGGCCTGGACTCAGAACAGGAAACCAACAACAATCCCCCTTCCTCACAATTGCAGGAGAGCCTTTCTGCTCATGGAACTGGAGTTCGCATCCAATCCATGTTTCTCTCCTCACAGAAAACTTAAGCTTTTTCTGAGTTTTACTCAGCATGTGAGTGTTTGACATTTATCTTATGGAGGCATGACTGTGTGGAAAAATATTCTGCTGGAATGCGCCACTCCCAAAGACTTAGATAATCATTCCCACTGTCCTTATGGATTGTTAATAAAAAATGCACACAGATGGTGAGTTCTAATGGGACTTTTCTCACACCCAGAGGAATAATTCCTTCAGAGGGGAATTTTTTTTTTTTTTTTTTTTTTGGGTGGGAACTGAGATATTTGAAGTGTTAGCTTTCATTACAACAAAGTATTCTTTTTAAATGTTACAAGATCCACCATCTTAGATAATATGAAGGATCATAATGACAACAACAATTGAGACTGTGGTAGCCATGGGAGAAGTATGTACATGCATACATCTGTTGGCAAGCAAGAGCTAATGCACGTTCACTTTACAAAGGAAACCCGGAACCAACATCTGGATTAATTTGGGGGGGGGGTTGTATCACACATTCAGCTGTACATGCATTAACTATAACATGAGAATTTCTCAACACACATACAAAGAACAATCACGTATACCCTGTATGGATTGTATGTGCTTTCACTGTAACTTCTGAACAGGGATTTAGTAACTATTGGGGATGGGAGAGAGAGAGAAGGTGGGGGGGAGCTTACTGTCAACTCCGCCAGGGAGAGAAAGGGTCTGACCACCAAGGGGATCTGGAGGTCTGGAGGTCCGGCTAATTTGATCAACTCTTAGAGTTGGTTCGGCCATATAAATAGGGTTCACCTGAAACAGCTGTCAGGTGGCTCTGAATTCTGAAGGGTATATTGTATGTAAACCTTTCTATAATAGTATTTCCCTGGAAAATAAAACATTTACCTCAGCAGAAGGCTGTAAAGCTACATGGTTACAGAACGATCAAACCCACAGCTGTTTAAACAAAAGAGTTAAACACTACCAAGGAAATAATAAACCCATTTCTTCTTTTACACTGTGGCTTCCTGTGCCTCGGTCAAAGTCATAAATATTACCTCACTCCTCACAACAACACACACACACTATAGTGATTATAACAAAGCTTAGGTCCCATCATTTTAATACATATGGGGGGTTTTCCATTACAAATAATTCCCAAAACATAGGGCCATCACATAGGTCTCTATTCAGAAGTAAATCTTATGTTATTCAATGAAGCTTACTTCCAGGAAAGCATCCTGAGGATTGCAGCCAATGTGAACTAATGTGAACAGTGTGAACTATTCTATTTCTTAACCCCAAATAACAAAATGGCCAGTTTGTTAGGCCACATTTCCTTGTTAAGCTTATTATTTACTAATTTATCTACTTCATTTATACCCAATTTACTCCCCCATTTTTTCTACTTAATTAGTGGCTGCAGCATCCCTAAACCAATCTTTGATTAGCCGAATTAGCGAATTGCATCTCCTTTCGTTTTTAAAGCAAGTTTCTATTCCTTAAAGCTGTAAAAGCGGTCGTGAAATTCTATGCGTAACACATGGTGAAATCTCAGAACACAAGAAGGTGCATTATATAGACTCAGACCATTTGTCCATCATGGTCAATATTGTCTACTCAGACTGGCGGCGGCAGCTCTCCAGGGTATTTGATGGAAGTCTTTCATTTCACCCACCACCTGATCCTGGGGATTGACTAGGGTTGCCAACTGCCAGGTGGTAGCAGGAGATCTCCTGCTAATTCAACTGATCTCCAGCCGACAGAGATCAGATCACCTGGAGAAAAATGGCCGCTTTGGCAATTGAACTCTATGGCATTGAAGTCCCTCCCCTCCCCGAACCCCGCCCTCCTCAGGCTCTGCCCCAAAAATCTCCCGCCAGTGGCGAAGAGGGACCTGGCAACCCTAGGATTGACCCTGAACCTTCTGCAAGCCAAGAAGATGCTCTGTTACTGAGCCACAGCCTTTCTCAGGGACTCCAAGGAGTAGCAGCATGCATGCCCCCGTGCTTTTGCTGTTGTTTTCAAAAACTTTACTTGTTTTTGGTTCATCAGTGTATGCGTTCAATCTTATTACCACTCTTGCTTCAGTTCCCACTAGATTCTTTGTTTTATTTTAGGGCAGAGTGCATATAGTGCATACAGTCCTGCTTGGCTTCTTCCATCCCCGTGGGGTAAGATGATTATTAATAGGTCATTTGTATGATCAGCATTCCAAAGTCTATGAATAGCAGAGATGTACTTGACTGTCCCAAATATGCACGTTTCCCTTGTAGCGGGCAGCTGTGCCATTTTTATTCTACAAAACTATACAAAAGTTATAGTGGCCCACATTTTGTAATGAAGACTGTGTTGTGATGGCTTAATCTAGGCATATCAAGAATTTGATACTTGATGTCTAAAACTCATGAGGAATTAACTTAACCATGGAAGTGGGGAGTTCAAGCATTCAACACCCACTTTGTTCTTAATGAAGGCATATGGAAATGAGAAGCCATGTCTGAAAAGAGCTATGGGACACATTCTTGGCTGAATCCATCAGCAGGGTCTGCTATGTGACAATATTGTCTTTGGCAGAAAGTCCATAACCAGACTAAAATTAGAAAATAGTCAACATTTAAAAAGAAATTTAGTAAGAGGCATAAAAGGGAGCTTCAGAGAAAATCTAGTCAAGAGGGCTGTAGGCTCAAATCAGGCTTCCCTGCACAACCAGCCAGATTGCATACAACACAAATGTTATATGCATAGCGGAGGGGTTGAATGTACTTGAGCTTCTAGCACAGGAAAAGGATTGTTGGCTGAATGAACACGCCGACCAGTCCTTCATGCTGTTCCTCCCTCTCAGTTCAATGTGCTCAGTATCCAAAACACAAAACAGACACAGCCATCCATTTCTAGTTGTGTGTGTGGTGCATAACTAGCATCCCTAGGAGGAGATGTGTAACGGACACCTAAAGTTTAGTGGGACTCAAATTAACTTGGCAATGCAGATAAATATGCAGATGTGGGCCAAGATGGGTCATGTGAATTTCTTGTAAAAGCATAGGATCAGCAAGTTATGTCCTCAACTGCACTTTACACTTTTTGTCATAGTCCCCAAGTGCCAATTCAAAGAAAAAATGATCTACAGCCCATATGTAATGGATACACTGGGGAACCACTTTGCTGCTGCAGGATAGCTGCCTTGCTGTTCTCCCACAATATCCAATAAGCTGTATGCAGCCCAACAGCCATCCATAGTGGCCCCTTGGAGGGTCAAGAAGCCTCCCATTTTCAGACTCCCTGGGACTGCAGAAGAGGGGGGATTGGCCAGCTACCCCAAGACATGGCTTGGCAACTTGCAAGTTGTGCAAATCCACTATATGTATTTACTGTGGGAAACACCCATGTACAATTAGCTCTGTTCAGTCATTTCGATTTTGGCACTGCAACTTCATTTAATGAGACAGCACGCTCCTCATCCTCCCGATAAGCATATTGTCCAGATTTGATCCACTCATTCACTATTTTTTGTGTCCAAGGGCCAACACTATTTTATTTATTTAGAATATTTATATGCTGCTTTTCTTCTGGAACACTGGTGCGGCTTACACAGTGTTTTTTGGGGTGTTTTGTAAAAAAATTAATGTGCCCGTACTCATATGTAAGGTTGCGCCAATTCCCACAAATTCCCCCCATCAGGAGTTGGGAGAACCTCCCCCATAAAAGTGCTGATACTCAGTTCCGGTGTATAACATCACAAAAAAACCCTGTTCATACAGATTCTAAATACCAGCTTTGGTAAATGTTCCAGCTTTAATATGTGTGGATGCGTACCCTCAAAAATCTGGCCTTCCAGTCACATGCTGAGGCTGGAAAACACGTGCGTTGTCCTCCTCTTCACACAAAAGGGTGACCTGAATCAACAGGCTCATGCATAATGCAATCTTCCCTTACATGCAGTTGGATCAATAAAATCATAACGATTGAACAGGGCTACTGGTGTGGCCACAACTAACACAACTGCATGAAGCTGATTTAAAGAACTGGATATACAAGTACAGCAGCTGCTGGACCTTTTTTGATGTACTAAAACAATATTATGTACTACAACAATTTTATTTGATGAACTAAAACAATATAAATATACAGGGCCAACCTGACAGCTAGTCTGATGTCACGTTGAACACGAAACTATTGCTTGAATTGCTTTCATAAATGAGAGTGTGTCAAATCCATGTGGAGATCATTATGTGGGATGATCCTCCAGGAATTTATTTCACCATCAGATGTTACATATGCATTGGGGAGTGCTTTCCATGTGAGAAGAACATAACTTGAAGGGCTGTAGATTTCTTGAGCCATTGCAAAATGTAGTTGAGGTTGTGGAGAGAACCCCTAACCGATTATAATGTGTGAACAACAGCTAAAAGCATTACACTGGGTTACAAGGCATATGCCAAGTACACATTAAATTCATCTGCAATATTGTCAAGAAAAAGCTTATGTTCTCCCCATTTTTGCAATGTAGTGTTGCAATGTATGGAAACTATAGAGTGGCAAAAATTAGAAAATAACTATGCAACACTCCCCTGCCCCATGAGCCACTTCTTTATGGATTTTTTTCTAACTCCAATGTAAAGAATTTGTACTCCAAAATCTTGAAAAATGTTTTCAAATGCTAATTGTTGTGTTTTTTTAAACAAAATTTATTTTTTTCTTTCTTTAAAAAAAACAGGGAAAAGAACAAAAGGAAAACTTTAAATCTAGCAACTAAATAAGGATAAAACAAACAAAGAAAACAAGATATACATAAAATAGAGACAAAAATATAACAACAGTGGTGGCAGATCTACACATAGATTTCTATAAATGGTTTCCAGATATCTAAAAATAAGTCCATATGAAATTACCGTCTAAATGCCATGTGTTATATTGATAGAGTTCAATCCATTGATTTACCAGAGGTGGGCCTTTATCTTTACAGTGTTGTAATAAGGACATGGAATAAGGGCATGGAGGGTCCTTTTCCATTGGCCATTGGTTAGCCTCCAAGAGATGGGCAGATAGTTTTAAAGTACATAAGCATTCCCAAAAACAATGAACATTCTAGTACAAAATTGATATGAGTAATAACTTCTCAGAAAAACTGAATGACTGGATACATCCAAAGAATATGTTTAAGGGACTTGGCCTGTGAGTTGCAATGCCAACAGTTAGACACTTTGCTCAGTCTTTTGCTAAAGAGTCGCTGTGGTATCCAGTATATCCTAAACATATTTTTTTGCTGAATAAGTCGCAACTTAAGATCCATGGAGAGAGCAGGTATAAACTTTAAAGCCGTACCCTATTGCTTTGGCAAAACAGGGTGATCTAGCTCCTTATTCCATTCATTCCTAAAACTGCATATCATATTTCTAATCTACATCAAATATTTATAAACTAATATTGGAGGTTTCATTTTCTGCTTTGATTCAATTGGAGTTTCCAGAAGCAAAGGATACTCTGACTGAGATATTTAATGTCATAGGGCAATATTTAGATACTAACAGATGAATACTAATTCTTTGCTAAACAGAGAAAACATCACTTGTGATCAAATAAGAGTTCTGATTCCTCCCCCCTGACTTAAAAAAATAACCCCAACCATGGAGGAACAGCAGCAGAGAATGGTTGTTTGAACCTGTCTGTTCCACTCCAACCACTCTTCTGCTCCAAAATATCATTCACCCTACTTTTCACCCCACAAGGGTTCCTGAATAATTTTATCTGCTGCTGATATTGTAGCTTTTGCAGAAAAAGGAACCATGCAACTGGCCTGCGTGAGCTTCTTTGTTATCACGGGCTCCTTAAACTAGCACCATATGTTACCCTTTGGTAATTTAAAGTGCCTTCCTAAACAGAGTTACAGCTTTCTAAGTTCATTGGTTCCAGCGGGCTTAGAACAGTGTATCTGCTTAGGATGGCACTGTAAGAATGAAGAACCAAACTGTAATCACTTGGTAGAATCTTGTTTAGAGAATATTTGTCTGTAAAGAAGGAAAACAAACAATATGAGATGGGTGGGGCGAAAATGAAAGGCAAAGAATGGCTATTGGAATGGGTTGTTTCCTTTAGCCCCCCTCACTTCCATACTTTCCATTGGCCTGTTCAAAAATCAGTTAATCTCAGTAGTCTTCTCTGTCGTTCTTTTTACCATCATTCTGAGCCACTAAAAAGTGATCTGAGTTTGCTTAATAACTTCTTGGTGGTGGAAAGTGCAGTCATTCACAGCTGACTTATGACTTGACACCACCAAGACGTTATTAAGCACATTCAGATCACTTTTTAGTGGCTCAGAATGATGGTAAAAAAGTTGCTTTCTGCTTTCATTTTATAAAAATACCAATAGGATAAAGGAAGTTGGATTTTTACAACAGTGAACAGGAGGACTTAGGGCAAAAACACATGGTCACTTTAGCCTCCTTTATTTCATTTCAGCCAGGATCGAATGCATGTGTTTTCGCCAAACGTGCGTTCGATCCTGGCTGAAACAGGGAATAAAGGAGGCTAAAGCGACCGTGCGTTTTCACCCTTAGTTTCAGCTCCTTACTCTGCCACAGAAGTTTGCTGGGTGACCTAGGGTCAGTCACAGTCTTAGCCTAACCTGCCTCACAAGGTCATTGTGAGGATAAATTGAGGAAAAGAGAACCATGTAAGCGGCTTTGGGTCCCCATTGGGGGATAAAGACAGGTATACATGGTGCACTGGTTAAGAGCAGTGGACTCTAATCTTAAGAACCGGGTTTGATTCCCCACTCCTACCCATGAGCGGCAGACTCTAATCTGGTGAACTGAGTTTGATTCCCCACTTCTCCACATGAAACCTGCTGGGTGACCTTGGGCTAGTCACAGTTCTCTCCAAACTCAGCCTCACCTACCTCACAAGGTGTTTGTTGTGGGGAGAGGAAGGTGATTGTTAGCTGCTTTGAACCTCCTTAAAGTAGAGAAAAGCGGGGTATAAAAACCAACTCTTCTTCTATGTGAAGTAAAATAAATCAAATCTATTGTTTTTCTGGTTACCTTAGGCAGGACAATTGTCCACTGTGCCATGGTGAAGGAGAGGTGTTAGGATCCCATGAAACATAATGAAGTGAGTTAACAAAATAGATCTCTTCTTGTTTCCCCCTAGAACCTCCTGTGTCTCTCAAAAGCTGTTCCTGGGGATCAGGAGACCCTTGGGAACCGAGAGGGAGGCAACAAGAGGATGCTGAAGCAAGAAGGGGGAATTAGCAGAAATTGTCGCCCCCTTTACATGACTTCTGTTCACACAAGAGGGTGTGCAAGAAAGGAGGCAGATCATTGCTGCTGTTTCCCCCTCAAGTGTAGACCACTCTGTCCCAAGTTGTCCCTTGATGCTCCAAAGCAGCTTTTTGAGGGTGTAGCTGGCTAGGAGAAAAAGGAAGATTCGTTTGATGAGCATCTTCTCTTCACAGTTGGTTAGATCCAGGCCATAATTTGCTTCCCTCCTTTCTTAATCCTTGTGCAAAGATATCCAGGTATGCTTATGTTTGAAATCTCCAGTGGGCAGGGCTGGGTGTTTACAGATTACCATTTTACCCACATAGCATTTCACCCACATTTCATCACTAAGCACAGAGCACCAGAATATTCTTAGACTATCAGTACAGCCTTGGTGGGAGTTCCAGGTTAGTGTCTTAACTATTGCATGTTCATTGCTCCGTTTGTGTTAAACTGATAAGATCGTCCCTAATGGAAATCAAGGAAAAGTGATGAATCTTTAACTTTGCATCTGCTGTAGAATCTGGTCTTATCACTGGACAGGGTGAGCAAGCAGATCTTGAAGGACCATGAAAAGTCAAGACAATGATTACTTTTTTATCATTCTCTGTTTACAACTATAGGGAGTGTCACTTCAATTTGGTGCCTTTGGCACAGAAACGTCTTGGCCACTGTCTGCCCTGGGCCCTCAATATGGGTTTGCTTCTGTGCCTAAAAGAGTAGGGGGAACTAAGAGGGGAAAGATGCATCCATATTAGATGTAGGTATTTCTGCAAGGGCAATGATGCCAACCGACTAACAAAAACCATGTTGATTGTTCCTTTGGTGAAACAATTATGTCAAGGTTCTCAATTCTGATGGGTTCAGGGCAGTCACTGGGTTGGCTTTTTGCTCCTTCTTCTTCTTGCGTTCCAGGTGCCAAAATACAACTCCTAAAATGATACCTGGGAGGGGGGGAATGGAGAAGAAGATGTTTAAAGCACATTGGAAACAATCACATCTCTGCAAATATTTCATAGGCAAAGCAGGCCCAGACTTTAAGTCTCCCTAGGAAGCTATATTTGGGGCCTTCGGGGCTTAAGCTGAGCCATGGCTCAATATGGCTTAACTCCAGGACCTGGTTTCATTGTTGGCGCCCTGAACATGGGAAGTGTGCTTTCAGTGGCCAGAGCATTTCATGCCTGTGGGCGTGTGCCTCTCGCTGATGAGCTTGTACTGAAAAATACCAGAGCTGCAGTGTTTAGTTGACTTAAAGCATTTTGATCCAATAAAAGGTACCTATCCCCATTTAATCTGGCAGTAGATTTGTAATGTTTTGAAGTACTTTAAATACAAGCACTTATAAAAACTGCAGATGGCAAGCGCCTTCTTAGAAGCAGCGTTCCCTCCTGTGTGAGAGGAAAAGGGGATGCCTCTTCAGAGATTATACTTGCTGAAAACCCTGCGCAGATCTTCTAAAAACAAAGAAAAGTGCAATTGAAGTTTTTCGGGGGGGCGGGTAGTACTATAGGGTTGGATCCAGTGACTCACCGGAGACTTTGTCAGGTGGTTGAAGGCTCTCCCCCTCCCCCATTGGAAGAAGCTTACTCTCCTAGTGGACAGAAGCCATTGTAGCCAACCAAGTATAGAATGCTTTTACACATAATATAAAACTGGGGTACAGTTAAACTATTGATCCCAAGTTAGGGTTGCCAGCTCCAGGTTGGGAAGTACTTGGAGATTTTTGGGATGGAGCCTGAGAAGGGCGGGGTTTGGGGTGGGGAGGGACTTCAATGCCATAGAGTCCAATTGCCAAAGCTGCCATTTTCTCCAGGGGAACTGATCTCTATCGGCTGGAGATCAGTTGTAATAGCAGGCGATCTCCAGCTAGTACCTGGAGGGGGGCAACCCTATCCCTAGTGTAACAGTAAAAAGACAGACCACTCCACTGATTATGTTGATAGGGTCTATCAAGCCAAGCTCTTAAACTGTAGCTCAAAAAGGCTATTGCAGAGCTGGGAAAAGTACAAAATAGGGCAACCAAGATTATTAATAAATTGAGTACCTTTCTTATCAAGGACAGTATTCAGTTTAGGGGGGAAAGGCAACTAAAACAGGGGACATGAAAGTTTATAAAATTATGCATTGGGTGGAGAAGTTGAATATGTAGAACTTTTTCTCTCCCCTCCCCCATAATGCTAGGGGCAATACTTGGGGGGCACACAGTGAAGCTGATGGGCAATAGATGCAGGAAGGACAAAACAAAATATTCTTTACTCAACTAGATTAAATTGTGGAATTCATTCCCAGTGGAGTTAGCGATGGCCATAAGCATGGATGGATTTAAAAGGGGGTTAGACAGAATCATGGCTGACAGGTCCTTCAATGGCTACTAACCATGGTGACTAAAGGGAACCTCTATATACTGAGGCTGCAAACCAAAGAGCAGCAGTGCTGGGAAGCAACATCAGGAAATGCCTTAGCTTTTATTCCGTTTGTTGGCCCTCCAGGGCAACTGGTTGGTGATTGTTTGAAACAGGATGCTGGACAAGATGGACCACTGGTCTGATCCAGCAGGTCTCTCCTTCCATTCTTAAACCATAGTTTGAAGTTGATTGATTAATCAGAGTCTTAACTATGGCTGGGCATGATATACAAATGTCAATATCCTGGCTTAATCCTGGCATATTGTTCAGTGACATGCTAGCTAGAGAGACCACAGAAAAGGCGACGAAACTACCATTTGTCAAGGCAAATCAGGATTTCAGTGATTGTCTATGAGCTGAATCCTCAGTTCATTAGCTTTAGTTAAAATAAACCCTGGCTTTGTGTTATGCCTGAAGCAAGCCAGTCCACTGACATGCTGAAGACCATTCAGCAAGATTCATGCCTGAGTAAAGATTTCAAGCCAGGTTCTCCTAGTTCAAGACCACCAGTGTGCTATACCACATTAGCTCCAATGCAGTGTCCTATCTTGGGAACTGGCATGGTGGAGTAGCTAAGAAAGTGAACCAGGGGACTGCTGGCTCAAATATTGTCTCAGACACAATATCGTCTCTAGGTTGCCTTAAGCAACACTGTAATCTCTTTGGGACAGGGATTTGTACTTTGCAAAGCAGAATTCATACAGAGCGACAATTCATGCATTACAAAATCTTTGTGTCCCCACACAAGTCCAGTCAATAGATGGGGTCTGAGAGTTCCATCATGCTTGGAGTTCAATTCCCAGGCAAGCACAGGTCCAATTTGGTTTGGGACCCCAGCATGTGAAGACACTGCAGTTTAATCCTTCCCTCTGCACTATTTTTCTGACCTGAAAAGACTGCAAGGAGCCATTATTTGCCCTATCGGAAAAACTTATGTATAGCAATTTATACATGGAAGTTTCCTGAGCAGGTCAGGAAAATGGCACAGGGGTAAGGCTTAAATCCTTTCTTTCCACATGCCCCAGTCCCAATCTGAAGCCCCCTTCAGATTACCATTCTAAACCGGATGTTATCCGTTGTTGGCCCATTTCCAAATAAAGCAGTACAGAGATGGCCATTCATGCAGCTCATTTCAATCCGTCTATGAGCCATCTCTAAAGTGGTCTGGCCAAATTCAAACAGAGCTGCTATTGGTTTCCCATCTTTTTTGGTGGTGCGTTCCTTTTTGGCTTTCTTTTAAACATTCTGAGATTTGTGCTATAGCTCCATAGCAATCCAATACATCTGAATACTGGTGATATAGCACTGAACTGATGTATCACCAGCATTGGGGTGCATTGGATTTCTGTGGTGCTATAGTTTTATAGCACGCATCTTAGAACATTAAAAAAAAGCTGGGGGAAAACACTCCGCCAAAAAAGGTGTGTGTGTGTGGGGGGGGGGGGGAGAAAATAGTGGTCCTTTCAGAAGTGCTCCAGATAGTTCAAACAGTGCACTGGAGTGATTCAGAAGCACAAGGAAGAACTGAAAATGGGAGAAAGCAGAGAGCAGTTTGAAAGGGCCTGAATTTGCCCCCCACACACCTGGGATTAAGTTCAGAGCACAGACCACCCGACATATATGTTATTAACAGGATTTATGGCAGGCCCATGGGGTGACAGAAGCACTTGTAACATGTGAATTGGCTCTTATTGCATTGTAAGCATTAAAAAATCCATCATGACTGTCTTACTGTGGTGGGCAGGAGAAGTGCAGCTATTCTGGGCAGCAAGAGCTAAAGCTAGCTCACAAGTAGCCCAGTCCTGCCTGAGGCTAGTCAATGTGGCTAGCAGCAAAAGTTTTTAATGGGCCAGGAATGTTTATGGGCCTCCAGAGGACCACTGTGGAGAAGTCAGTAATGAGTTAGGCTTTGACTGGGAAGGCCCATGGGTTTGTGGATCAACACTAAGCTGGGGAAGAATGCTGTGTAAACTTACCAGAACTCTCTGGAGGAAGGGAGGGATAAACATACTTAATAACTAGGGTTGCCAACCTCCAGGTTGCTTTAATAAAACATACTTAATAACTAGGGTTAGTATGCTTTAATAAAACATACTTAATAACTAGGGTTGCCAACCTCCAGGTTGCTTTAATAAAACAAATTTTGCTTTAATATCACTGATTTTCTATTTTGTTTACTTTGTCATAGTGATTGCCCTTTGGTTGAATAACCTCCAGGTGGTGGCAGGAGATCTCCTGCTATTACAACTGATCTCCATCCAATAAAAATCAGTTCACCTGGAGAAAATGGCCGCTTTGGCAATTGGACTCTATGGCATTGAAGTTCCTTCCCAGCCCCTGCCCTCCTCAGGCTCCACCCCCAAAACTTCCCACCAGTGGCAAAGAGGGACTTGGCAACCCTATTAATAACAATAACTAATTTGCGAGGCTGGGTTAAAACTGCAAAGCTAGAGTGAAGCACACCAAGTAATGGCTGGTTTGGGGGGGAAAGCAGCCATGTCTTGTAGTGCCTAAAGGCACCACCTGCTTAGCTATACAATCAAGTGTTAACAGCAGTATCTTAGCCTGTACAGCATGGCTCATCCATACAGCAGTTATCAGCCAATCCTCAGAAAGGCAAAGAGGTAGCTAGCCCTCAGCTACAAGTCTGCCCATTTTCGAACATTATCAAACATCCCACTGCAACTCACCAATGACTACCAGTACACCAACTAGGATGCCAATTGCCATTGCTACAGTTGGACGTGGGCCAGTTGGGACTTCTCGGAAGCATGACTTATCCTCTCCACATTTGCACACATTTACTGGGGACAAAAAGCACATTTCCTGGAGTTAGAGAAAACACAACTATCACATGCCGTGGTTTGGGAAAAAAAATTGAGGATGAATTTTTACCGTACCTTTCAGCATGACATTACTAGCCAAAGGTGGATTTCCATTGTCATTAATTTGTATTGGTATCTCATAGGCTTTTGATTCGAGATCTCTGTTCTTTGGGGAGATGTGTGCATGTTTTCCTGTCAACACAAACAGTGGATGAATAAAAAGGGACTTGGAGAGCTATAAAATCTGAATGCCCTGGGCACAATCCAAACAAATGACTACAAGCCAGTCCTGTTGATTTCAAGGGTAGAAGGTTTACATTATTTGCTTAACTCTCTCATGGAAATCCCTGGAATTTGAAAATGCTTCATTTTGAGCAACGAACAGGTATGCCCCTGTCTAGTTTGTCCTAAGGCTCAGGAACAGATTAAGATATTTATTTTCTTTACTTCATATATATCCCATCTTTCTCCCCAAAAGGGACCCAAAGCAGCTTACATCATTCTAGACCAAATATTCAACAAACATTAAACAGTTTTAACATGGCCTGAAAATGCTGCATTTTCCTCCAGATCCTTCCCAGGTCTGTACAATTCATGTTCACACTTGCAAGTTGCTTGCTGGGAACTCAGTTCTCAGGTGTGGGGCCCAGTTGCAGTGAAGAGAAGGGACTTCAGCCTCCCCCCCCCCATGCTATTTTCCTGACTTAGAATGGCCCTGGAGTGCTGTTTACCTTGTAAGGGGAACCATGTGTACTGATAGGTATCCCTAGGGCCATGTCAAGTCACAAAGTGGGGTTGCCAACTCTGGCCTGGGGAAATTCCTGGAGATTTGGGGGCAGTGCCTGGGAAGGACAGAGTCTGGGAAAGGGAGGGAGCTCAGATATGTGATGCCAGAAAGTCCACCCTCCAAAGCTGCCATTTCCTCCAGGAAAACAGGTCTTTGTAGCCTGGAGATCAGTTGTAATTCCAGGAGAATTCCAGCCCCCCAGGATTGCCAAGTGCCTGGTGGTGGTGGGCAACCCCCTCCCCCCCCCCGTAATCCACCTTGCTGCCTGCCGACCAGCTGAGGGTCGGCGGGCAAATGTGCATGTGCACCTGCACACTACGGCACGTCACTTCCGGTTTACACCCAGAAGTGCCACATCGTGAGGGGCCTTTTACCACTCAAAACGCCCAGTAAATGAAACAAATATTTAAAAGACACCCCAAAACTTCCAGTGCTCTCTCTCTAAAAAAAAAAACAACCCAAGCTCCATAGCATTATCTCTGAATTCTTGGTGATGTAGACAGCATGTACATAATTGGGAGTTTGAGTGGTAAAAGGCCCCTCGTGATGCAGCATTTCGGGGGGGAAACCAGAAGTAACATGCATGCAATCCCCTCAGCTCGCCCCAAAAGCCTCCCGCCAGAGGAGAGGGGGGACCTGGCAACCCTACCCCCACTGGAAGTTAGTAACCCTAGAGAGGAGACAGAAGCACCTTCTCCCTTCATGGAATGGTCCCTGTCCAAATTGGGCCTGCATGCACTTGGGACGTGAGTTCCCAGCAGAGAACACCAGGTATGTGTTGATTATGTGGACCTAGGGAGATGCTGGGGAGAACATAATGTGTAGCAATGGCAATTGGCATCCTGATTCTTTAATTCAAGGTAACCTTAGGGGGATTTGGCACTTCATGTAGATTGCTTTTGGCATGGGCTTACCTTCCATTTTTGTAAGATTCCAGTCACTTTGCATTGCGCTCCCACCCAGGAGAGTATAAGTGAACCTTTGATAATGTGAATGTTCATCAGGGTCAACAACTTGAATCAGCTTTCCATCCTCATTTCCTTGGAGTGGGTGGCAGAAGAACAAAGAAAAATCTTCTGGTAGTTCTGGTGGGTTGTCATTCACATCCATGAGGCGTATGATCACTTGAGCTGTGGAGCTCCGAGACTCTCTAGCTATGGATTTGAATAAAGCACAGAATTATATTCCAGAGTTTGTAACCTCCCCATATGTACGTGAGGATGGCAATAGTAATGAGCATAGGAGGCCAGTGAAGTTACTTACGCACTAACAATTCAGTCTGGAATGGACATCATTTGCTCACTCAGTTTTTACAGGGAATTCAGGCAATGATGTTGCCACCTGTTGCCACCCCCCTTTTTTTGTGCTTTCCCCCCATCCTTTTTCATGTGATTTGTAGTATTTTTAAGATGAAGGGCAATTCTATTACAGTCAAATAGGCGTGAAAAGGCAAAGTGCTATTGAGGTTTTTTTGGGCTACTGTCCCTTTACTTTTTGCTCCTTTGTTTTATAGCTATTTCTGCTGAATTATTGACTGCAGAATTCCTAAATCAATCTCTGATTAACTGTTCTTGTTCTCAAGGCAGACTTCATTTACGGCTTTCCTCTTTGTGGCCAAAATGATCACTCATTAATGTCTTTCCTTTTTCATGATCAAAATTTCATAATCAAGCAGTTATGATCATACATATGAAAGAAAATATTAATTATGAATACCTTTGTCTGCAAAGAAAAACCTCAGCAATTAAAGCTCCCTCTCTGTGGAACTGACAATTAAAGATTGGTTTTAAAAATGCTGCTACCACTGCAAGTGAACAAGAAGTAACTACGGTAAGCAATATAGCAGAAATGGCTGCAAAATAAAGGCATTTAAAGGGGTGGTGGGAGGAGCCATATTTAGAGGAAGAAGAATAAGAATTGGTTTTTATATGTTGACTTTCTCTACCACTTAAGGAAGAATCAAACCGGCTTACAATCACCTTCCCTTCCCCTCCCCACAACAGAAACCCTGTGAGGTAGGTGGGGCTGAGAGAGCTCCAAGAGCTGTAACTAGCCCAAGGTTACCCAGCTGGCTTCATGTGGAGGAATGGGGAAACAAACCCAGTTCTCCAGATCAGAACCACTGTTCTTAACCACTACACCATGCTGGCTCTCAAAACAGATTAAGATCTTGCCCATAAAGACGGGCATTGATTGATTTTTAAGGTAAATTTTAATATATTCTGCCTTTCAGCTATTTGATCATAAAATGGCATCACCTCCAATATAGTTTTGCTGCTGCAAGAATTGTGATAGCTAAAGTATGGAAACAAGTGAATAAACCTTCAATTTCTGACTGGAGAGAGAAATTTATTATTTATATGCTGGTCTTTGTATATTGTAAACTGTACCAATTGTTAACTGATATTTAAAAAGAGGGAGTGGAAAATTTGGATCATCCAGAACCCTTATGATATATCTAGCATTCCTTCTTTAATGCATATGTCTTCTCCCACCAAAAATATGTATATAGGTATAGCATTTTTTTTGGCTTACTTTCCTCAGTTGCAACTATTTGCACCATGTAAGTACGTTCCGTTTCCCGATCCATTGAAGCAGCTATGTATATAGTGCCATTTGAAGGGTCAATTCTCAACCATTTCCTGTGGTCATTTCTCAGTGTGTACCTTTGCAAGACAAGCAAAAGAAGACTAGCTTATTTGTGTGTTTTCAGTGATAGCATGGGCCTGCCAGTATTTGAGAACCGATAACACTACTTCTGTTGGACATTGTGGTAGTCTGCATACTTGGTTCTTGTACCGCTGTCAGAGTTGCTTATCATTTCACCTAGAAAATGCACTGCATGGGTTTCTGCCATTAATACCATTGAAAGGAAGATGAATGTCAAGTAGATGTTCTACCACTCAGCCATAGCCTCATCCCTATCCATCACATTGGTCAAATTACAAAAACATTGTATCCTTTTTACAACTTATCTTTCCATGTGGTTTTCTGCCCCTTTTGTATACTTTTATCAAAGCACTTCGTTCTTTTCTGTCATAATCCTGAGGGACTTCTGTGTTGCTAACAGAAGACTACAATATCCCAGCAACTGATTAAGTTTGAAATAAGAGGATATTTACCATATCCGGTCTCCTTCAGGATCAAAGGCTGATGGGATCACCACCTCAGAACCTACAGGAGCATTTTCAAGAACAGCAACCATGTAGGGGGCTTTGACGAAAACTGGCGCTTCCTTCACATCTACTAAATTAACTCTCCAGTAAGCAAAAGAGTTCGAATTATACTGTACCCCAGCCACCAAAGGTTCAGGGTTCGTGGCACTGATTTTAAGGTTATACACCGGTGAAGTTTCAAAATCAAGCACCTATGAAAGTAGGAAGAGAAAAAGATGGTGTCATCAGTAGAGTCCTTGATAGATCTCAACATAGGTATATAGAAATAGTCTTCCTTGAAAAGTATTTCTATTGCTGCTCCCTCGATGGATATACATTTAATGGTCTCTCTCCATCCAGTGTTTAATTTCTTAACAAGTAGGTGTTGGAAGTCACACCACTACTTGAAAGTTTCCCTTTAATCACTGATATGCAGGGTGTTTTGTGGTCATTCAGTATAGAGGAAAATTTATCCTTTGCCTGAAGAGGCACTGTAGTTACTTCATAAACTTCAAAGCTAAGTGCCAGAAACAGCAATTGTGTGTGTGTGTGCGTGTGAACAGCCACTACATGGTAGTGGTTAGAGTGTTGGACTAAAAAGGGGGAGACCCAAATTCAAATGTCCACTCAGCTGTGAAGTTTGCTCTCTCAGCCTAATCTGTTTCACAGGGTTGTTGTGAGGGTAAAATGTATACCGCTTTGAGCTTCTTAAAGTGAGGGCAGAATATAAATGTAATAACTGAATACTGGCATGGCTTAAGTCCTGCTTTCTTGGTTTCATACCCTCTTCTTTGTCAACCTGTTTCAGCTATTTCCCCTGCCCTGAGCATCTCAGCAGATATTTTGCCTGTCTTACAATTTGCAGATTCTGCCTATGGGACACACTCCTTGGCAACTTGTCTTCCTTGCTATGAGGCAAATATTACGCTTTTTTACTAATGATCTTCCCTTTCTACCCATATTAATCACCTTATTAATTTTAACATATCCTTTGTTTGTTTTGGGATCAGTCTCTATCGTAAAAGTATTGTTTGGATCTCCTTCTGTGAATGTGTATATGATTTGAGAGCTTCCAGTGAATGGCTCATCAGCATCTGTAGCTTGAATTTCCAACAATACAATTCCAACTGGTGTGTCTTCTGGCAAATTAAGAGAGCCATACTAAAGAGAGAAAGAAGAAATGACATGTGAAACATCAGGCATGGTGTCATTGAAAGAACATGGCCTTTGAGTTATGCAGGTCTATCCAGCCAACGGAGGACTTTGTACATATTAACTTGTTATCATGAACTGCTGCTGCGATTATCAGAGAGCCAAAGAAGGCCTGCTTTTATTACTCAGAGTAGTAAATTCCTTCTGGACCTTGCACAGTATGCTCCTACTGCCTTGAGCTATTTCAATATGCAGCCCCCCTTTTTTAAACATGAAAAGCAGTTTTGCCTAATCAAGAAATAAGGACACTCATATATACAGCACCTCTTTCTCATCTAATTTCCTTTCCTAGTTCCAATCCTACTTATTTTTGAAAGCTCTACTCACTGTTTTAGGGCATTTCCCATGATACAAAGTCCTTGTGGAATCACATGTGTGCCTCTCACATGTGACTGCAGTATGCATGTGGAATGGGTTTCAGCCACCCTCTGCTCATGCATTTTTGCAAATTGAAATAGTCCCAGGTAGGGTTGCCAGATCCCTCTTCGCCACCAGCGGGAGATTTTGGGGGTGGAGCCTCAGGAGGGCAGGGTTTGGGGAGGGGAGGGACTTCAGTGCCATAGAGTTCAATTGCCAAAGCAGCCATTTTCTCCAGGTGAACTGATTTCTATCGTCTGAAGGTCAGTTGTAATAGCAGGAGATCACCAGCCACCACCTGGAGGTTGGCAACCCTAGTCCTAGGGAGCTGCTGTTTGCTCTTTGGGGAGACTTGTGTGTAGCCATCATGACATGCAAGTTTCCCAATGGAGCAAGCAGCAGCTCCCCAGGGCTGTTTCAGTTTGTAAAGATGGGGGCGGAGTTGTTGCCTCTTCTCCACATACACCATAGTCACCCCTGGAATTTTCCCTTGCATACTTGGGAAGGATAGAACTCCCAGTGCCTGGGTAACACAAAGTCCTTGTGATGGAAACAAGTGATTTTGTTCCCTGCGAATCAGTGTTTTATTTACTGGCTCAGTTCAGCCATTGTGCAAAACCGTAGTTGCACCCAACAGCTTGCTGGCACTATCCCTTTTGACAGTACTAATCTCCAGCTGGTCAGAATCAGTCTGGGTTCAGATCTTTGCTACATGTTTCACTTGCCATGCGGCTGCCACTGAAAAAGTGTAGTGGGCTCTTCCTTCCTCTGCCTTAGAGTCTAGGAGTCCTCTCCAAATGGAATCCTCTAGACAGCTCCGGTTGTTTCTGTGTGTGTTAGCTCAGAACCTGGCAAGTATACATGTCTGTCTAATAAATATGCCAGTACTATGTCTGTTTCAGAACTTAGCAGCAGAACCCTCAAACTGAACAGGAGATAACCCTGCACATTGCCCTAGGAGTTATGGCAAGGAAGAGAAGAGCTTTCCACAACAACACAATTTCTGGCAGTACCCTACAGCATATGTGTAATCCACCCTTTAGTTCCACATTATCAGGAGATTCAACTATGGGAACAGCACACATGCCTTTGCATTAACAATTCCTGATCTAGTTGGGCAAAATTTGAGTCCAGTAGCACCTTCAAGACAAATAAAATATTCCAGGATATAAACTTTCATGAATCAAAGCTTACTTTGTAATATACATAGCTACCCACCTGAAACTATGATCTAGTTAGGAATGTGTGTGCAGAAAGCTGCTTCTGCATGCACACCACCCTTACAGGATTGGGACAGCTGTCCCAGGATCAAGATCTTTGACCAAGTGTGTGATATTTCTAGATACTGTAAAAGCCAAGAGAATAAACTGAATACTTACATCTGATTTTTCAAACAGAGGGATCTGATCATTGATATCGATGACATGTATTTCCACGTTGCACAGTGTTTTGAATACTGTAGAGAATACAACAGTGTCAAATGCCAGCTGTTCTAGATAGATCAGTGATTCTCAAACCCATTGATCCAACATTTTAAAGTATATCCAATCAAAACTAACTCCCGCTCCCCCGATAATTTGTTGGGGGCAGAGGGTTGGCCTTGGAACAGTGAGATCTTGGCTGGAGTCCTTGCTCAGTCATAAAGTTCGGAGAGAAGAACAAC
This sequence comes from Euleptes europaea, assembly GCF_029931775.1. Lineage (NCBI taxonomy): Eukaryota > Metazoa > Chordata > Lepidosauria > Squamata > Sphaerodactylidae > Euleptes > Euleptes europaea. Next base: position 27,739,741 of record NC_079319.1, on the reverse strand, counting down.
AATTTTACATGTTATTGACTGACCTGGATCTGCCACTTCCACCTTCACAGAGTAATTAGAAGCTACTCGTCTGTTTAATTCAGACCTAAGTAACTGGAATTTCCCACTTTCATATTCGATGCGGAACATGTCCTTTGAAGGGATTTGAGGGCTCTGCTCTACTATGAGGTACTTCAAGCGAGAGTTAAGTGTGCCTTCTTCATCTCGGTCTGAAGCCATCAGAATTCCTATATCATTCCCTGGTGGGGGGCAAGGAAAGTGGAAATTATTCAAGTTAGCACGTATGCACAATTGCACATAATTTTTTTTAAGTTGCAAAACTATTAAAAATATCCAAGGTGTAAATCCCAGGAAACAAATGGTAGAAATGAAACTAAAAAAAGGGATCTTAAAAATCATTGTTTCTCAAACTGGGGACCTCAGGGGTTTTCTAGGGGTCCAAAAGTGCTTTGAAAGGTCATAGGGCAGGGCGTTGTCACACCCACCCTGCAAATGTAAAAATTGAGCCCTCTAAGTTTTCTAAGAATTATGGTAGAGACCCTCCGCCTCAAGGGAAGGAGATGGAGTCGGGTTCCTCTTCTTTTGACGTGTGTAATCTCATTATAGTGTTGCTGCTGCCAACAATCATCTAGCTGCAAGATCACTTCAGTAGCCAGAAACCATGCTGATTAGCAGCTAGGCTTACCAGGTCCTGCTGGTCCATGGGCGGGAGGTTTTTTGGAGCGTGCGGTGCGCGCACGTGCCTGGCACAATGCGCCTGCATGCCCGCGCGTCTACATTACTTCCAGTTTACTTGGAAGTTGATGCGGATGCTCTATCAATCTCAGCCGAAACTCTATGGAAACCATAGAGTTTCGGCCGAAGTTGCTAGAGTGTCCATGTAGCTTCTGGTTAAACCCTGAAGCGACGTAGGCTCGTTATGCGTGTGCGCGTGCCCGGGGTGCCCGCTGGCCCTCAGCTGGTCTGCGGGCAGCCTGGTGGATTGGCAGGATTTTACCTGCCGCCACCAGGCACTTGGCAACCCTATTAGCAGCCAGTATCCAATACTTCACCCAAGGAACTCTAATTGGCTGAGTGGCATCAAGGAGGTACAGTGATAGTGATTTCAGGTATAAAACTGAATTTATTTTCACTCTAGTTTCTAATTATGGAGACTCAGTTTCCTGCTTTAGCAGGAGATCTCCTGGCATCCCTCTTTGTTGACTGCTGCCCCTTGGTGGGGCAGTGGGGGGGAGGAAATGCATAAACTAGGATATCCAGAACCAGAATACCAGTTTTACCATAGAGTATTGTCTGAATCCTAGAGCATCTGCATCATATCAATGACCTGGGTATTTGCCAGAAGTGACATCATGCCTACAGCGCTACATCATTTCCCTCCTCCCAGCCCCCTTCCCTCTCCCTCTGGTTGCCCGCAATACTATTTCCAATGTATACGATTTCATCAGGAGAGGATGGGTATACCTTGCCTGGGGTGATAATATATCAGTGCAGATGTCAAACACTAAATTTTAATTTTCCAGAAATTAACAAATTGTGTCATGCTGGCCTTATTCCATGAACAGTTTCAAAAAAATTTCCTGTCCTTTTCCCACCCCTGTTCAGGTGGCCCCTGGCTAGAATATAGTAACCAGTACGGACGTTTCTTGCTATCTCCAGTGCAATCAAAGTGTGAGACAGATTAGAATTTATGTTTCGTTAGAAAAATTTTATGTAATCTCTCCAGGGAACCTGCCCAAAGTGACTTTCACAATAAAACATAATAAAAATATTAAATATTAAAAGTTGTGGAAGTCCAGTATATAAATCAAATAGATTATATCATTGGAAGCAGAAGATGGAGAAGCTCTATTCTCTCGGCCAAAACAAGACCAGGAGCCGACTGCGGTACAGATCATGAATTGTTAATATCGAAAATCAAGATAAAGCTTAAGAAAAACACCAAAACATTCATAGCACCAAAATACAATCTAAGCAATATTCCGGAAGAATTTAAAGACCATGTAAGGAACAGATTTGCATTACTGAGTTCAAGTGAATGTAAACCTGAAGAACTATGGGTGGAAACTAGAGATATTATCAAGGAAGAATGTGCAAAGACTATTCCTGTAGCCAAAAGAAAAGAAAAACCTTGATGGATGTCTGAGGAAACTCTTAAAATTGCCAGAGATAGATGAGAAGCAAAAGTAGAAGGTGACAGAAATAGAATCAAAAGTCTAAGTGCAACGTTCCAGCGACTCACATGTAGAGACAAAGAGATCTATTATAATAACCAGTGACTCAATAAAGGAAGCCACAGCCACAGCCTTCAATTAGCAAGACCTGAGCAAGGCTGTCAAAGAGGACATTTTGGAGGACTTTCATTCATAGGGTTGCCATGAGTCGGAAGCGACTTGATGGCACTTAACACACACACACACACACACAGCTTTCTTACCTACATCTTCATTCTCCTGAACTTCAAATTTAGTCAGAGCTTTGTCGCACACAGGGGGATTATCATTAATGTCTTGCACTGTGACGCTAACAGTCACTGGGCGGGCCAGGAAGTCTCCGTCTTTATCCTTTGCTGCTACAGCGAATGAATACTGCAATAAAAATATTACTGTTAGGAGTAATAGCAACATTTTATTTCATGTAATAGCGAGGAAAGCTACACTTCTAAAACTTCACCTCAAAATGATTAATACTATACTGTACTATAGTTAAACTCTCCCGTTTCTTATACTGCGCGAAAATGAATTGGCACCAATAGTGTTGCACTTTCCGAGTCTGTTAGTACAAAACATTTGAATTTGTGAATGAGTTTTTATCTCAAATTGACAATTCATATCCTGAGGCTATTGGAGGGCTGATGCTCTTATCCCCTAGGCATGGCTACTAGTAGTGAACTTCTGGGAGACAGTGTGTGTGTGTGTGGGGGGGGGGGGACATCCAGTATTACTCCAGATGCCAGCAATGGTCCCTAAGTCATGACCAGGTAGAACAGCAATTGCATATCCTAATAAGGGAATGACACTCATTATAATGTATTGCTATTGTTAAATTTACTGTTGGTCACAACAACATCACAGTACATTCCATCCATCCCAGCTGTTTACTAAAATCAATTGAACAAGTAAGGGCCTGGAAAAAAAATCTCTCTCTTATCTGACCACAGCCCCCACCAAGCAAGATCCTCCACCTAACCAGACCAGTTTAGAAATTAGAAAATGGGCAATAATAGTAATACTAGTAGTAACAGCATCTGTTGTAGTAGTCATAAGAACATAAGAAAAGCCCTGCTGGATCAGAACAAGGCCCATCAAGTCCAGCAGTCTGTTCACACAGTGGCCAACCAGGTGCCTCTAGGAAGCCCCCAAACAAGACGACTGCAGCAGCACCATCCTGCCTGTGTTCTACAGCACCTAAGATAATAGGCATGCTCCTCTGATCCTGGAGAGAAAAGGTATGCATCATGACTAGTATCCATTTTAACTAGTAGCCATGAATACCCCTTTCCTCCATGAACATGTCCACTCCTCTTTTAAAGCCTTCCAAGTTGGCAGCCATCACTACATTTTGGGGCAGGGAGTTCCACAATTTAACTATGCGTTGTGTGAAAAAATACTTCCCTTTATCCGTTTTGAAGCTCTCACCCTCCAGCTTCAGCAGATGACCCCGTGTTCTAGTATTATGGGACGGGGAGAAAAGCTTCTCCCTGTCCACTCTCTCCAAACCATGCATAATTTTATAGACCTCTATCATGTCTCCCCTCAGCAGCCTTCTTTCCAAGCTAAACAGCTCCACTCCTCATAGTCTCCAGACATCATAGAAATGCTTTCACTTCAATGTACCTGCACTGTCCTCTAGCATATACTTACGGAAGCTTTTTCTTCTCTGTCCAGTGGTTTAGTCACATAAATCTTCCCATCTTGATCAACTGTAAATGGGAGTTCAATAGCAGGTTTCTCCTTATGAAAGATTTCATACTTTGCACCTGGCTCGTTCCACTGCACCTGAGTAAAAAACAGTAAAAGTACAGGTTTAAAGCCTGAAGGTTCTGATTTTGATGTATGGAAATGCAATACTAACTTATTAATGCCGGGTTATTGGTCTAAGACATAAATGCAGAATACAAGTAGATTTGTACTTTCTCAAGCACACCACATTGAGGAGACACAAAACAAATTAACTAAAAGGGTTAAATGTATCAACACATGGGAAACTGGAATTTAGGGTTTGAACTTAACGCTGATTTTCATCCACCCAGGCAAAGCACACCCACCTCCTTCCTGGATCCAGCCAGTAGGAGGGGATGCTAGTCACTTCCCATGCTGTTGTGGGCCTCGAGCTGGCTAACCCCTGCAAGTGCCTTAGCACCCTTCTCATTGTTGCCACCCCAAGCAGCCACTTGGACGGCTTGGCTGGAGAACCAGCCCTGTTTTGCTATTCATCTTGTTGGTGATGGCAAGATCTTACCTGAGAAATGACGACAGGATGGGGTTCAGTGGAGTTCTCTGTGATCTTTACTGGTGGAGGTGCCTTCCAAAGATTTTCCATCACAGTGACATTAACATCAGTAGTGGTACTGAAAGAATTCATGGACTGTCCTGCCATATCCCTTGCCGCAACGACGAGGGTAAATATAGCCACATCCTGGGGATCTAATTTAATAGCTCCTAGAAAATGTTAGAGAACACATATGGCACAATGAACTTTATTTAACTGGGCTAAGATTCACAGGAAGAAGCTTATCAGCCACTGTAAAATTGAGTACCATTAATCTACTCTAGATGTTCCTCCTTCTTCCTTTATTTGTTGGTGTAAATATAATGTTGATTCTTGGAAAACCATGGTTAGTGATTTTAGATCAGTTTCAGGAACATACATTCCTTTCCCATTACTTCTTTCTACAGTAAAATTCTCCTTCCCGTTCTTCTTAATGTTAACCATGGCCAGTGGGGGACTGGGTCTAAAAATATTGGTTGCCAGGAGACAAAGGGGGCCCACCCACAACTATAAGGCTATCATTTAATTTGTATTAATATTTATTTTTAACATATAGTGTAATGTTTAAGGGGGCCCATTTCATCAAGGGCCCACAGGGCCCACTTGCCACCAGGAAAGCTAACACATTGGCCAGTCTGCCACTGACCATGGCTGAGGATTACATGTTTACTAATACTAATCATGGCTAAAGCTAACCAGGTTCCCTTGTATTTGCATGATCAGCAAGCATGGGTGCCTGCAATGGGGCTCCCTCTCTGCAATCCTAGATCTATGGATTTTTTATGTATCCTGCCACATATATACTTCATATAAAGAGCAAAAGATATAGAGAGATCTCTGAGTGTCCTTGCTCCCAGTGGATGCCCTGGCCTGCACGCCCACTTCAGACCATGGTTTCTTTCTGTAGTTTACGAGGGGAACATAGTTAGAATTAAGATGCTTCCACATTGGGGGGGGAGAAACCCTTTTGTTCTGGGGTTAAAGGGGTGAGTGCAAGTCCAGCCTTCCTCTGGAAGACATGCCAGCAGGCCACAGCCAATTCGAGGAGGGACTGAGCTAAGCCCCGCAGTTCTCCTCCCCTTTAAGCCCTTTAATGGCCTCCCACACAACTGAGTTGCACTGTTCAGCAGTGAAAAGGAAAGTGGCTGCTGCCTATGGGGTGAGTGTGGTTTCCTCATTACTTCTGCACCAATGCAATGGATCACAAGTGGGCAGGGGTAGGGAGAATGGCCAGTGTCCCCACCCGCCTCAACCCCACTCTCTGCTGCTCCCATTGCTGGGGTGCCTTTTCCTACCCCTGTGCGGAAGCAGCCGCTGCTTAAATCTCATTAGATCACCACCCCAAAGCTATTTTTATCTCTGCAGGGGGAAACATAAAAGTAGCTACAAGTTTTCCACGGCAGGGGTAAAAGCAGCTTGGTGGGGGTGGTTTTTAGTAGGTTTCCATCCACAGCTCTTCTCTTTCCACTCTGGCCTTCCCCTTCAAACTTTAGCCTCAGCAGTTGCACTGCATAGAATTAAAAAAAAAAACTGGAAGAGAATCATGGAACTACATGGAACTCAGAATTCCTCCCTTGGTAGTCTGAGCTTGCAGCTATCAATAGTAGATTTACCTACCCTTGGGGCTTGTTGAAACTGCTCCTGTGATATTGTCAATCTGAAAAAGCATCTCATTGTAAGGGTTAGGGAAATGTTGCTGAATGCTGTATCTCAGCTGTCCATGTGGGGTACTGGGGTCATCTTTATCTTGAGCAGTGACATACATGAAGGGCTTTCCTGTTTGGATTGAAACACACATAGACACATCATAAGAGAGTTCATCATTCACTAAAGGCCCTGTGGGAGTGACATGTGGTTTCCTGATTTAAGTTTAGCCATTACTCTCTCCAGAATAATAGGGATAACCCAAAGGTCCAATCTAGATGGGGCATCAGGAAATCTGTGGACAGATCAAAGGCTGGCTAAAATACAGGAAGCAGATGGTAGGAATAAATGGACAGTTCTCACAATGGAAGGGAGTAGAGCTGTGCATATCGAGTTTACCAAACCAAAAATAAACCCCAAAATTGACGTTTCGGCTTTATTTGGATTTAATCAAAACCAGAAAGATGGATAGCCGATTGCCAAAAAGCCGAATAGGTATTCAGCCTATAGCTTTCAGCTATTATAATCTGCTCAGATTCCCAGCTCTGTGCCTTCTCCCATTTTTTTCTATCTTTTACTGGTTTTGTTTGGAAGGGGACAATAGGCCCCATAGTTGGGGCCCTTTTGAGGTAGGGGTTGTGCAATCGGAGCCAACTTGGTCAGACCAAACTATCCATCACCCTTCAGTGGAGTAATCTGGATAGCAGAAGGGTCATTTAAAAGACAGGGATCACCCAGTCTCGTCTAGAGGGATGTATCCTCCAAGTAAAAACACCAGCTTCAACAGTTGCTTATTGGGCTTCTGAAGAAGACTCCCTCACCTGTGCAGATGAGCAGTCTCCTTCAGAAGAGCCACCTCTGTTGTGTCTTCAGTTGGCTCTGAAATCACCCCCTCCATATGAAAACCTGCTCTCAAAACTGAAGGTTGCCCTGAGTAGCATCTTTGTTTCCACATACCGTAACCATCTCTTGAAATGAGATTTTTGATGACTATATTAAAGGACTGTTTACAGACTGTCACTTGCCACCAAAAGAAATGTTATCTGTGCCTTACTTTTCTTGCATTTGAGCTGTTTTCCTTATTTTGTAAGCTAATTTGCATGGCTATCATGCTATGCAACCCAGATGCTCCCCATCTGAAATATGTGCAGGAAAGACCCGGGCTTCTTTGGCACTTCTACTGTAGCAAAATGCATAGTGAAGAGGCAAGTTGCCCTTCCATTAATTTTTTTTAATTGCTTGTCTCTTCCATAATAGAAACATCAATGAAACTTTGGGCTCCTTAACTCTTCCACATTTTTATAGTCTCTCACAGCATTGGAAAGCATCACAGCTTAATATGGTGGTGGAAAGTGCTGTCAAGTTGCAGCTGACTTATGGCAACCCCATAGGATTTTCAAGGCAAGAAACATTCAGAGGTGGCTTGCCATTGCCTGCCTCTGTGTAGCAACACTGGACTTCCTTGGTGGGCTCCCATCCAAGTATTAACCAGGGCTGACCCTGCTTAGCTTCCGAGATCTGACAAGATTGGGCTAGCCTGAGCCATCCAGGTAAGGGCCACAGCTTAATAATCTTGGTTTAATATAACATTATTGTCCAACCTGGCCCTCTAAACAATGCTAGGTTGTCCTGAAAACTAAAGTACATATGTAAATAAATACCTGCGCGGGAGTTTTGTCTCACTACTCCATAGTATTTTGCCTGATCAAATTTGGGCGCGTGGTCATTAATGTCTTCAACATTTATAGTGATGGAATATGGGCCTCTCACTCTCACCTTGTTTGCATCCAGACCTTCCACCTAAATTGGGGAAGAGGAAGAAATTATGAAGCAAAGTCAGTCCATCGTGTCCTTCATGCATGCATTAAGGTGGAACTACACCTGACATAGGATATGGAATTGCAGTTGTACAGTCCCCCAACCTCACTACATCTCATTGGCTGTAGCCAAGAAATGCATGATGTGATGACATCACAATAATCCAGTCTATGTTGCTACATGGTATGGGGTAGCGAACTCAACAGAGACAATGTAGTGTTGTGCTTAGAACACTGGACTGGGAATTGAAGCATCCAAGTTCAAATACCCCGAGCTATGAGATTTATGGCATGACCTTGGGTCTGGCCTATCTCTCAGCCAGAGAATAACATGGGGGGGCATGTAGATACCGGCCTGAGCTTGTTAGAATAATAATGGGATAAAATAAAGAAATAAAACAAGAGGTCCTGGCTTTTAGTGGTGGCCCAAAGACATCCATTAAATGCTCAGTTCAGTCTTTCAAAAATAAAATTATTTGAGCGAGATTATATAGAAACATAATGAGGGTTGAGTGCACCACAAAACATTTGAGATAGGCTTGCCAGGTGTTTGATCCATCAACACACATTTGGGCTTTTTATATTTATCCACACTGAAAATCTGCAGAATAAAGAGTGCTGTTTGTCCTAAGCAAGTCAGTAATTAAAACTAAGCAAGAGTGTTACAGATACCCTGGATCGCCAAAAAAAACAAATCAGTGGTGTAGGAAATTCTTGCTAAGCACACCCTCATTGCTTATAATATTGTCATAACAATTTCTGGGTCTCATCTCTGGATATATATTGTCCAAAGTCTACTGACTGTATAGTGACCTCCTTACCTCAGTAACCTTAAAGGGATTAGCTTAATCCACTCATTGTAAGGTGCTAGACAGCCAGATGTTTGCTGTAAGGAGGCTGACTCCAAGATAGAATATATCATTGTCTTCGCTATGCCTTGATCTTGTTAATCATTAATTGTGGTATGCCTTGCCTAAGTTCCATTGTGTGATCACTGACTGACCTTTGCTATCCATTGTAATATTCCTTAATAAAACTGAGAGATCACTGGGGCAATTCAGATTGATCTCTGGAACTCAAGACATTGTATGGGTCTTCTCTCAAAGCACCGTGCGTGCTTTCCCCAAGGCACTTTCAGGGTGCTTTCCCTTCACAGTGGGTTTTAGATCAAATCAACCCTGAACTGAGCTGCCCCACCTCAGGGGATGCTGATGCCAGCCCTGAAGTGAATAGTGATGATGAAGAGAGGACGTAGAACCAGACACCACAATCATGTTTAAAAAAATAATCGGATTCATATATTTGCTTTACCTGTAGCTTGTAAATGTTTTTCTTTTCCCAGTCGAAAGTCCCATTCAGATACAGAGTTCCATCATTGGGCAAGATGAATATGATGCTTTCTTTTTCACCAGTCAATCTCAAACTGGCAACAGGAGGCTCAAATGTAAACTAGTAAATAAAAAAAAAAGATAAATCAGAACCCCAGGGATTGTAAAAACTGCCTTTGGTTTCTTTTTTCCCTTTGGTCACCATTCCGTTTTAGAAGCAGTTTTCAGACATCTCCGATCATTTTTACATTTGTTTCAAATGAAAGTGAAGGTTCAAGACATTAAATTACCCGATATAAATATCCTGGTCTTCCTTCTGGAAAAGACAGAGTTCTGTCCTGTAAAGGCCCACTTAGGTCTTGGCAAACAATCTGTGGAAAACAGTGGAAAGGAAATAGATTGTTAGTGTTTTCTATATTGGTGGTGGAAAGTGCTATCAAGTCACAACCGACTCATGGTGGCCCAGTAGGGTTTCCAAGGCAAGAGGTTCACAGAGGTGGTTTGCCATTGCCTGACTCTGTGTAGTGTCTCTGGATTTCCTTGGAGGTCTCCCATTCAAGTATTGCCCAGGGCTGACCCTGCTTAGCTTCTGAGGTCTGAGGAGATCAGGCTAGCCTGGGTAATGAAACCTTGGCCGTCAGTGCAGAATAATCGTACAGAAGAAGAAGAAGAGTTGGTTTTTATATGCCAACTTTCTCTACCACTTAAGGCAGAATCAAACCAGCTTACAATCGCCTTCCCTTCCCTACAACAGACACCCTGTGAGGCTGAGAGAGCATGACTAGCCCAAGGTCACCCAGCTTCATGTGTAGGAGTGGAGAAACAAATCCAGTTCACCAGATTAGCCTCTGCCACTCATGTGTAGAAGTGGGGAATCAAACCCGGTTCTCCAGATCAGACTCCACCGCTCCAAACCACCGCTCTTAACCACTACACCACACTGACTCTCCTACACCACGCAGGTTGAGTACCCCTTATCCGGACTGCTTGGGACCAGAAGTAGTCTGTATTTCAGATCTTTCCATATTTTGGAATATTTTGGAATTTTTGCATATATCTAATGAGATATCTTGGGGCTGGGACCCAGATCCATTTATGTTTTATAAACACTTTATACACATAGCCTGAATGTAATTTTAAACAGTATTTTTACAAATTGTGTGTACACTGAACCATCAGAAAACAAAGGTATAACCATCTCACCAGACTTCGGAGAGGCCGGGCAGCGTGGATGTTAGTCAGATCTGCACTGCCCAACCTCTCAGAAGTCAGGAGAGGCTGGGAAGCACAGATCTGCCTGCATGCCAGCTCGAAAGGTCCGTTTTTTGGATCAGTCCAGATATTGAATGTCCGTATAAGGAGTACTCAACCTGTACTTCATTGTGGGTATAGCAACAGTAGAGGCATTACATTCTTGGTTGGAGAGTACAACAAAGGAAAGAAATTTGTTTCCAAAAGAATTATTCTTTGTGGATTCCCCCCCCCCCCAAAAAAAATGTTCCTGAGATGTTCTTTGGTCAAATATTCTCTGGATATTTATTTATTTATTTAAAACATTTATTAGCCGTCTCTTTCTTTTGGAGTTCAAGGTGGCTTGCAAGCAGCACTTTCACACAGCTCAAACAATGCACTTTCAATCCACTTTTAGTGCACCTTAACGATCGTTTGCAAGTGGATTTTGCCAGTCCACACTGTAAAATCCACCTTCAAAGTGCATTAAAAGTGGATTGAAAGTGCATTATTTGGGCTGTGTGAAAGTGCCCATAGATAAAACACATCAAATAAAATGCATTAAAAAATGTAAAGCCATTAATAGAATATACAGGATACCACTACCTGCTAGAATGAGAAGATCTAAGCCAAGAGATTTGATGATAGTGTTCTATGACACCAGAGTTAAAGACAAGATTATGAAGATTCATTATGAAAATCCAGTGTCAGCAGGAGATTCCTCTCTTATACTACTGAAGGATATTCCAAGGCATCTACTTTCACAGAGGAATAACTACAAAGATTTTGTGTCTATACTGAAAGCTAATGGCATCAAATACCGTTGGATTATGCCACAAGGTTTGGCTTTCACCTATAAGGAAGTGAAAACGACAATTCTATCCCAAGCAGATGTGGGGAAATTTCTGAGAAAATATAAAATGGACCTTAAAGAATTACCTGGAGAGAAGGAGGAAGAAGAAGAGGAAGAAGAAGAGGTACAGGGTGCAGAAGGTGGTACCAAATTATAGACTTTTTATTTTGCTAAAAAACACTACATTATGGCAAAAGCAATTTCTTGGAATGTAAATGGACTGAATGAGAAAACTAAAAGGGCTAGAATCTTCAAATATCTACAGAAATATAAATACTCCCTAATTTGCCTACAAGAAACCCACATAGCTTCAAAGCATAAAAAATACTTGGAGAAACAGGTGCTTGGACAAGCATTTATTGCTTCTGCTAAAACTAAAACAAAGGGAGTGGTAATCTATGCCCACCCCAGTCTCTGTCCAGAATTAGTATATAAAGATAATGAAGGAAGAATTGTAATTATCAGAACTAAAATATTGGGACAAAGGACAATAGTGGTTGGAATCTATGCACCCAATGAAGGGAAAAAATCCTTCTATGAAAAATTACATGATCTGATAACCCAGTACGCACAAGACCAAATTTTATTGATGGGCGACTTCAATGGAATTATTCTCCCATCTCTGGACAAAAAATCAAAAGCAAAAGATATCAATGATGGATGCTTGCCTAAAACTTTCTTTGCCATGGCTTCAGAATTAGAATTACAAGACATTTGGAGAACAATGAATACAACAGCTAAAGAATACACCTTTTATTCAGCAAGACATGATTCACACTCCAGAATCGATATGATATGGGCCAGTAAATCAATTTTCACGCAACTACGTAAAATTCATATTTTACCTAGAACTTTTTCTGATCACAATCCTGTTACCTTTGATTGGAACAATAAACAAGCATTTAGATGGCGAATGAACGATAAACTTTTAAAAGACAACAAGATACAAAAGGAATTACAGGTTTTAATGAAAGACTTTTTTGAAATTAACCTTAATGGGGAAACTTCTTTAAATACAGTTTGGGACGCATTCAAAGCTGTTCTGAGAGGTTTTATGATACAGAAACACTCGGCCTGGAAGAAGACCCAATTGCAATTTACAAACAACATACTTTGGAATTTACAAAATTTGGAGCAGAAATTGGTAATGGTAACACAGGAAGAGGAGAGAAGAGAAATTCAAATACAGATTTCTGCAACTAAACACCAATTAAATTTGGTAATAATGGAGGAAATGAATAAAAATCTGAAACTTGCTAAACAAAAGTATTTTGAATATGCAAATAAACCAGGAAAATTTTTAGCAACACAACTGAAGGACTCATGTCAAAAGAAGATTATAACAAAAATCCAAACTGCTAAAGGACCAGTTTATTCAACTTCAGAAATTCAGAAAGAATTTGTTTCATTTTACTCTAAGTTATATCAGAAAGAAAATACTCCAAAACAGAAAATAGATAAATTTCTAAACTCAATACAGATGAAAGCTTTGTCAATGACCCAGAGAGAATGTATTGAAGCTCCAGTAACAAGGGAAGAAATACAAGAAGCAATACTGAGACAAAAAACGGATAAAACACCTGGACCAGATGGAATTACTGCACTATTTTATAGAACATTCAGTGACAATTTAGTTGGATTTTTTGGTTCACTTTACAATGCAATTTTGGACGAGGGAACATCCCCGGAGACTTGGTCACACGCATTTATATCACTGATACCCAAAGAAGGAAGAGATCCAGAAAAAACATCTAATTACAGACCTATATCGCTCTTAAATGTGGATTACAAAATTTTTGCTTCGGTTTTGGCATGTAGGATAAAGCAATTTATTAAGGATCTTATACATGAGGACCAAGCAGGTTTTATACCAGGAAGGCAAATAAAAGACAATGTAAGAATTTTACTAGATTCACTGGAATATTATGACCATAATATTCAACAAACTGCGGCTTTTGTATTTTTGGATGCAGAAAAAGCCTTTGATATGGTCTCTTGGAACTTTTTGAAACGGATTTTGGATAAATTGAATTTTGGAGATCGTTTTCAGAAAGGTATATCGGCTATTTATACCTCCCAACAAGCTAAAATTTTGGTTAATGAATCAATGTCAGATAACTGCCAAATCACGAAAGGGACTAGACAGGGATGTCCCTTGTCTCCACTTTTATTTTTGTTGGTGTTGGAACCGCTATGTGTGAAACTAAGAAGTATGGAGGACGTCCGCGGGCTAAGAATTAAAAAACATGAATTTAAGTTGAGAGCATTCGCGGATGACCTACTGCTAATTTTGGAAAACCCAACACAGTCAATGAATATACTTCAGGAGACTTTGGATGATTTTGGAAAAGTATCAGGCTTTAAAGTGAATCAAGAAAAAACAAAGATAATATTTAAAAATTTATCGGAAATACAACAACAGGAATTTATATCATATACTGGCTGGGAGAAAGCTAACAAAGTTAAATACCTGGGAATTTGGATCACTGCAAAGAATAAAGATTTGTTAACCAACAATTACCTCAAGTTATGGGGTAAGATTAAAACTGATATGATTATATGGTCAAACAAAAAATTGTCATTAATGGGACGTATCTCAACGATCCAAATGAATGTCTTACCGAGGATGCTCTTCTTATTCCAAAATTTACCAATAATATCACAAACAAAATATTTTGAAACTTGGAGGAAAGACATTTCAAGCTTCATCTGGCAAGGAAAAAAACCAAGGACTGCTTATAAATACTTGGTGGATCTAAAAACTAGAGGAGGTTTAGCACTGCCTAATTTTCAACTCTATGCTGAAGCGGTAGCTTTAGTATGGCTAAAAGACTGGATGAATTTGTCAAATGTACGTTTGCTAGACTTGGAAGGTTATAATAACTTAAGTGGATGGCATGGTTATTTGTGGTATGATAAAATTAAATTACAAGCAACATTCCGTAATCATATAATCAGGTCCTCTCTACTTCGTATTTGGATGAGATATAAACACATTTTGGAACCAGAAACACCGATGTGGATATCGCCCCAAGAAATGCTAACTTTGCGCCCACTTAGACCAGACAAATTTATTACTTATCAAGATCTAATTAATTGGGAAGGAAAGAAATGCTCACTAAAAGACTTTCAACTTCTTAAGGATGATTTACAATGGCTTCAATATTACCAAATCAAATCAGTTTTTGTACAAGATGCAAAAAAAGGTTTCTCTAAAGAAAAATCTCCTTTTCAAAGGATTCTACTAGACAATAATACAAAGCTGATTTCTAAAATGTATAATCTCCTTTTAACAATATACTGTGAGCAGGACACGATTAAACCAACTATGATCGATTGGGCTCAAAATGTGGGACATGATATTGTTTTAAATAAATGGGAAAGATTATGGTCTAAAGATTTAAAAGGAATAAAAGCACAGTCAGTGCGAGAAAACATCTATAAAATGATGTATAGATGGTATCTAACACCCAAGAAAATTGCAAAGATTTATAAAACGATGTCCCCTACTTGTTGGAAATGTAACAAAGAAATTGGTTCCTTTTATCACATGTGGTGGACCTGTGACAAAGCCAAAGACTTCTGGGACATGATTTATAACGAACTGAGATTAATACTACAAAAGAACATATCCAAAACACCAGAAATGATGTTATTGAGTATGATTCCAGACGACTTAGCAACACAAAGAACCTTTTTGATTTATGCCACAACAGCTGCGAGACTGCTTTATGCAGCGAAATGGAAAGGGCTAGAAACTCCAGAGAAAAAAGACTGGATTGTTAAAATGTTTGAAGTGGCAGAAATGGCAAAACTCACAGCTATTCTAAATGAAGAAAATGACGTTCGGTTTTTGGGGGAATGGGGGGCGTGGATGCATTATTGTGAATATGAGTTAAAATTGGGAAGAATGGAAGAATATTTTCTAATCTGATCCAGAGGATTATTTTTGATTTCTTTTTTATATTGAATAAGCATAATTATATTTACTAACAGATTATGGTTCTTTATATATGGTATTGATATTTTATCAAGATTAGATTACCTAGGACGGGATGAACTTTTTATTAAGAGGCAGATAGAGGTGATGGGGAAGTCAAAAAATTTTCCATTTCTTTTTTTTTTCTTTTTTCTTTTCTCTTTTTTATTATATGATATGGAATTATAACAACTTTAGGTTAGAATTGAAATTCGATATTGTTATAGATGTTGTTTAATGCAATGGAAAATTTCTATCATAAAACCCAATAAAATTTATATATAAAAAAAAAAATGTAAAGCCCGCATTTAAAAAACACTACTCAGGACTCCTACTAAACTTAACCAAATGAAGTCTTAAATAAAACCACCTTCAACTGCCTCCTAATTATCGATAGTGAGGGGGCCAGTTCCACCTCCTTGGGAAGCTTGTGCCATACCCATGAGGCTACCACCAAAATGGCCCTCTCTCGTGTACCCACCAAATTAGCTTCTTTGATTGATGGGACAGTCAGGAGAGTCTCTCCCTGTGATCTTAAATCCCAGCCAGAAATATATGGAAGAAGATGGTCCTTCAGATACCCCAGTCCCAAGCCATGAAGGGCTTTAAACGTCAAAACCAACACCTTGAATTGAGTTTGGATCAGTAGCCAGTGTTATTGTTTTAATATTGGGGTCAAATGCTTTCAATAGCTGGCCCTGACCAGCAGTCTAGCCTCAGTGTTCTGCATTTGCTGCCTGTCTCTGGACATTTTTCAATGATGTTTTATTTCAGTATTTGATATCTGTTGCAATTCTTGATAGCTGACATGCAAGATTGCTTAGGTTTTGACAGTGCTGATAGCGGATTAATAATGCAATAATCACGGCACAGTTCTAGTTTCTGGGAATGTTGACCGCATGAACATCTGGCTGGGAATAGGGATGGTCTTAGCCACAGGGTTATCTGGAGCACTTCCCTAAGGCACTGTGCTGGGGCTGGGCTGCAGGGCCCCGACTGCCCAGCTGTCCCACTGCACTGCCTGCCGTTCTCTACCATGGCACGTTTGGCAAGTGTCAAGAAATTCACCGACAGCAGCTGGCCCGACAGGGGCTAGCAATTGTCTCTGATGTGTGGGTGTGGCGTAAAGCCTACTTCGCTTCCTGCCAGGGAAGGGAAGGGGTTGAGCTCCAGAAGAGGCTGGGTGGGTGCTGGAGTGTTGCCTTGCTGCCGTTGGGGGCTTTTCTCTCCCACTCACTTGCCACGACGGGGGCTGCCCCTGCTTTCTCGCTGCAGCAGAGGCTCCTTCCACTTACCACTCACTTGTTTGTCTGCTTACCTCACTTGCCCGCTTACCCAACCAGGACTTTTTGCCCAGCGTCCCAGAATCACTAAGACACCCCCTGGCTGGGAAGCTTTGCGCGTCTTCCCCAGAATCTTTTGCCATTGCAGAAGATTCTGGGGCATGATTTGCAGTGCCAGCGTAAGCAGAGTCCGACCATTCCAAGTCCATTGAAGTCAATGGGTATAATGCTGCTGAGGAGGGCACCGTTTGCATGTGCACATTGTGGGTGCCACTGTTGCACCTCAGCATTACCAGCCAGAAACTGGCATGCCCTAGAACACATTCAACATTCCCTGGCAACCTATCAAGCGCATTTAGCATGTTTATTTGGGCTTATTTTTCACCTTGATTACTAAATACATGTGTTGCTATAAGGCTATAAAATTAACCCCATGTTAATTAATCCCATGTTAATTTTATATCACAACAGCAGTGAATACTTGAATTGAGATATTTGATTTAAAAAATCAAGTGTGATTTAAATGTTATATTCAAACAAATCCAAAGCTTTGTAAGGAAATTATTTCATTGGAATAATATGAGTAAAGTTTTAAAGACATTGTAGTATATACTTGCCTTACATTGGTTAAATTTAAGGGGGGGAAGGCACGGAAAACTTTTGACCCACTAACTTTAGCACACCCAAAGAGCTGTGCATGCTATGTCATGGAAATAGTTGTCCACTCATCTGTTTCAACAGTATTGAATTCTTGGCTACTCAGGTTACTGGGCCCCCTCTTCACTTGCTTTACTTATTAGTTCCATAACAGATTTGTTATTACAGTGCCCACTGTGTGGGATTATTTTGTGTATTTGTGGTTTGATCCCCCTCCCTAAGGTTGCCACCTCTGGGTTGGTAAATACCTGCAGAGTTTGGGGATGGAGCCTGAGGAGGGCAGGGTTTGCGGAGGGGAGGGACTTCAATGGGGTATAATGCCATAGAGTCCACCTTCCCAGGTGGCCATTTTCTCTAGGTGAACTGATGCCTGGAGATCACTTGTAATGGCAGGAAAACCTCAGCCACCACCTGGAGGTTGGCAACCCTCTCACTCCCCTGGTTTACTAATCAATGAAGCACACATTCCTTGTAAATATAAAGTGACATAAGAGTTAAGGTGTGACAGCCCAGGTTCTAAAGGCCATTAATATTAGCTTATGGGTGTACAAAGGTTGATTTCTACAATAGGTATCTTATAAACGGATATGGTCACGATGATAAAAGCAAGCTTGTTTTACAGCCATTTCTAATACACATGCTCTACTACCCTAGAAAACTACAGATTAGTTTCTTAAAGTTTCATTTGAAGGATTATATACAATTATAGTACAAACAGTGTGGATTTGAATGCCTATCAGCATTTTCTTATGACTTTTTTTCTTAGTATGTACTGCTAGTAAATTGAATAGTATTGAATAATACTATGTTCTGTCCCAGGTTTTACTCTACTTTTATTTATTAGAGTATTGAATTGAATTTTTATTTATTTACTAAGAATATTTATAAACCACCTTTCCACCCAAAGGGTACTTCAGGTGGCTAGCAAGTGGATAAATACATAATCAACTGAAAACAGCAAACACTAAAGTATGTAAAACAATACGAAGTGACATCCCATTTTCACTCCAAACACCAGTCTCATTTCCTGGGGAATTAGAAAGTCCGGAGCAATGGATAGGGTTAGAATAATAGAATCATAGAGTTGGAAGGGACCACCAGGGTCATCTAGTCCAACCCCCTGTAACTAGTCTGGATTTGGAAATACCTGGAGATTTTGGGGATGGAAGCTGGTGAGGGTGGGGTTTGGGGAGTGATCTCAGCAGAGTACAATGCCATAGAGTCCACCCTCCAAAGCAGCCATTTTCTCTAGAGGAACTGATCTCTGTCATCTGGAGATCAAGTGTAATAGCGGGAGATCTCCAGGCCTCAGGTGGAGGTTGGCAACCCTAGCAATGGAAGAAAAAGCTTTCCCACGGGTTTCCAGCTAAATGAATCCCCAGCTAAGCTGATTCCTGCAGGAAAGTACCATGTCCGGCTCTCAAAACTTCATAAAAGAAATAGTGTCCTTAGATATATGTCTCACTCCTTTTATGCCATTCTTTGCGTTTTCTCTTTGTTTTAAATCCAGTTATGCGCCTACCTAGTCACCTATTCTCCACTGTTAAGATACCTTTTCCATTTTGATTTCTCTTTTCTGATTTGACACATACCTGCCTATTTCACAATTCCTTTTTCAACATTTCCCCACACTCTCTGTACATTGTGTCTACCACTATAAAGCTGGAAGAACATAAAAAAGGAGCTGCACATTTTCACTGTCCAATTTGGTATGGTTTAAGGACAAAAACATTAAGGCCAAAACTGCCAAGAACACCATCATCACAAGAGGAGGGAAGCACCTTTACACATGTAATTCCCTAGTTGGAAGAACAACAAATAATATATTAATCAACCAAACCTCACATGTTTCTTTACTGATCTGTGCCTATGTGGAGACCCTCTGGGACCACTGACCATATATAAAAAGTGCACAGCAGGAAGTTCACCATTTAAGAAATAAACTCAGAAATAAGGCACATTCTTGCATGCAGAGTGTTGGAACTTGCTTATGACTGCTACCATTCAGAGGGATAGGATCGTTGGTTATGGCTTAATGATAGTAAAGTAATTCACAAACACGCACAATAACAGACAAAGTCCTTTGTCTTAGTAAAAGCAATCTTTACTCACTAATTCAGGGATAGGGTTCACGGGAGGTAAAACAAATAATCCTTTCTACATCTCTACAGTTACCTATACCTCCAGATGCTTCTGGCAGGCATTAAGCTTAAACACGAAGAAGAATTTGCCTCTCCATCCTTTCAGGTTGGTATCCAAAAGGTAACAGAGTACTGCTTTGGCTTCTACACGAAGTGGGAAAGTAGTAAAATGCAGATTGCATGTGTACGTGACAAACAAACACGTCTGCAATGGATACTCGCTGACCACTTGGCTAATTAACACATTACATCATTTCCTTGAACTGGTCAGCATCTATACATTCAATATTAACCCTTAACTGTCTGACATGTAACAAAGCTCGCTACCTAAAGGACAAAAACATTAAGGCCAAAACTGCCAAGAACACCATCATCACAAGAGGAGGGAAGCACCTCTACGCATGCACACAGCTCCCTGATTGGAAGAACAACAAATAATATATTCATCAACCAAACCTCACATGTTTCTTTACTGATCTGTGCCTATGTGGAGACCCACTGGGACCACTGACCATATATAAAAAGTGCACAGCAGGAAGTTCACCATTTAAGAAATAAACTCAGAAATAAGGCACATTCTTGCATGCAGAGTGTCCCTCATTCAATCCATTACATCTCTAGTTTTTAAGGGATGTTTTAAATACACATTACTTTTACCCTAGGGAGGTTCACAGGTCAACTCAACAGATGTGTTCTAGGGTTCCTTGCTTCCCAGGTGCAGGTGCTGCCAATTCAGATTAGGACTGCAACATTGTTCCATGTAGGAAGGAAGGCTGCTTGAGACCTTCCTCCTGCACCCTTTTCCTGATCTGAAATGGACCCAGAGACCTGTTATTTACCCCACTGGGGGCTCCACATGTACTGCAGGGGTACACATTGCACTTCACAAATGGGGTAAACAATGGCTCTCTGGGGAAATTTCAGGATGAAAAAAGAGAGCACAAAAGGAGGGTCTAAACCACCACCCCCTCTATCTGTGGGTTATGGCCCAATAGAAATTGGTCTCACACATACCTTGGAAGCATAGAAGTCTAAAACTTGTCTCTCAGTCTAACCCAGGAATGTCCCTGGGGGACAACCTAACATGTAGTTAGGCCCTCAGAAGGGCTAGGAAAGACCCCTGCCTTAGACTTTGGAGAGCTGTTGCCAGTCACAACTTGACTAGATGAATCAATTGTCTGACTTAGCCAACTATATGTGTTCAAACACTAGGTAGCCAGGGCTGCTGAGAAGGGAGGATTAGAGGGGCAAGTTTTCAGGGCTGGTGGGACTTTACTGAGATCCAATGTACTGTAGCGGTTAGAATGGGAGTAGGATCTGGGAGACACCTAAGGTTGCCAGCCTCCAGGTGGTGGCTGGAGATCTTGGAGACCAAGTCCTATGAGGAAAGGTTGAAGGAGCTGGGTATATTTAGCCTGAAGAGGAGAAGACTGAGAGGGGATATGAAAACCATGTTCAAGTACTTGAAGGGCTGTCATATAGAGGAGGGTGCCGAGTTGTTTTCTGTTGCCCAAGAAGGTCGGACCAGAACCAACGGGTTGAAATTAAATCAAAAGAGTTTCCGTCTAGACATTAGGAAGAATTTTCTAACAGTTAAAGTGGTTCCTCAGTGGAACAGGCTTCCTCGGGAGGTGGTAAGCTCTCCTTCCCTGGAGGTTTTTAACAAGAGGTTAGATGGCCATCTGTCAGCAGTGCTGATTCTGTGACCTTAGGCAGATGATGAGAGTGAGGGCATCTTGGCCATCCTCTGGTCACTAGGGGTGTGGAGGGGGGAGGTAGTTGTGAATTTCCTGCATTGTGCAGGGGGTTGGACTTGATGGCCCTGGTGGTCCCTTCCAACTCTATGATTCTATGATCCCTCTATTACAACTGATCTCCAAGTGAGAGGGATTGGTTCCCCTGGAGAAAATGGAAGTCCCTCCCCTGCCCAAATCCAGCCCTCTTCAGGCTCTTCCCCAAAAACCTCCTGCCAGTGGCGAAGAGGGACCTGGCAACTTAACCATATGCATTATCCTGAACTTGTTGAAGGAAGGGCAAAAATGAACTAGATAGATAGAAGAAGGGAGGGAGAAGTGTGACCTTGAGCCAATCATGATCTCTCTGCCAATTGTATCTCCCAGGGTTATTTTGAGGATAAAAAATAGGGGAGGAAGACACTGCCCCGAGCTTTTTGGAGAAAGGAGATGAAAAAAATATAAATATGAGGCATGGAATGAAAAAATGTAGGAGACTCATAGGCTATGCACGTAGGCACGTAGTGCAAAGAATTAGTTAACAGCAAGTCATTTTTTGCTATGTTTGGTTTGGGTCTGGATGGTATGAGGAAGATCCCAGAAGGAAGCTTTGCTTGAATGCCTGATATAGTTCTTGGCAGTCGTTTGGGTATCATAAAATCATGGAATAAAGGATTAAAGGATTATTGATCATGCCAGCTTGATTCATTGTTGACCAGATTAAGGCATCTGGAGTACACCCTCTGTCCTGGCTGGCTCTCAACTTCCATGATTGTCTGTGTAAGGCCTATTCATGTATAAGGTTGCCAGCTCCAGGGTGGGAAATACCTGGAGATTTTTGGGGCAGAGCCTGAGGATTGTTGGGTTGGGAAGGAGAGGGACTTCAATGCTAAGAATAGAGTCCAATTGCCAACGCGGCCATTTTCTCCTGGTGAAGTGATCTCTATCGGCTGGAGATCAGTTGTAATAGCTGGAGATAGGACTTTGCTACATCAGCTGGATACAGCCTGTTTGCTAAAGAGACAGTGTCCCTTTAAATTTTGTGCAGCGGCGTCAGCGTAGGGGAGAGGTTTCAACTCACGGTCCCGGCTGGGACAACTATCAGCAACTTTGTAGTTTTGTGCATCACTTACATGCCACTTGCCCATTATGTCCAGTCTTTTGTATGTTTTTTGTGATTTTGTATATATCTTTTGTATCTCTGTATGTTTTGGATATTGCTAAGGGTAGTTTTTGTAGTATAGCTGCATGATTTTGCACTATAAATGATTGGCATCCTATATTAAGTGCATCGTTATTCCATGGCCACAGAGCTATGATTTTCTTCTCAACCTCCAAGTACTAGCTGGAGATCTCCTGCTATTACAACTGATCTCCAGCCGATAGAGATCAGTTCATGTGGAGAAAATGGCCACTTTGGCAGTTGGACTCTATGGCATTGAAGTCCCTCCCCTCCTCAAACCCTGCCCTCCCCAGGCTCTGCCCCAAAAACCTTCCACCGGTGGCGAAGAGGGACCTGGCAACCCTAATCTCCAGCTGGTACCTGGAGGTTGGAACCCTATTCACGTACAACAAAGTACAGGATAGTGATATAGGGTTACCAAGCTCCTGGTACTAGCTGGAGATCTCCTGAAATTACAACTGATCTCCAGATGACACCAATCAGTTCCCCTGAAGAAAATGGCTGCTTTGAAGGGTGGACTCTGTGCCCTAGAGGAATGTCCCATCCTTCCCCAAATATCCAGAAATTTCTCAGCCAGGAGTTGGCAAACCTACCAGCACGAGAGAATCTTCCACCCCTGCAACTGTACCCACATAGACTTTGCATAGATAATCAGATGAAGGCACAGGGATCAGGAGTAAGGGCAGCAAGCATGATGCCCACCCCAACTGCCCACCCCGAATAAAGTTTTCCTTTTGTTTGTTTTTTTAAGCTTCTCCTAGTTTAAGAACTCTGTTCAAGGTTCTCCTGTATCCGTTATTGTTGCGTCACAAGGCCTAACAGATGTTAGTAGGGTGAAAGAGATAAATAGAGCTTTGTACATCTAAGCAACATTTTTATGGGATTTTGTCTTTGAAAAGATTTGTCATATTTTATAGAGAAACACGTCCTGTTTGGAATGATCAAAGTCTCATCCTTCAATTTCCGGGGTGTAAAGTTCAGTTCTTATATCAGCATATAGGCCCTTCCCTGTCAATTCAAAACATTTTATGTGAGCTGTAAAATGTCCAAATGCCTCGTGAATCATTAGTTAATGAAGGAGAGAAGAGGGGCACTCCTTTCTATGTCTTTGTCCCATGTATTCTTTGGCAGCTGCTCCAGTCCTACAGGAAATGGCTGCAGCCAAGTAGGGTTTCAACCGTCTACTGGCAAAATCCTGGGCAATAAACATTTGAAGTGCAACATGGCAGACAATTCCAAGGCTCTGTCTTGTCTGATTAGTCAGTGGCCATGATCCAGAGTTCATGGAGCCATGTGTATGAAGAGGATTTCAGTTTTTAAAATAAAAATAAACTTTACACATTTGTTTCCGTGTGTGCTCAAGTTGCAAACCCAAGGCTGGCAACTAGCAGGTGGGGAAATGGCAGAGCAGACCTAATAAATGAGGGCATGCAAGGAGGTGTTTCTAGTGGCTTGAGCCACCATCTAGAATCCAACTTCTTCTAGAGGTGCACCAAAACACAAGTCTAGGCATTGCCTTCCCATAGCACACAGCTGCAATCATGCACAAGGATGGGATCTGAGAAGTTGTGGCTGCTATCCATAGCAATAGTTGTATACTGTTGCCATTCTGAAGGCCTCCTTGGCTATGACTTAGGGTTGCCAACTTCCAACTACTGAACTAGTTAATAAATAACAGCACTAACGCTCTTATATGATACAGGAACTTATTATAATGTAACGAATAATACGATGCTCCAAAACCAAAAATACAGTGTTAACAGCACACTATAAATGCAAACCTCTACAAAATCCATCGTTGCCAACCCTGGCGTAACAAAAACATTCCTAAGTATAATAACTGAAAATGTCCTGAAAGCTGTGGTCCCAGAAACACAAGGATCCTAAAGTTCCAAGTTCCAACGTGAAAATACGAATAAAGTATACTCTACAACGTAAGTAGAACTCCAATGGGTATCATGAACTGGAACCCCTCTTCATTAGAGACCAGTTCACCTGGAGAAAATGGCTGCTTTGGCAGTTGGACTCTATGGCATTGAAGCTCCTCCCCTCCAC
This sequence comes from Euleptes europaea, assembly GCF_029931775.1. NCBI lineage: Eukaryota > Metazoa > Chordata > Lepidosauria > Squamata > Sphaerodactylidae > Euleptes > Euleptes europaea. Next base: position 27,715,347 of record NC_079319.1, on the reverse strand, counting down.
AAACCCCGCCCTCCTCAGGCTCCACCCCAAAACCTCCCGCTGGTAGTGAAGAGGGACCTGGCAACCCTACTCTGACTACACACTTAACTTCTCCTCAAAAGCTGGAAGCTGGAGGTTTTATTGCACAATGAGGCCAAGTATCCTGCAAACTCATGTAACTCTTCGCATAATATTTTGCAGAATCTTTTCAGTGCCAGCAGAATGTGCACACGTTTGTGAGTCTGTGTTTGGGAAGGGATTGCCTTACCACTGTTCCCCTCTCCCATATGTTAAGTAAATCCGGTGTGATGTGCACTCACCAGTATGGGAAAGGTGGACATTTACCATCTCCAAATAACGTCTTTAAAAAATGCTAAACCAAAAGACTCACAAAATAGCTGCACATTGCTCTGGGATGCTAGCTTTAGTGCTGTTCGATTGCTATGTCATCACTCCTGCACTTGTCTTGTACAACTGAGGAGAGCACAGCCTCTGAAGAATTTTAAATATATGTAAAAATAAAATAAAATGAAAGTTTACAGAAAATAGATAATCAAATAATGCTTGTATTATAGAGTGCCTCATGCCACAAAATATACACACCAGAGGTGCTCCTTACTTTCTTGCAGTCACAACTCTAACGCAATATATTTGTGGACAGTTTTGTATTTTTATGTGTATCAACATTCTGCGTATTGGAAAATGCAATTCCTTCTACAAAAGAAGCACTACTTTGAAGGAAGGTTTGCAAACAGCCTTCAGTTGCAAACACGCTGAGCCAGTGTGGTGTAGTGGTTAAGAGCAGTGGGTGGTTTGGAGCGGTGGACGCTAATCTAGAGGACCAGGTTTGATTCCTCACTCCTCCGCATGAGCGGCGGACTCTAATCTGGTGAACCAGGTTGGTTTCCCCACTCCTACTCATGAAGCCAACTGGGTAACCCTGGGCTAGTCACAGCTCTCTTAGAACTCTCTCAGCCCCACCTAACTCACAGGGTGTCTGTTGTGGGGAGGGGAAGGGAAGGTGATTGTAAGCCTGTTTGATTCTTCCTTAAGTGGTAGAGAAAAACCAATTCATCTTCTTCAGTAAATACAATTTATGATGAACACCCTATTTAATGCACACCAAAAAATCATGCAGAAATGCCTTGAAAAATCTCCTTAGTGTTCACAAACTCAGCTGATGGGCAGTTTTTCCAACATGGCTACTGCTGTGAGAAGATAATTTGATATTCCTGTCATGATCCTAAGCACTGGGATAGGTTACAAATAGTCAAGTCAAGTTTATTATTACGGTCGACTGACCAATCATGTGCCAACACATCAAAATTTCCAGACACAATAGTTTTGCACCGCAGAATCACAGACTGCCCGTACATATAAAGGTGTAAGGTCAATAAAAGCAACCCCTGGTTAAAATCATCACATTAAAATTGATAACATTGTAAAATATTCTAACAATCATTCTCTAATAAAGCTCTAGGTATTTTAAGAGCAACAGCACAGAACTTGGCAGTTTGGAGCGTAAGCTGAGGGTCTTCTCCTAATAGGAGCTTCTTTGCCAAAAGCTCAACTGACTCATCAGGGAATTTACCAAGTAGGGCAGGTTACAAATAGTAGAACTACAAAACCAAACAATCAGCCAAACATATTTCCTATCCTAAACTCTATAATTGCTGCAGTTTACTGAAGTAGAAAACATAGGGGGGTTTCTCACATGCACTGTAGGGAAACAAAGCTTTTTCAACTTACCCGGTGAAGAACAAGGAAACACAAGAAGTGAAGACCATATGGCTTAAACATCTTGGTAGGGCCTGTTATGCTGTTATGCTGACTCCTAAAAACATTAATAAAATAAATTGGAATTAGGGATGATTGCAATCCCACTGTTTCTTGGAACCCCCTGTTTTGTTTTGATGTCTCACTTGTGCAATTCAGATCTGTGAGCCTTTATTTGCATTTCATTCGTATTTCCTCACTGACATTTAATGGAAGGGAGTGGGGCTAGTTTTGGGGCAGGAATGAAAACAGATAGAAGGGGAGTGTTCCCCCATACTGCCAGAGACTAGTGGTGAAACGATTGCAGACAAAATCCTGAAAGAAAAAACCCAGGGAACAGAGTTGTTAAATGGTGAGGGAATCAAACTGGGAGACAGTGGAGCGGAGTGAACACATCTAGCATGCTGCTGTATTACCTTTTCTGTTAAATTTATATAATTTTAACTGTTATTTTTGCATTGGTCGCATACAAGTAGTGTCTCTAGAGTCGCCAACCTCCAGGTGGCAGCAGGAGATCTCCTGCTATTACAACTGATCTCCAGCCGACAGAGATCGGTTCACCTGGAGAAAATGGCCACTTTGGCAATTGGACTTTATGGCATTGAAGTCCCTCCCCTCCCCAAACCTTGCCTTCCTCAGGCTCCACTCCCAAAATCTCCTGGTATTTCCCAACCCAAAGCTGGCAACCCGAAGCTTCTCACCTATAAGTGGCATTAAGGTGTCACATAAGAAACAAACAAATCAGGAACATCAGCAGTGAAAATGAGCAAAACTAAAAGGCTTGTGATAGGGATGCCAGCCTCCAGGTAGGACCTGGGGAACCCCTGGAATTACAGCTCATCTCCAGACTGCAGAGAGCAGTTCCCCTGGAGGACATGGATACTTTGGAGGGTGGACTCTATGGCATTGTATCCCACTGAGGTCCCTGTCCTCCCTGGGCTCCAACCCCAAATCTCCAGGAGTTTCCCAACCTTCATCTGGCAACTTCACCGCCCCCCCCCCCCATCCACTACTGGTGACCAGGGGGTACATGGCAACCCTAGCTTGTAACAACAATGTACAAAAACTAATAAGAATAATAAATGCCATATTTATACCTTGTCTCTCTACAAAATTGTAATCCAGGTGGTTTACTGTGTATAAAAATTTCAATAGCCAATTAAAATCCTTAACAATTGACTGCCACCTTGTTTTTTGTGTTTGCAACTTATTGCTTTTTTAGCCACTTTGATTCTATGGAGATATGGTGGGATATAAAATATTTTAAATAAATAAATAAAACACCAGTTTTAAAAAATACAACACCAACACTACCACCACAATATGCACCAGAATAAAGAACTGAATAATAGAAAAGGACACCCAAGCATAAAACAGGCTAAGGTTGCTTTCAGATGGAGACAATTATCTGTTGTACACTCATTGCTGATGCAAATGCATTCCAAGTGACAATGAAACATCCACATGGGGAAAATACTCTTTTCTTTCCTTCACTTCACATTATTCTACCCCCCCCCCAAAAAAAAAAGCTCACAGGGGCATAAACAGAGCAAACACGATATTTTAAACCTACTTTTTTTGCCTTCGTCACAGCTCTAGGGTTTTCAAGGCAAGAAACTTTCAGAGGTGGTTTGCTATCTCTACGTAGTGACTTTGGACTTCCTTGGTGGTCTTCCATCCAAATACTAACCAGGGCGGACACTGCCAAGCAGCCAAGTTCTAGACAAGATTGAGCTAGCCTAGGCCATCCAGGTTAGGGCTAAAAACCTCATGTGTATGTGTGTTAAGTGCTGTCAAGTTGCTTCCGACTCATGGCGACCCTATGACTCAAAGTCCTCCAAAATGTCCTATCTTTGACAGCCTTGCTCAAATCTTGCAAACTGAGGGCTGTGGCTTCCTTTATTGAGTCAATCCATGTCTTGTTGGGTCTTCCTCTTTTCCTGCTGCCCTAAACTTTTCCTAGTATGACTGTCTTTTCATGTAGCCGGGTCTAAAAATCTTTAGAGAATGAAAATATATTTGCCTCGTGCCTAAAGAAATTGAAACTGGGTGCCAGGCTAGAACCCATGTGGAGGGTGTACTAGAGTACAGGAACCACCACTGAGATAATGTCACATCTATCTGAGAACTGATTCAAATGTTCCTGCAAACATATTATCTAGCCCCCCACAGGATTGTTCCACCTCAGGGACTTTCCTGACAGGATGCCCTTTCTCAGAGGGATATGGCTGACATGCTTCACTAGTGCTTACCACAGCAAATTAAATCCTCATTTTCACTTAATGGAAGGGAATGCTGCTGGGGGAAAAAACATACTGCCAGAGGGCGAAAACGCATGGTCACTTTAGCCTCCTTTATTCCCTGTTTCAGCCAGGATTCAGCCAGGATCGAACGCACATTCAGCGAAACACATGCATTCGATCCTGATCCTGGCTGAAACAGGGATTAAAGGAGGCTAAAGCGACCATGCGTTTTTGCCCAGAGACTAGTGGCAAACAGATTGCAAGACAAAATATTAATTGAAAAATGATGAACGGGGAAAGCATTTTGAAATGGTGACAGGATTCAAAATGGAGGACGTTAAGGAACCTGAGAGACATCTTGTGCACTGTTGTACATGCAACAATGATTCTCATTCCCGCTTTCATAAAAAGATGAGATATTCATTATAGGCACCCATTTTCTTCTTCCAGTCTCTATCTCTGTTTTATAAGACTCCACCCCCAAAATACATTTGCTAAGCTGACAACCAAGGAACTTGACTGTAGATTTTGAAAGATCAGATTGAAAGCACGTAACAGAACCTGGACTGCAAGACTCCAACCACAAACAAAAAGAAATCAGATTGCTACACAGATTCAAATAAATAAAATCTGGTTTTAAAATTTTCAAAAGAAATTAAGTCAGGAAGATCTTATCTTACCTGGTGTGTGAAAATCTTGTATTTTTCAAAAGCTATATTTATACACCTGTCCAGCTTGGCAGCATCTACCTTTGTATCTGAAAGCACTTGGCGGTTTCACAGAAACTTGGTAGACATTCAATCAAACATTAACTTTGTACGGTGACAAGTTGAGATCTTTAAAGGCAAGGTGTGGCTTGAAATAGCAACCATGGCAATAAAAGGTAAGGAACTAGTTTCAAACTGATGTGATTATTGACCCTCCAACGAAAACCTTGCAACGAACTTTCTTTGCAACGAACTCGTGCATTACATACCAAGTTTTTGTAGATAAAGGACTGTATCTTTCAGCAACAATTATGACGAATGTAAAAAAGGAATAATCCTTCAGTAGTTATAATCCTTTCATCACATCATTTCATTTTTTAATATTATTATTTCTAATAGTCCTGACCTAAAAGGCTCAGGTTAGCCCTATCTCATCAGCCTAAGGGTCAGCCCTTGGATGGGAGACTACCAAGGTCGTTCAGAGTTGCTACACAGAGGCAGGCAAACGTCCTCGGTTCACCTCTTGCCTTGAAATCCCCTTGAGGCATCACCATATAAGTCGGCTGTGACTTGACAGCACTTTCCACCATAATTTCTAATGGTAATAGTTGGCTCATGGTTGGCTCATGCCAATCATGAAAGCAGCAACACAGAATGAACATGCAGCAATAACTTCTGCTTACAGCAGAGTAGGTTCTTTGTTGCCTCAAACAACAAAACTGAATTCCTGTGGCACCTTAAAGACTAACAAAATGTCATGCCCATGCAAGTTTTTGTGGACTGTGTGTATCATTTTGCTGTCAAGTTGCAGCTGACTTATTATGAACCCATAAGGTTTTCAAGGCAAGAGACATTTGGAAGTGGTTTGCCATTGCCCACCCCCATGTGGGATGAGAGAATTCGGAGAGAACTATGACTGGCCCAAGGTCACCCGGCAGGCTTCATATGGAGGAGTGAGGAATTGAGCCCAGTTCTCCAGATTAGAGTCTGCTCCTCTTAACCACTATACCACGCTCACTCTTTCATGGACTAGAACTTGTTTATTCGAAGAGTGGGCTGTAGTCCATGAAAGCTTATGCCAGAATAAAATTTTATTAGTCTTAAGGCTCCACAGGGCTTCTATTGGTTCTTCCACTAAAGAACATCTAATTTCAGTCTGCATTCTGCACTCCCTGGGTATGCAGAAAAAAATATTCAATTTTAAATTTTAAATAAAAAAAGTTAATTGTGCTCAGAATGTTGGAAGTAGTTGAGGTTAAACAGGGAAAAAACAGAAAACGTTGGAAGAATGGAGTGACCCTCAAAATGTTTATAGAATTCTGCATGATGGGAGGGGGGATTGTCCCATAAATTATCCCCCTCCCACGATTTCTTCACAAGCCTTCAGTTTATGAGTTCTAACAGCAATCAATCAAGCTCAACAAACAAGAGTTGATGCTTGAGGATTGATCTGTGAAACTTTTTAGCAGTATGTGACTAAGGCCATTTATGCATGGGAGGTTTTGCCTTGGATCTGCCACTCTGTAAATGTACATTTTCCCCATCAGAATTCTCAAAACTCTGCATGGTGGCTTATTGTTGTGTTTTGAGAATTTGGATGGGGAAAATGTGCATCTAGAGAGAGGCAATTCCAAGGCAAAGCCTCCCATGCATAAATGGCCTAAAAGAATAATCACTTACACCTAGGGTTCCCAAGTGCCCGATTATGGCGGGCAATCTACCGGTGGTTGCTTGGGTTGCCCACTGACTCTCAGGTGTTGGCGGGCGGAAGCAGGCAAGGGAAGGGAGGGGGAGCATCCCGTGTGATGATGTCATGAGTCCAACTGGGGCACTGGAAGAAAAAAAGCAGCCCCAGACGACCACCAGAATGAGGGAAGCAACAAAGGTAAAACAGGCTGCGAGCAGCGCCCCGTCCTCCTGCCTCGCGCCAAACAGCAGATTGGAAAAAACAGCTGATTAGCGGCAAGGCTCTGGGAGGTGCGGGAAGGGTAGCTGGAGGGGGGGCAAACAAGGTGCATCGCCTTATTTTCCCCCTCCAGCTACCCTCCCTGTGCCTCCCTGCGCCTTGCCTCTAATCAGCTGTTATTTCCAATCAGCTGTTTGGCGTTAGGCAGGAGGACGGGGCGCTGCTCGCAGCCTGTTTTACCTTCATTGCTTCCCTCATTCCGGTGGTCATCTGGGGCTGCTTTTTTTCTCCAGCACCCCAGGTGGGGCCGCCCTGCCAAACCAGAGGTGACGCCATCACGTAGATGACGCTGATCTCCACCCCAACCCCACCTCCCTAAACCTCCTGCTGGTTGCAAGGAGGGACCTGGCAACCCTACATACACCACAAAATTACAAATGCTTATTTGCAGCCATGCCTACTTATGGCAGGGAGCCATGGTCAATTTCACTTCCCTGAGTTAGGTTTGCAGGGCTGCAAATGTTCATTTGCTGAGTATAAATACATTGCCTTTTACATGTTCAAGTACTTGAGGGGCTGTCATATTGAGGATGGTGCCGAGTTGTTTTCTGTGGCCCAAGAAGGTTGGACCAGAACCAACGGGTTGAAATTAAATCAAAAGAGTTTCTGTCTAGACTTTAGGAAGAATTTTCTAACAGTTAGAGCGGTTCCTCAGTGGAACAGGCTTCCTCGGGAAATGGTAAGCTCTCCGTCCCTGGAGGTTTTTAAGAAGAGGTTAGATGGCCATCTGTCAGCAATGCTGATTCTGTGACCTTAGGCAGATGATGAGAGGGAGGGCATCTTGGCTATCTTCTGGTCACTAGGGGTGTGGAGGGGGGAGGTAGTTGTGAATTTCCTGCATTGTGCAGGGGGTTGGACTTGATGACCCTGGTGGTCCCTTCCAACTCTATGATTCTATGTAAAAAAAAAATGCTGTATTTATCCAAAAGGAAGATGATCCTGAATGTAAGACAACCCCATACAGAGTGTTTTCCACCTGTCTCGCTTCAATAGAGTAATCTGTGTATATGTGGCTTCATGCACATGGATCTGTTTTTGCAAATGAAATGACTGATACTTCCTGTATATGCAATGTTTCCATTTGTGTGCACCAGAGTGGGCTCAGGGCTCTGGATCAGGGAAGCGTCAATCATTTCTACATCCCCCTCACTGGAAGTGTAAAGAAGAAAAAGCACAAGATGTCACAGCATTATAAAACCCAGAGACTGCAAAGTAGCTCTGAAGGGGAGTAATTCTTCAGTGCAATCGGGGTCTATCTCCAGCTGTTTCTTTGGAGTGTGAGTGATGAAAAGCGAACAGCAGTAAGGTGCTTAGTGCATGAGTCAGTTTTTCCATATACAGTTTTTCCCCATCTCTGCTGCGCACCATTTCTTCCACCAACCAATTTCTCAACTTTGATGCTCCCCTCCTTCGTTCTTTTGCCTTGTTTTACATTCCATTTTCTGTTAATTTTACTCATTTCCCCAGTTAAGCTTTCTTGGATTACATCACAACTGTACAACTGTTTCATGCAGAGCTCATAAGAGCCCCAAAATAGCCACACATTATTTAATCCACAGCATTTTGCAATTAACGTCTCAAATAGCCCTTCACATCTCTCCACCTCTTTTCACGTACACCCTTTTTTACTGGTCCAAAGTATCATTACGATTCCACAGTAGAACAGTGGCCTAGATTGAGAAGGCCTTGATCAGTGGGGTGGGGCTGGAGGAGGGAAGGCTGGGCCTCATAAATAGGGGAGTCCAGATAATCTTTCAATCCCTTACAACTCCGTAAGTGTGTGAATTTAAATTGTTCTCCATATTGGCTGGTTGCTTCATGGATTTATCTGAAGATTTCGCTTCTCCTTCACAAGATTTTGTTCCTTTTTTTTCACTCCCAGGGTAAGCTAAAATGACTCACAGGCACCCAATGAAACTGTTGGACGGTACATTCAGGACAGATAGGAGAAAGTACTTCCTCACACAGCATGTAATTAACTTGTGGAAAGTTTCAGAGGGTAGCCCAGTCTGCTGTAGAAGAGCTCGATTTGAATTCAGCAGCACCTTAGAGGCCAAAAAGATTTTCAGGGTGTGAGTTTTTGAGAGCCAAACCTCCCGTCATCAGATATCTTTATAAGCTTTCGAGAGTCAAAGCTCCCTTCAACAGACATTTTCTGAGCTTTTGAGAGTCAAAGCTCCCGTCATCAGATTCCTGACAAAGGGAGCTCGGACTCTCGAAAGCTCCTACCCCAAAAATCCTGTTAGTCTCTAAGGTGCTACTGGACTTGAATCTAACTTGTGGAAGTTAATGAACCCTAGCCGTAGGATGTTGCTTGGTTGATTTTAAAAGGGAGGTCAGACAGCTTCTTGGAGGATAGGTCTTGGTGGCTGTCAGCCATGTTGGCTGAATGGGACCTTTGTGTTTGGAGCTGGTATACTAGTGCTAATTTGAGGGGGCAGCAGGAGGGGGAGACTGTGGCCTTCATAACCTTCTTTGGGGCTTCTGTGACATCTGATTGGCCAGCATGAGGCTAACAGAGGCTGGACTAGACAGACCATTGGTCTGATCCAGCAGAAATCCACAAGAAGCATCTGTGACGGAATGGAATGAAACAAAGTTCTCCTGGACTAAATCATTCATATTATCAGTATGGCATTTTTAATATTATATTCATCTTATGATATCAATAGCATACAGTATTAAATTCATGTTGCACAGAACAGTGTGCGCTATTCGTTAGGTAAATTCCTTTAAAATATTGATGCTGCTACTTCCCCTAGTTTTCTAAACATTAGTGGCTGCAATCCAGCTAGGGAGTGACATGTGTCTGTGGAAACTGGCTTCCTTATCTGTACCATGAGCAAATGTGCCCCGCTGACCCTCATCCACTGTGAACTGCTGAACACAAATGTGCTCAATCAAGAGCATCAGCCGTAGCACCAACCATCAGTTTGGGGCTGGGAGAAAGAGGCCCTGCGTTCTGTTCCCTCTCCTCCATTTCTAAGGCTCCATTATGAATGCATATAGAGGCAGACATTATTCCTGCATTATTATGGGAAAGACCAGATTTCTACTTGTATCGAAAATGCATGGTCGCTTTAGCCTCCTTTATTCCCTGTTTCAGCCAGGATTCAGCCAGGATCGAACGCATGTGTTTTTGCCGAACGTGCGTTTGATCCTGGCTGAATCCAGGCTGAAACAGGGAATAAAGGAGGCTAAAGCGACCAAGCGTTTTCGCCCTTGGACACACACACATACACTGTTGGCAGAATGGGCTGTGGAGACATGACATGAGGTGGATGGTATTTCAAATCTTTCTGTGATATTTGAAGATTAGAGAGCTGGATACTTTGGTTTACAATATTTACCTTTGCTGGTGGCTGGAGTGTGTGTGCGCGTGTGTGTGTGTGCGTGTGAAATTATTTCTCCTTTCCCACCATGGGTAGTGGTGATAAAGGGCTAGAGAATTTGGTTTAGTTGTCTCCACAGTGACTGGTGGATGAGGCTGGTGCTACATGGCATGTGAGTAATCTCTTAAGGATTGAAAAAAGACATCATTGCCTTTTTCTCAATACACTGGAAACTTCACGCCCTTTTCCTCCACATCCCCATGACAGGTATCCTCCCCCACCCCATCCACTGTAAAATGATACTATAATACAGGAATCATGCTCAAGGAGAAGGTAGTTCCCTTTGCTCATATTATTTGTTTAAAAATGGATTCTAATTTAAAGGAATCAGACTCTTTGCTGTAATTGCATTTCAGCAGTTGATTCATGCTTTCAGCTTGCTAAAAAGGAATGAGGAGACATAATTTAATTTCAAATTGCGCACAACCTCAGCCAGCAGTACTTGTACCGCAATATTCAGGGGCTCTGGACAATCTTGCAAGGTAAGCCCTTCCCAGTGAACACTGCTGAAAATTATTAAATTACCCCGGTTTAATTTCCACCTTCAAAGTGGAGATGCCACTATTTCATTGAGAAAAGTCTGTCATGGTTTATTAGGAAAATATAAATCAACATTCATTGATGTGCTCTACCAGAGAGTCACAATCTCATTCTCAGACTGGAGTTCAGTTTTGGTTATTTCATAATCAGGTTTGCTCAGCCTCTCTCTGACCCACTTTGGGGATTGTTGGGACTTTTGTCATGAACAAATGTTTACTAAATGGGTGTTGCAATTTAGAAAAAAAAATCATTTCAATTTGTTTTATTGTGTGCTCGCTCTTCACTTCCCCAAGTGGTGAGCATTTCCAGGAGCAATGCTAAGACATTCCTTTGGATGAGAAGATTTGTGTTATCTTTGTAATAGCAGTTTTACTTGGAGATATCCAGGCAGAACGTAGGGGAAGCAAATAAACTACAGCAGCATGTAACACTGCCCTTTGAAGGGTGGTCCTGCCAGTCCATAGCACAGGGCATGCTTTTCAAGTAGAAAGTCTTGGGTTCAGTCCCTGGAAATGCCACTTATAGGATTGGATAGAAAGTGTTGGGAAATGCTCCTCTCTAGTTGAGACTTTGGAAAAATGGCTGCCAATAAGGTAGGGTTGCCAAACTCCAGGTGGTGACTGGAGAGCTCCTGCTGTTACAACTTGTCTCCAGGTGACAAATCAGTTACCCTGGAGAAAATGGCCCCTTTGAAAGGTGGGCTGTATGGCATTATACCCTGCCAAGGTCCCTCCACTCCTCAAACCCTGCCCATCCTCAGGCTCCACTCCCAAAATCTCCAGGCATATCCCAGCCTGGAGTTGGCAACCCTACAATCAGGGTAGGCAGTACAGAGCTAGATTGACCAATGTTCTGACTCAACATGAGGCAGCTTCCAATGATTTTGCTTCAGATTCATAGACAGTGATCAAGGTAGCCATACTCACAGCAATATGTGCTGTTGTTTGCTGCTGCTTTATGGTAGTGTCTCTAAAGATGCAGTAACATTTAAAATTATAAATAGCACCTAGTTGGCCACTGTGTGAACAGACTGCTGGACTTGATGGGCCTTGGTCTGATCCAGTAGGGCCTTTCTTATGTTCTTATGTTATGTTCAGAATTGCTTCCAGAAGTTTTTCATATTGGTTTTGGTTATCCTTCAGTTTTAGCTAGACCGTCACCGTCCTCAGCACATTTGTCTGAGATCCACTTGGGCTCATTGTTTCATCTAAGGGCCAAACTACACATGATCCAGTCTCAAATTTCCATGATCCCCCATATGTTCTCGCCAGGTGCTAGAAGTAGTGACCAGGCATGTAATTAAGTCGCAGAAAGAAGCCTTGGGGGGAACAATCTGGACTGGAGCCCAAGCTTTGGGTTCACCCCTGTACAGTTTCTTTTTTTTTCTTTTTCAGATACCTTTATTGGCATAGTACAATCTGCAGTATATAAAAAGGATAAAAGTTAGAGTAAAGTAAAATTGATATAAATCATTCCTTAACGTTGTGATTCTACTTTCGACTAGATTCCCATCGGTTGACTACTATCGTCAGAAATTTTGCCACGTTTTCGGTTGTCTAAGGGTTCTTATCAGCTAATAGTTTGTGAAGTATTTTCATATTATTTGAGGAGAAGTTCAAAACTATAGGTTTTATTAGGTTTCCTCTTGGGGAATCATAAAGATGGCAGTCCAAAATAATATGAGACAGGGAGGACATCCTGCGCCACATCTGCAGACTCTTTCAGCGTAAGGTGTTTTCATGAATCTGCCATGGAGGATCACTGAAGGCAATGAATGAGTCCTAGCTTGCATAAAGACTTTCCTGATCTTAGGATTGTCAAGGCGGTCCAGGTAGTTTAAATGGAAATTAGGTGGAAGTCCAAAGTATTGAGGTGAGCAAATTGGCGGCGTTAAAGGAAATTTGCGCTGGAACTCATGATCGACTAGTCTTTGTTTTATTAGACTTAGGATATAACTCTCTCTGGGCAGAAGCAGGGAGTCCAGGTTGATGCCTATCTGGGCAATTTTCTTTTTTATTTTGATTGTCCATTCAGAACAGTTTCCTGATCCAAAATACATACTTCTACCTTAAGGCAGCTTTAAGCTCCAGGAGGAAAAAAGAAGGACCCTATATAGGGCCTGTCCTTTTACCCTCCTGGGGTTTAAAGCACCTGGGGGGGAGGATTTCCAATCAGAGAAATCAGGGGAGAGAACCCCTATCCTCCCCCAGTGTCTCTCTTCCAGTCCTGATCTCCCCTCACACATTTTTACAGCTCTGCAAAATGTGTGATGAGCCAAACACAAATTTCCCAAGTCATGTGTAGTTTGGCCTTGAGTTAGAAGTCAGCTGGAAGTAGGGTTGGCAACTCCAGGTTCAGAAATTCCTGGAGATTTGTGGATGACGCTTGGGGACAGCAGGGTTTGGGGAAGGGAGGGAACTCAGTGAGGGATAATGCCATAGTCCACCCTTCAAAGCAGCAATTTTCTCCAGGAGAACTAATATCTGTAGATCATTTGAAATTCTGGGAGATTTCCAGGCCCCACTGGAAGGTTGGCAACCCTTGCTGGAGGCCTGAAATCCTCATTTGATATCCCATCCCACTTTTACATGACCCTAGGGATCCTGGCCTCCAGGTGGGACCTGTGGGTCCCCCAAAACTACAGCTCATCTCCAGACTGCAGAGATCAGTTCCCCTGGAGAAAATGGATGCCTTGGAGGGTGGCATTGTACCCCACTGAGGTCACTTTCCTCCCTAGGCTCCACCCCCAAATCTCCAGGAGTGTCCCTACCTGGATCTGGTAACTCTACCCCACCACCACCACCTGTGGGCAGGGGGGACCTGGCAACCCTACATGATCCCCCATATGGATGGATAGCCTCAGACTAAGCATGTGCCATTTTGATGCTCCATTTGTCTTGCATAATGAGAGAATTCCCCAGAGAGATAGAGAATCAAAATAGTACCTGCTTAGTCCAAGGCTTTTTCCTGAATGTCTTGCTGTTCATATGTCAAGAGATACATCACTGTGTGTATGGTACCAACTGGCCCATCCTAAGGTAAACATAGGTCCTAGAGAAGGAGGTGTTTAATCAACATAATTCCCTATTCATTCCATTTAATGATCAACCCACACATTGTGTATAAAAGCTCATTCCACTTGTTTGAGTAGTTAATGAGTCAGCAAACCAACAGTCATGAAGAGTGTTTGGAATATAAGCTTCCCTTCCCATCCATCCGGTCTCACCTCACCCTACACATGCTGTCATCAGTGAAACTATCCACAGTTCCCTTTTCTATACTACCTACAGGATTTTTTGCTACTAACAACTACTAACCACTATTGGTTAGCATCGTTCCCCTAATGTCTGTGCAGGGGAGTGGTGAGGTGATAGAGAGGATGGCAGATCTCCTTGAAGGCAAATCCTTCTGCCTTAAAAGAATATTTTCCCTGCGGCACCTTCTCCTCAGTCCTGACGACCCAGGGGAGTTGGGAAACAATTGGGCCATCTGTGTCATGACAGGAGGAAAGAGGGAGAAAAGGACAAGCTTCATACAGAAGCTGTGATGGAAGCGTGTCTGTGTGGGAACATAATCTGGGCCAAGAATCCTAGTGAAAAAGTGAATACAAAATATATAGTCTAAATCTCAGTGAAGTCAGTGGGACAAGTTAATTGCTCTCAAAAGGGCTTAATTAGGACTAGCTTCAGATGCATTTGGCCTGTGGTTATAATTTTTTTTGCATTATTTTCCTGCCTGATAGTTAGCATTCTGCTTATTTTTGTGACTATTGGCAGTTAACGAGATGCTATTTTCAATGTGTCTCTAATTAATATTTCCAGTGTAATATTTCCAGTGTAAGTGTGCCCCTTGGAGACCTAGTGTGGTGTAGTGGTTAAGAGTTGTGGTCTCTAATCTGGAGAACCGGGTTTGATTCCCCACTCCTACACATGAAGCCTGCTGGGTGACCTTGGGCCAGTCACAGTTCTCTCAGAACTCTCTCAGCCCCACCTACCTCACAAGGTGTCTGTTGTGGGGAAGGGAAGGCAATTGTAAACCGCTTTGAGACTCCTTAAAGGTAGAGAAAAGCAGGGTATAAAAACCTCTTCTTCTTCTTGAAAAACATATTGCCGTGCCTTGTCATTTCACATGATCCCAGTTGTATACTGCTCTGTTGGCTTGGTTGTACGGAGGCTCCCGGGATTTCAGCATCGTTGCCGTCATTCTGTCAGAGCTATGACTCATGGATTCCACAGCTACTGCCAGATCTCTATAAATGACATGGTCATTGTCTTATTACTTTATATTACTGAAACTCTGATGTTTAGATGACTTTTTCAGCACAGATTCTGAATCACCAGATCATCTGACCAACGTCCGGCTCTGCCACTTTGCTTTGCAAGTGTCTGTCACTTGATGCTTTTCTGATTTGTTTGGAGAAACTACTCTCTGAAGGCTGAACTAGATATGATGGAAGCAGAGTGTCTGTAAAACAGCTTTATAGGCAGCAAGAGAGATCGCATCCAGATAAACAGTGGGTGGGAGGAGGAAGATTCTTCTGCCTGCCATGTTTCACCCTGCAATGCCTTTTCCCAAGCTATTTTTCCTAGAGTCCATCCTGGTTACAGCCAGTGTGGAGTAGAGATCAGAGAATCAGACTATCAGAGATCGGATGGTGGTGGAAAGAGCCCTCAAGTCACAGCCAACTTATAGCAACCCTCTAGGGTTTTTAAGGCAAAAGGCATTCAGAGGTGGTTTGCTATTGTCTGCCTCTCCATAATAACCCTGGACTTCCTTTGTGGTCTCCCATCCAAGTACTAAGCAGGGCCAACCTTGCTTAGCTTCCAAGATCTGATGAGTTCAACCTAGTCTGGGCCATCCAGATCAGGGCGCTGATTTGGGATGGTGGTGGAAAGTGCCATCAGATCACAGCCAACTTATGGCTACCCCATAGGGTTTTCAAGACAAGAGACATTCATAGGAGGTTTACCCTTGCCCGCCTCTGCCTAGCAACCCTGGTATTCTTCGGTGGTCTCCCATCCAAATACTAACCAGGGCTGACTCTGCTTAGCTTCTGAGCGCTGACAAAATCGGGCTAACCTAGGCCACCCAGGTCTGGGATACCTGGGTTCAAATCCCCGTTTTGCCAAGAAGCAAACTGAGTGACCTTGGGCCAGAACACACATAAACACTTGAAGCTGCCTTAATACTGAATCAGATTGTTGGTCCATCATGGTCAGTATTGTCTACTCAGACTGGCAGCAGCTCTCCAGGGTCTCAAGCTGAGGTCTTTCACATCACCTACTGCCTGATTCTTAGTGGAGATGACAGGAATTGTACCTGGACACACTCTCAGCCTAACCTAACTCACAGAGTTGTCGTGAGGATAAGATGGGGAGGAGGAAATCATATAAGAAGGGCAGGATAAAAATAAGATAGAAAGTGGCTGGAGGAGGAATTAAATCCTTGGGGGAGTAGAAGTATTGAAATCTAAAAATTTCTCTCCAGTTGTTTGGGCCAACTTCTGCCTACAGATTCAAGTCTGCCACAGAACACCTATTTTCTAAAAATTCCATTAACAGGATTAGTTAGATTTCTCTGCTATCATAAGCATTTTCTAAACCTTCTATCTGTAAGCATAAGTATTGCCTAGCAAAATAGGTCTTATCGCCCAACTTCAATATTTATCCAGTGATTACGTGCTAATTTAAATAACGTGGTTATTTTTCCTGCCAATGATGTGATCACTGACTTTCCTCTACAAATGCACTGATTTGTTAGCAATGGAACCTACTTTAATATTTAGTAATGCTGTTGCCTCTCTGACGTCATTCAAAAATTCAAAGCAAGAAAACACAAGTTTCCCATCCTTGAGCTAGATTTTCTTCCCCTCTGCCACATTCATCAGCTCTTGAACTAGGCAGTCGCTGTTAACTGATAATGAAAACAGTGCTCCATCTTGGCCAGCATCTTGTTTCACATAGTGAGCCACCAGTGGTCCTGGAGGGCCAACAAACCAGGCATAGAGGGCAAGGCCTTCCCCTTATGCTGTCTCCTAGCACTGGTATTCAGAGGTTGCTGCTTTTGTATATGGAGGTTCCCTTTACTCAGCAAGGTTAGTAGCCATTGATAGACCTGTCCTCCACAAATCTGTCCCACTTAAAGCTGCCTGTGCTTGGGGCAGTCACTACACCCTCAGCCAATTAATTCCACATAGGAACATAATTCACCAGATCTGCATTAATTCGGTCACTCTATACTATAGGACCGTGTTGGCGAACCTATGGCACGCGTGCCATTTCCGGCACGCGTCGCCCTCTCTGCTGGCACGCACGGCTCAGCTGGGCGGCGGGGCCCCTGCCCTCCCAGCCGCCAGCTTTGAACTGCTCTGCGCTGCCTGCAGGCAGCGCGGAGCAGTTCAAAGGCCCTGCCCCCTTCCCTGGACTCTCCGCCGCCCAGCCTTTCCCCTCTCCCCCCCTCCCCGGCCGAAAACTCCTTTGCAGAGCGCAGAGGTGGCTGCCGCCCTCCAGCCCCCTTCTCCCTCTCCCTCCCCCGGGCAAAAAACCGTTTGCGGGCGCACGAGGCAGCTGTCCCCCTCCAGCCCCCTTCTCCCTTTCCCTCCCCTCCTCCCCAGCCAAAAACCGCTTTGCAGAGCGCAGAGGCGGCTGCCGCCCTCCAGCCCCCTTCTTCCTCTCCCCCTCCCTGGCCAAAAACCCCTTTGCAGGGCACACGAGGTGGCTGCCGTCTTCCAGCCTCCCTCTCCCTCCCCCAGCCAAAAACCCTCTTGCAGGGCGCACGAGGCGGCGGCTGTCTTCCAGCCCCCTTCTCTCCCTCCCCCCCTCCCTGGCCAAAAACCCCTTTGCAGGGCGCACGAGGCGGCTGCCGCCCTCCAGCCCCCTCCTCCCTCCCCCTCCCCTCCTCCCTCCCCCTCCTCCCCAGCCAAAAACCCTTTGCAGGGCGCACGAGGCGGCTGTCGTCCTCCAGCCCCCTTCTCCCTCTCCCTACCCCCCTTCCCGGCCAAAAAACCCTTTGCAGGGCGCACGAGGCGGCTGCCGCCCTCCAGCCCCCTTCTCCCTCTCCCTCCCCCTCCCCCTCCCCTCCTCCCCGGCCAAAAAACCCTTTGTAGGGCGCACGAGGCGGCTGTCGTCCTCCAGCCCCCTCCTCCCTCCCCCTCCCCTCCTCCCTCCCCCTCCCCTCCTCCCCAGCCAAAAACCCTTTGCAGGGCGCACGAGGCGGCTGTCGTCCTCCAGCCCCCTTCTCCCTCTCCCTCCCCCCCTTCCCGGCCAAAAAACCCTTTGCAGGGCGCACGAGGCGGCTGCCGCCTCGCGAGCCGGCCCTCCAGCCCCCTTCCCTTTCTCCCTCGGTGCCTTCCATGGGCAAAAACCCTTTTCCTGGGTCGCAAGGCAGCTGCCCTGCAGCCCCCTTTCCCCTCTCCCTTCAAAACCCCTTTCCTGGGCGCGCAAGGTGGCAGCGCGCCGGCCCAGAAGCCTCATTCTCCCCCCCCCCGCCAGAAGCCCCTTTCCTCAGCTTGCAAGGCTGCAGCTGCCTCTCATGCTGGCCCAGAAGCCCCCTTCCCCACCAAAACCCCCTTTCCTTGGCGCACGAGGTGGCTGCCGCCCTACTCACCAGCCCAGAAGCCCCCTTCCTTCCCTGGCCAGAAAGCTCTTCCTTCCTTTCTTCCTTTCCTTTTCCTCCCTCCGTCCCTCCCTGAAAACTTTCCTGATTCCAGCAAATGCCTGCTAGGTCTCTCCAGGACTTCCTCAAGAATGGAGAATACAGCCCTCCCACAACTGGTAGACTGCCTCTGAATGTGAAGGTACCACTATGGATGTCTGGTTCCCATCTATATTAGGTCTAATGCAGTTTTTGTTCTAATGCAGTTTTTGCAGGCAGCGTGGAGCAGTTCAAAGGCCCTGCCCCCTTCCCTGGACTCCCCGCTGCCCAGCAGGGAGTCCAGGGAAGTTGTTTTTTCTAAGCTAAAACCTCAGTATTCAGGTTAAATTGCCGTGTTGGCACTTTGCAATAAATAAGTGGGTTTGGGGTTGCAGTTTGGGCACTCGGTCTCTAAAAGGTTCGCCATCACTGCTATAGGATATAGTAGCAGAAGGAAAAGAGGAAGACCCAACAAGAGATGGACTGGCTCAATAAAGGAAGCCACAGCCCTCAATTTGCAAGATCTGAGCAAGGCTGTCAAAGATAGGACATTTTGGAGGACTTTCATTCATAGGGTCGCCATGAGTCGGAAGCGACTTGACGGCACTTAACACACACACATACTATAGGATATTCTGTGATGCTACTCCTTTCAAATATGCTGAACAATTCACTTTCAATCCACTTTCAATGCACTTTGCAAGTGGATTTTACTGTGTGGAGTAGGGCTGTTGATTCGGTTTGGTCCGAACTGAAAAACAGCTGAATTTACCGCAATTCGGCGGTTTTTCGGTTTGGACAAACCGAACTCAAAAAGGGGGGGAAACCGGGCAGCCGAATTCGCCGAGTTCGGTAGACAACATAGTGCCTGCCAACACCTTTCCTGGTGCCCACCAAGTGTTTTTAGAAAGTGGGTGGGGGTTCTACCCAGTAGGGCTTCTGATTGGCTATTGCATATCTGATTGGCTATGCAGATTAAAATAATGTTGTTTCTGTGGTAGCTGCAACCACAGTGTTGGTTTTATTCTCTTGCTTCTTTTCCAGGGTATTTTAAAAAATTACTTCTCTTGTTCCCTGCCCTTGGGTTTCCTCTGTGTATGTGTGTGGCTCTGCCTCCTCTGGCAGCCTTTTGTGGTTGGCTGTGTCTCCTCTGGCAGCCATTTTGTGGTTGGCTCTGCCTTCTTTGGCAGCCATTCTGTGCCGGTGCCCAGGATCCTGAACCAGAATTCCAAAGGTGCCCACAGTCTCAAAAAGGGTGGGGACCCTTGCATTAGACCAATCTGCAAATTAAAACGTTTCTTAATGAAAACTAAAGAAAGATTGCCATCAAAAGAGCAAATTTTAACATTTACAGTTAGCATTCAAAGACAATGAAACCTTTTATTGATTTATTACAAGGCATGTAAATAAAAAGTTGCTTAATCTGAAAAACGATATTATATAGAAAACAGTAATAAAAACCAAAATGTTTCTTGTTTTAAAGAAATCAATAAATACATTCCAACACTGGGCATCTTACCATTCCCTTCAGTTAACCTATAAAAAGCACATAATTTGAAAGAGAATAAATAGAAACAATTGTAGCATGATACAAAGACTAGATATGAGCAAAAATGTGCTCTCTTATAAAAGGAGTTCTATAGGAGGTTAAACATAATTTTTTAAAAAGATTTGGCATTTTGCACTTAATTTTAAAATTTTTAATTTAAAAATCGGTTTTTTTATTGTTATAAACAATTTTGCGATACGATATGAGAAAATATAGTATCACAGGTTTCTGTTTTACAGGAGCATTAAATGGCTCTAGATGTAACAAGGAATTGTTTTAATACTTATCCTAAAGTAGTGGCATCTCCTTCATTCAAACCTTAGTAACAGGGTAAAAACAGAGCAGACACTGAGCCAAAAACGCATAGGTCCCTTAACCCACTTTATTCCCCATTTCAGCCAGGATCAAATTGACCGGGCTGGGGGGAAACTGTATGCATTACCTTGAAAAGCAGGGACGAAACTGTGTGCAAATCCATCCATTTAAACAGAAAGTGCGGGAGACGTGCACAGTTCCTGTTTAGCTTGCAATACCCCCGCCCCCGGTGATTGGTCATTTCCTGGGGCAAGGAAGGCCCTCATTGGTCAATTTGAAACGACCAATTAGTGGGGGCATGGGGTGTGTGCCAAACTAAACAGGAACCTCATGTCTCCTGCACTTTCTGTTTACATGGCTCAACTGGCACAGTTTCGTCCCTGCTTTTCAAGGTAATGAGTACAGTTTCCCCCCCAGCCCGGGTAAATTTGATCCTGGCTGAAACGGGGAATAAAGTGGGTTAAGGGACCATGCGTTTTTTGCCTGAGAGACAGGTGATTGGATCCTCTCAGGGTGAAAACGCATGGTCGCTTGAGCCTCCTTTGTTCCGTTTCAGCCAGGATTCAACCAGGATCGAATGCATGCATTTCGCCGAACGTGCATTCAATCCTTGCTGAATCCTGGCTGAAACAGGGAATAAAGGAGGCTAAACCGACCGTGCGTTTTCACCCTCAGGGTCTTTTAAAGCTCTAGATTTCAGCCCGATAAGCACTTCAGAAACCAACAAAATTATTGGGGTTTAAGCGTTCAGGAATCAAAGCCCCTTCGGATACCAATTTATACCCTGAAAATCTTGTAGGTCTCTAAGGTGCTACTAGATTCCAGTCTAGCTCTTCAACTGCAGACCAACATGGCTACCCTCTGAAACTATTTTAAAGCCCTGTTAAAGCTCCATGCAGCCCTGATTCAGATTGTGGCCAAGCAGGGAGGGAAGAGGTTTAACCCTTTCACCCCCTTGTGTTTTTGTAAATCAAAACAGCAAGGTTCTCTGTGCTTTAAGGCGAATTAAAGATGAATATCAAACAAATCCCTCCCCTTTAAATTCTAATAGCATAGGTGAGGGCGATTTGTGAAACTATTTGGGAGTGAAAGAGTTAAACTCCCTCTTCTTTCCCTCCATGGTTCCAGAGCCAATTCTGTGGCTAAACCACCAAAGCAACCGTTTGGAGTGGTACAATGAGGAGGGCACCACCTCACCACAGGGATTTAGCTCACTTGTGGCCCTCAGCAGAGAAGGCAGAGATGATCCTTTACTGGACATAGCCAGCAGTGACCAAGGAGGCAATGGGTGTATCTTCCTTGAGGCATCAAAATACCTTGAACTGGCCCCAGTTGGGCCCAATCCAAATCAGGCTCCTGTTCAGCTTTTATCTAGCTGTAGGTGACTGATATGCACCATGATCTCTGTCCTGTCTGGTTCCACCCTGGCTTCTACTTAAGAAATTCACACCGTTCCTCTGTAATGGTTCCATGATGATGTCAACTTGTGTAAACATTTGCTCCCTGTTTATCCAAACATCTGATTGCTTGAATGCTGTTGATGCCTCCCTAGCCATTGGGATTGAGGATGTTATAACAACAGAGATTCAGTTGTTGGCACTTAACAAAATCAAAACCACTGGTTCACTGGGAAGAAGGTATCTCTAAGAATACCCATTTTCCTTTTCCCAGGTTTACACAATTCTGTTTACAAAAATTAGTAACAAAAATAATAATGAAAAAAACATCGTTCATTTCCCGAATGGTATTTTCCAATTCTCGGGCCATTATCCAAAGGCAGCAAGAGGAATACATCTCACTGTAAGTGCGGAATGTTCTTGTGTTTAAGACAAAGCTGTTTACTGCCTCACCTACATAAACTATAAGCCCAAAAAAGTATGAATGACTTGTTCTTCTTCCATGCATGCATAGGCTGTGCTTATTGCTGGCACATTTCATCACAATAATCACAACTGTGAATCAAAGTCAATTTACGTTGCTTGTTGGCCAATCTAATATAGATTGATTTATTGTTCAGAACGGAGTTGAGTCATGTCCGTGAGAAAGAACATCTGGAATGGCCCGATGTTCCTAAAGCACAGAGAGATCGTGGCAAGACTTGGATTTCAGTTTGAAAGCCATGTTCTTGTTTTTCTTGGCAACGATTTTGCCCCAGAATCTCCTGGCTTTCTTTGGGATGCTCTCTCGCCTCTTCTGATATGCCAACCTCTTCTCGTTCTTCTCTTTGCTGTCTCTTCTGAGCCGCACTTGACGCACAATCCCTTCAAACAGCTCCTTCACATTGTGCTGGACAGCTGCCGACGTCTCAATGAACTTGCAGTCAAATACAACAGCGCAAGCTCTGCCCTCTGCAAAACAGTTAAAGAGTATAGGTCAAAACCCTACGTGGAAAAACTGGAGCTTGGAACTAAGAAAATGAAGAACAACGTGATGGCGAAGCTGACAAATCAAATAAACAAAAGATCCAGTGAAGAGTTCCTACAAAAATGGGAATCGTATTTTGTATGTTTTGTAAAGACTGTTTTAATAGAAACTGTTATGTTATAAGATTGTATTGGATTTAGCATTTTTGAAGTCAATTATTACATGAAAATCTTATATTGGTGATAGTAGTTAATCCTTGTTAGAATGAGCATGTAGGAGCAAACTATACTTAGAGATTATTTGCTTAGATAAAGATTGTATATTTAGAGATGATTTCTTTTTAGATAAAGGTCATATCGGTATTAATATTATATCTAGACTAATTAAGGAAAAGTTACATTCACCCAATCAAAGATTGTTTCGGTATTGTAGTGATATGACTGTGCCACGCATTTTGTGTTGTATTGTATGTTTTATTTGTACTTTATTGAATTGAATAATAAAAATTTTAAAATAATAATAAAAAAGAACAATGTGGTGGCCGTGGGAGGGAGCTGAGCAGAAAGAAACCCCTTATAGCGTCATGCATGCATCTTTCTTTACTCCTCCCTTCTGTCCCCTAGTGCATTCTGGGAATTGCCACTTCTAGAACATCTAATAGTTACATTGTGGTTCCCTGAATGCCCAGTTCCCAGAATGCACTGGGAGGGGAAGAACTAGAGGAAAGAAAGATGAGGTTGAGCTTGGGGAGGAACACATCCCCCTCTAGTTACAGCCTGCCCCTGGGACCCTGCCCTCCTGCTATGCCAAGATGGCCCCAACTTTCACACCAAAGTCCAGCCCTGACAGCGCCACTGTCTGCAATAATGTAAGGCCAATTTGATGTTTGTAAAAGCTGAACAGAATGGCTGCCATAGACTATGCATATTTATCACATTTGCATACGTTTGTTTTGCATAATTTATTCTGGTGTTTGCCATTCATCAGAAGGGATGACATTATATATCACACTGAACCACTGCCTTCACGCCAATGGAAATCCTTCCCAGCCACATTCTCCTCCTTTGGGTTCAGAGATTTCACACAAGTCAAGTGGAGAGGAAATTCTCACGACGGTCAAAGAAAAACAGGACATTCCAGTCTTGCCTGGTGTAATCACAATATCTGTCCAACATTTTTGTGAAAGCCTTTAAGCATGGGGGATTCTATGACTTCCTCGCAAAAATTCCACTAATATTTTGTTTGTTAGCAGTTGGATTTTTTCTAAGGTTTATATCTAGCTAGATCAAACTTTGATCCAAAAAGAATGCTAACAAATCACATTTTGCAGTTTTTATGGCACTTTTCAAACCAACTTGGACACAGTTTAGTTCTGTAAGAAAAGGCAAAATTAGATGAATACATAAGGGATGGGAGAATCAATAACAGGATGAAGATAAATGTACTCGCATGCTTGGTACAATTTTACAAGGTGAGTTTCTGCACAGAATATTAACATTAAAAAAAATAGTAGGCTGACATACTTAGAGAGATCTGCCCAGAACAATGTATGTCACCCAGTGCAGATTGTGGGCTGATTCAAATGCTTTAAACCTCTCCACGTGGGATGTATCTGTGGATGCAGCCACATGACCCAGTGCAAGCCGGGTGATAGACCCTGCATCTAAGTGCTTCCTCATAGCAATTTGCAAAAACATAATTATATTAAAAGTAGACTATTGTGCCCATGCAAATTAACACTACTCATCAGCGTCACAAGACTTTCCAAGTCACATGACTGAATCCAAGGGAATACTCCTCATGGTGATGTTTGAAGCATCTGAGTCAATATTGCATCTGGCTGTTCTTAAGGTCATTCCAGCTACAACCTCAACCAGCCACAACTAGCGTTACCAACCTCAAGGAGGGACCAAGAGTTGTTCCAGATTTACTATTGATCTCCAGACTACAAAGATCAGTTCCCCTGCAGGAAATGGCAGCTTTGGAGGATGAATTCTACAGCATCACATCCCCTAAGAGTTTCTGCTCCTCCTAGGGTGGCCAACCTCCAGGTACTAGCTGGAGATCTCCTGCTATTACAACTGATCTCCAGCCGATAGAGATCAGTTCACCTGGAGAAAATGGCCACTTTGGCAACTGGACTCCATGGCATTGAAGTCCCTCTCTCCCCAAACCCCACCCTCCTTATGCTCCGCCCCAAAAACTTCCCACTGTTGGCGAACCCTCAGAGGTGTATTAATTCTGATATCATATTACATTCATGTATGCTGGCTGAGGAAGCATTTGTTCAAAATGTAGAATAATATATCCGGAGGTCACGTTCCTGCACATTTTTTCCACTCCTGGGCAAGTCTACTCCTATCCTACCCTACATCTGAGCAAGCTCACTACAGCACCTACCAACTTTGGATTTAGGCAGGCTTTTTTTGCTGCCCTAGCATCGTCCTAGTGTGGTGTATGGCTCATGAACTTTGGGGCTTAGAGTACTTTGTGTGTGGACTGTGTGGACTGACTTCTATTTATGTGACTGTACTTCTTTAATATTTACTTTACTGCATTTAGAGTGTATGATTTATAATATTTGGGTTAATACAATTAGGTATTGTGGCCATCATGCTGTTGTTATACATACTTTTCATTTAGTATAGGCATATTTAAGATTACCAAGACTCTGGGCAGGGTCAAAGCAGTAGAAGCTAAAAAAACAGGATTACCAGTTGTCATCTAAGGGTTCATACCTGCAACAGAGACTTCGCGACACCGAACTAGATCACTTTTGTTGCCCACTAAAATGATGGGAATGTTTTCTGCCTGACGGGCCCTGCGGAGCTGTATTCTGAGCTCCGACGCTCTCTCAAAGCTTGCACGGTCCGTGATGGAATAGACAATCAGATATGCATCGCCAATCTGCATGCAGTGATCTTGGATCCACCCGTTTGCACCCTGTTCAAATAAAACAATCACATTGAGCAAAATCTGGCCTTGTTATCTGACGATCACAAAAGAAAAGGTCACATGACCGTAACGTACAGCACCACAGCCAAAGATGCTTTCATTATGGTGGCACAGAGGACAGGGCTCCATTGTAAGTGTTGACTTAGGAAGACCATTGCTTAGGGTTGCTAACTCCAGATTGGGAAATTCCTGGAGATTTGGGGATACAGTCTGGGGAGAGCAGGGGAGGGGAAGGGCTTCGGCAAGATATAATGCCATAAAGCCTTCCCTCCAAAGTAGCCATTTTCTCCAGAGGAATTAATCTCTGAAGATTGGAGATTAGTTGTGATTCAAAGAGATCTCCAGGCTGCACCTGGAGGTTGGCAACCCTATTTTGAAGGCTGTAACCTACATGCAAATTCTGTCTTTGAACCTCGAGATGCCCTTCCCCCTATTTTCAGACCTAAAATGGCTAGCTGTGATTTGCTAGGGGTAAGAGGTGAAAAAACCCATTCTGTACACATCAGAGTAATTAGATACAAAGGTCAATCATGCAGCTGCGCTTTTAAAGCACTGCGCACAAGTAAAGATTTCAGCAGGTGGCTTTTTCTTGTGAAAGGTGCCACTTTCCTGCATAGCAAACTACATCTACCCATTTTCTCTCATTTACACATTTCAGTGTATGCAGGCTCTCTTTCCTCCTCTGCAACTGAAATCCCCTTTGGCATCTATCTTATTATTATTATCAGTTCCACAGAGGCACAGACCTTGGCTCAAATAGCCCCATATCAGATGGAAGACATCCCCACCATTTCCAGTTAAAGGATCTCAGGTAGCTGAGCTGTGGAAGACACACTAATCGCCTGGGTAACATAGGCTGAACAGGCCGGCGGTCTGAACACTCTCAAAGCAACTCCACGGATTTCAGTTGCACTCTTTTGATTCCGCTCAGTTTCATTCCAGGATGATGACTATTTATTTTGGTCCATAATATTAACTGGAATTAGGCCCAGCTATGAAAAAGCTAACAATCTGGTCAGGCATATATTCGTCACTGTCTGGCTCTTTGCATATAATGCAAAATTGCCAGTGTCTTATAAGTGCATAAATAACTCCTATTTGTCCTGGCAGCAGCAAAATCAGTGCATTCAGATTTCAGTGACAACCCACAGGCTGTTGACGAAGGAGAGGATAGGATCTGATACAGGTGAGGGCTGATTCGGACAACCATCAGGGCACTCCGGCATGTCTTCGAAATCTTGATTATTACACATTTTTTACTGATGTTGATGCAAATCCTGCAAGTGAGTAGGACAACCACTTCCTTGTCTGCTGCCACTTCAGCCACAGGCAGGACTGTTTTATTTGTGCACCACCCCAAATGCTTGAAAGCCAGCCTGCAATGGCAGACATTAATAATAAAGATAATGATAATCTAATCATAAGCAGCTGGGGCATAACTCCAGCTAGCTATGAGAAAAGAGCTGGCACGTGTGCAAGGTCAAACTAGGCATGGTGGGGAGATCCACCTACATTTGCTCATGGCCTTTTATGCTTGGCTGTGTCCCTCGCAGTCACCCCTCCAATGACTTTGGGTCTTTGTTTTGATTATGCATGCCATTTCTGACCATCAGAGTTGCCTCGCTCTCTAGGGTTGTCAACCTCCAGGTACTAGCTGGAGAGCTGCTGCTATTATAACTGATCTCCAGCCGATAGAGACCAGTTCACCTGGAGAAAATAGCCACTTTGGCAATTGGACTCTTTGACATTGAAGTCCCTCCCCTCCCTTCCCCATACCCCACCCTCCTCAGACTCCACCCCAAAAACCTCCCACCAGTGATGAAGAGGTACCTGGCAACCCTATTGCTCTCCCCCTGCGTTTTCCTGCATTTTGCCCCTATTTTGAGATACCTGTTTTATCTCACATTTGAAAATGCGGGGAAACACGGGGAGAACCAGGTGACTTCTGACAGTGGGAACCGACATGCATACTCAAAATAAAGGCCCATGTGTTCCCCTATTCTTGTGTAAAGTGGACTGTGAGGGAAATATTTAAACAATGCAGACTAGAGAGATGAGGGTAGTGGTGGCAGCCAGGCTTTCACACACACACACACACAACCATGCACTTTATTTAAAGAGGAGTCATGAATATATATGGATCTCCCCTCATGTTTCATTTGACCTACAGTAGTTGTTTAATAGTTGTTTAATAAGGAGCCCCGTGGCGCAGAGTGTTAAGCTGCAGTACTGCAGTCAAAAGCTCTGCTCACGACCTGAGTTCGATCCCAGCGGAAGTTGGTTTCAGGTAGCCGGCTCAAAGTTGACTCAGCCTTCCATCCTTCCGAGGTCGGTCAAATGAGTACCCAGCTTGCTGGGGGTAAAGGGAAGATGACTGGGGAAGGCACTGGCAAACAACCCCATAAACAAAGTCTGCCTTGGAAATGTCGGGATGTGACGTCACCCCATGGGTCAGGAATGACCCGGTGCTTGCACAGAGGACCTTTACCTTTACCTTTACCTTAGTTGTTTAATAAGCCTGATTGTTTCCTACCATAAGAAGGTGCAGTAGAGCATCTGATTCCACCAAATTTTAATCAAGCATGGTTGAAAAGTTTGCTTACATTTTCAAATGTAAGGAAAGGAACATAAAAACTGGTGTTGGGTGTAAGGGTGTTTAAAAAATACAATAAAGCATAAAATGATTGAACCTGACACATCACATTGCCTAGCACACACATTTCATATATTATAAATTTCAGAGGGTAGCCATATTGGTCTGCAGTAGAATAGCTAGATTTGGGTCCAGAGGCTCCTTAGAGACCAACACGGTTTTCAGGGTATGAGCTTTCGAGAGTCAAAGCTCACGTCATCAAATATATCAAAAACATTTTGTGTCTAAATTGTACACAAAAACATTCAATGAAGACAAACGAATGTCACACCCACCTTGTTTTCCCACATGTCAACAAGCATGATGGTTGTGCTTTCGCCATCTACCAGCAAGGTTCGTTCATAGGTGTCTTCTAGAAGCAAGGGGGGGAAAAACCCACACACTGTCAGTAATATTTTTGTTCTCAACGCCGTTCTCTTAGTCGGTTAAAACTAGATGGTGACATTGGCTGGTGAAGGAAGAATTCTGCCTTGCTCATGTGATCTCATAACACAACGGCCTTCAGGAATCCCTATAAAGCATCACAGCCCCCCCCCCCACCTTTCTATGCATGACTGCTGAGAGGAGCAGTAGGAGAGCAAGTGAAATGTGAAAACGTTTTAAATGCCCTTTGCTTTCACTGTACTTCCCCCACCCCCCAGCTCTCCATGCATGCAGCTATGAAGATTAGGATCCTGTGAGGATCACACCCCCACACCCCGGAAAAATCCTGAAAAGAATTATGTTATATTTGTCATTCAGACTGCAGTCTCTGGCCAAGAACTACACGTTGTCATAACTTCCACAACCCAAATGATTAAATCCGTAAGATTTTTTTTTTTTTTTTGCTGAAGTTATCTTCATCCTAAGAAGGATAATAAGTGGAAGAAGAAGACCCATTGGAAGAAATAAACCAAACACTGAACGTTTGACCTCCTGGGAGCAACAGACAGACGTACAGTCTCCATCCAGGCTTAGTAATGGAAAATATTTGTTTTCACTCAGTTTATGGGTGAACAGCCAGCGCCACAGCTTTAGCACAGGGTGAAAACGTTTCGAAGCCAATGGAGAGAAATCCCAAATGCTAAAATGCCAATTCTCGCTTTCTCTTTTTTTTAAACACGTACTTTAAAAGCGGTATACGTGAAAATGATAAATATGGGGAAATACTTGGTATAGCTTTACACTTCCTGTGCGTTTCATGTGTCTGCGACAGGCTCTACTACCTTCAGGGTAAAAACGATGTTTTAAAGCTGACAGACGCTTCATAATTCAGAAAATTGGGGGGGGGGAGGTGTCTCTGGGAGTACAGCTATTCATATTGTATTTATTTATTAATTTATTAAAGTTCTACCCTGCTTTCTGTCCCGACCGAGGCCTGGGTTCAGAGTGGCTCGCATCCATCAAATACAACACATAACATATAAAATCCAATAATTCAGTAAAAACTCTAACATAGGATTAAAATTTATCAGCGGCCAATTTGTGCCTATTTTGCACACTGGTCCATACTGAGCCAGGGGATGGCAATCGGGTCCCCCTTTAGGTTCGGTAGATAGAACAGAAAAGACATTTTTGATTGATTATATCTCCTCTATTTAATTTTTTTTCTTAATTGGGAAGTCATATGCGCCTATGAAATGATACATAGGACAGAAGACACATTTTAAATAAACTCCAAAGGAATAAAGAAATATCAATAAAGACACTGAAACAAAATATTAAAACTGATTCTCTTTGGCTGCTACTCTCTGTAGCCTAGCCAACTCTTTTTCTGCAGTGCTCCTGTGCTTTTAACTCTTGCATAATTGGGATAAATTCAGCAGGAGATATTTCCCCATCACTGTAATTCCAGTAGGATAGCCATGTTAGTCTGCAGAAGCAAAAGAAAACTGGGGTCTTTAAGATAGCCCTGGACTCTTGCTTGATTTTCCCCTCCTTATCTTCATGCCAGGAAAAATTTTGCTGCCTCATTTTTTTGCAGGCAAGGAAGTATTAAAACAGCAGAAGCCCCCCCGAGAAAAGATGGGCCAGTAGGAGATGCGTCTTAGTGCAATCCTAAACAGAATTATACCCTTCTAAGCCTGTTGACTTCAGTGGTCTTATAAGGGTGTAACTTTGCTTAGAAATGCAATGTCAGTGCTCTCTATTTGGGACGTAGGTCATGCCAATGGCCACAACATGAAGAATCACCCACAGGAGGGGGCTTATTGTGCTGTATCCCCTTCCCCATCATCTTGATAATCTTCTATGCCGCCCCACTTACTCCTCCTTCCCTGACACTTAATAAGCAAAGGCAGCCTAATGCCTATTAGTTCTAGGAATAATTAATGTTCAAGGCTCCAATTTTAATCCGCAATGTAATCCTCATGTTGAGGAAAACCCCTGGCAAGGAATGCCCCAGATGTGCTTTGCACAGCGGGATTCCCAGCTTTATCTTCTTTTTGCCTTGTAGGTGAAGAAGAACTAAGGCTATCTTTGCTTCTTGCTAAGGACACTATTTCCTTAAGTGCTTTTTACGTTCTGTGGCTTCTTTTTTGTGTATATAACTTTCCCTGACTACCCGGTGGAAAGGTGAGACCTGACTTTTTCTTTTTTTTAAAATGAACACATTCACAACGATTGAGTTAGTCAACATCAAATAAATGATTTGCCTGCTCAAAGCCAGGGGTACGCCTGCTTAAACAACAACAGGTAGATTAGCGGGCTCTACTATGTGAAAGCTTGTGCCACAATAAAATGTCTTTGCTCCATAATTCCTATTGTTGTTTTGCTGAAGCAGACTAATGTAGGGTTGCCAACTTTGTCTTAGGACATTCCTGGATATTTGAGGCAGTGCCTGAGAAGGGAGATGGAGCTCAGCAGAGATCTGATGCCACAGAGTTCGGCCTCTGAAGTGGCCATTTCTTCCCGGGGAACTGACTCTTTAGTCTGGAGATAAACTGTAATTCTGGGAGAACTCCAGGCCCCAAATTAGGGTTGCTAACTCCAGAATTAGGAAGGCAGCATGGTATAGCCCGATCTTGGAAGCTAAGCATGGTCAGCCCTGGTTAGTATTTGGATGGGAGACCACCAAGGAATACCAGGGTTGCTGTGCAGAGGAAGGCACTGGCAAACCACCTCTGTTAGTCTCTTGCCATGAAAACCCCATAAGGGGTCACCATAAGTCGGCTGCGACTTGATGGCACTTAACACACACACACAACTCCAGAGTGGGAAATATCTGTAGATTTGGGGTTGGAGCCTGGAGAAAATTATGTTTTGGGAGGGAGTAGGGTTACCAGGTCTCCCAGTGCAGCTGGAGGCCTCCTGCTCTCGCCATCTTTTCCTGCCACTGGGTGAACGAAGAAGATTGCTAGGTGAAATGTGTGTGTGTGGGAATCTACCTCACCTACTGCAATGACATCCCTTCTGGCGCAACCCAGGAGTGATGTCATTACATAGGATGATGCTGTAGTTTAGTTAAACCATCGAGTTTGGGGCAAATGCTAGAGTGTCACCCACAGCCCAATGATATCACTTTTGGGTCATGTTGGAAATGACATCATTTTGCTGGGGAGAGAGGGATATAAGAATAATAAATAAATAAATGCAATCATTGCACTGGGTGCATCGATTCCCACCTCCAACCACAAGTTCCCGCCTCTCCCATCACCCACTGGTTGCTGGTCCATGATTGGCAACCCTAGAAGGGAGGGAGCTCAACAAGGATATGATAATGGGCCCACCCTCTGAAATTGCTGTTTTCTCCAGAACTGATTTCTGTAATCTGGATATCAGTTATAATTCCAGGAGAACTCCAGGCCCCACCTGGAAGCTAGCAACTGTATGGTTACCCTATCTTCTGTGGTACCAAACGTGTGCTGAGAATCTTCCTGTTTGTGCTTTTATAATGAAACATTTTGGGACACCACTTATGGTGGTGTCAGAAAACTTCATGGGAAGATAAGAACAGGGAAATCAGGAGTAGATTGAAGACCTACTTAGAGTGGATATCAATGGAAGGAAGAAAAGACATTCGGTGGAAAATCCAGACTTTGTGCCTGTGGCTGGGGTTAAGAGACTAAAAATTACAAGGAGGAGGAGCGGGGTTAGGGAGGGGGATGGGAGGGGTGGAAAGGGAATGAGAAAAGTACGATATACAAACTATGTATGCTGAATAAGAAATATATATTTGAAATTTGTATAAAAAGAAATAATAATTAAAAAGACTTATGGTGGACTCAAATGGACAAAAGTAAACATTCAAGCACTAATGGCTATCACAAAGAGAAAGATAACAGGGCTGCCTAAACTGTTAGTGCTGGAAGCCATTTTAGGGTTTAAAAAAAACCCTATGCTTTGTGATGGTAACTATGGCTTTGTTCCAAAGGCAAGATGGAGTTCAAAGATAAGTCAGATCATGCTTACGAATGAAACTCTAGTTTACCCTAGCTGTAAGAAGCGCACTGAAGGTATTAATGTAACGTCACTAGGGTTGCCAAGTCCCTCCTCGCTACCAGTGGGATTTTGGGTCAGAGCCTGAGGAGGGCGGGGTTTGGAGAGGGACTTCAGTGCCACAGAGTCCAATTGCAAAAGCGGCAATTTTCTCCAGGTGAACTGATCTCTAGAGGCTGAAGATCAGTTGTAATAGCACAAGATCTCCAGCAAGTACCTGGAGGTTGGCAACCCTAAATGTCACCCTTGACTAGCTCATAACCTGTTGTGACAATGCTTTGGGTAATGGTGGTAGTGAATGATAATACGCCAATAGAATTAATAGGTGCAACTGCAAGGTATGAGTCAGGCCAAAGCCATAAATGGAGGAAGAACTGACATCACCAAGTTAATAATATCTGAATTCACATGTGGGCCTGCTTTTGGTGTACTGAACAAGTAGAAAAGCTGTTCTAGGCATTTGCAATTGCATTTCAACCTTCTCTGTGCTCTACAATGCACATGTGATTTTGATCTAAGACATGTTAATGTTTTGGGTTGTAAATTGTTGATAGTTATGGATCGGAGGTAGACCCAATAATCAAATTAAATATGACTTATTTGAAGGAGTTAGAAAGTCTCACTTCCTAAACTCTGAATCATCTGTTTGATGTACAGACCGATTAATATTAAACAGAGCAATGGCCTGTCAAGTGCTTGGACACGAGTGACCACACTGGACTTGATCAAACATCTGACATCCTGGTAACTATGAACAATATTGGCCAATTTAACAACAAAAATCCCTTTCTTAAACATCTACTTTAGTTGGAAATGTCTTTCAATGTAACTTATTTGGGTAAGACCCTGCTAGCGTTTCTGCTGGTACAAGAGAGAAGAAGGGCCCCTTCTGAGTTCCCAACAGGCTCTGTCCAGGATCATGGGACCACACAGGCCAAAAGCCACCTGGAACAGGGATGCAACATGGGAGAAAATTAGGTGAGATTACCTGTCCTCCCTCTTATGCCAGGATCCAACCCATTATTTCAATTGGTAATTGCTAAAACAGTTTGGATCAGAATATTGGAAGAGAGATTATTTTTTTAGCTTTAAACTACTAATAATCATTTAATACTAACTTAATTTCATCCAATTATATGTCTTCTTTCTTGTTTCATGTTAGATTAGTTGCATCTTGATGGAATTTACTTTGTCCTTGAGGACAAATTTCTTAAACCTGTTGTTTCTCTAGCAATTTTCTTGCCTTTCCTTCTATTTGGATTTGTAACTTATGTGTTTTGAAATGTGAGTAAATTTGGACCAAACTAGACATGGCATGCAGGGGTCCGACCTGTGGATGCCACTGCTATTTTAGAGGAGAACTAGGGCCATTTAAAAATGCCACTGTTTCAGCACTTGAAAAAGTGCACGGGAGGACATGAGATCATCTGAACTCACCACACTTTGGGACCAATCAGGATCAGTCCCTAGTGACATTTTTTAAATGTCCCAAGTTCACCTCTAAAATGGCAACGGTGTCCATGGGTCAGACCCACAGTTGCCATAACATCCAGTCTGGCCCTTTGTTACAGTGCAATCCTAAGGAGAGTTACACCCTTCTAGGCCCATGCACTTCAACAACAATGATTCAATTGGTCTGGTTTGCGACTAAGAATGTGCCAAGAGAATTAATATGCTGGGAAGAGGGCGCATGTATTGAACCTGTGGCAGGAAGTTATTGGTGATCCATAACACCCATGCAATAAAGGATCCAGCCACTACCCAGGAGATAAACTAAAATTCCTACCAATTATCTGATCTACAATCTTCTCTCCACACCACACCGTTTCTCTATATTATTATAGAGACCCAAATCACACAGAACCATACATGTTCCCTGAAGCCAGTTATAGCTTGATATTATAGCTATCAGTTTTTGTTTAAAGTCCCACTGGTTTCAGTGTAATTTGATTTCTTGTTTAGACCGCATCTTTCCTTTATATGCATTTCAGCAGATTTAAAACAAAATACCTGATATATAAACTCTCCTATGCCTCTCCCAACTTCCAAGCATATTAGATACTTGTGAGTTGAAGGATAAGAGCCAAAGGAATCACGACTTCCGTGTCAGGGTCTCCCACTTCACCTGTGGTGATGTTCCTTGATGATAATCAGTGCTTCAATGAGAGGCTCTCAGTACCCCACACGGCACTTACCTCCTAGCACTTCGCAGTCACTGTCCATGCTGTCATGCACACCTGCAAAGACATTCGCTATGGTGGTTTTGCCAACTCCTTGTTCCCCAATGAGGACCACACGATAGATGGTATTTCCTGACTCGGAGGAGATGACGGAATCAGAAGACTCTGACGACCAGCTTCTTCGGTAATACTCTTCAGGGTTGATGGTGTACCTTTTCTGTCGGAGGCACTCATGAGGGTCTTTCTGAACCATCAGGTGCCTCCCATCTGCTGGGATGCTCCAGCGCTGCTGTTGTTGCTGCAAAGCACAGCTGCTGCGACGCATTGTGACGTTGTTCAGGGTCATGGCTTTTCTCCCTACCTGCTAAAGAAAAGCAGTACAGTCATACTTCTTATCGAACACTAGGCTATGTACTGCAGCATATCTTATCTGGCTGATTAGGTGTGTTTCATACATCTGCCTCTGAGCTGGCTGACTCTCTCTCTCTCTCTCTCTCTCTCTCTCTGTGTGTGTGTGTGTGTGTATGTAAACTGTCATCAAGTCACAGCCGACTGATGTAGACCCCATAGGGTTTTCAAGGCAAGAGATGAACAGAGGTGGTTTGCCATTGCCTGCCTCTGAGTAGCAATCCTGAACTTCCTTGGTGGTCCCCCATCCAAATACTAACCAGGAATGACCCTGTTTAGCTTCTGAGCTCTGACAAGGTAAGGGCAAGCTCGCTGAAATATTACTAAGTGCTTCCCAACAGTCCTACTAGAAGGAGAGCGGCTGAAAGACACACTACCCAAAAAGGAAAACAGGAGTTCGGTTTGAAAGCACCTTAAAGACTAACAACGTTCATTCCTTCTTAGGTTTTTTGAGTCAGAGGTTACTTCATTAGTTGATCTCATGAAGTGAGCTCTGATTCACAAAAGCTTAAGGTGAGATAAGTTTTGTTAGTCTTTAAAGTGCCACTGGACTCCTGCTTTATTTCAGAAGCAGAAGAGTTGGTTTTTATACCCCAGTTTTCTCTACCTTTAAGGAGTCTCAAACTGGCTTACAATCACCTTCCTTTCCTCTCCCCCTGTGAGGTAGGTGGGGCTGAGAGAGCTCTAAGCAATGGCGGACTGGCCAGGGTGTCAGCTCGCCCAATGGCAAGTGGACCCTGTGGGCCCCTGATGAAATGAGCCCCCCTAAACATTAGACAATATGTTAAACATGTTAATGACATTTCAAGAGCTTGAAAATATAATAGAAGTTTCAATATTATTACTGTAGGCAACTATCCACCATTTATTTAAAATTTAAAAAAATTAAAAATTCAATTATAACAATCTGTATTTACATTTACTATCTGCTGTATACTGCCAGTAATATGTACAATATATGTACACTGTAATTACTAAAAATATACATTTATTTCACACAAAAAATTAATTGTACCTTTTTTCCACATATATTTTTTGAAAATTTTATTTATTTCTTATAAAATTTAAATGATAGCCTTATAGTTGTGGGTCTCCTGGCAACCAATTTGTCTCCTGGCAACCAATATTTTTAGACCCAGTCCACCACTGGCTCTAAGAGAGCTGTGACTAGCCCAAAGTCACTCAGCAGGCTTCACGTGTAGGAGTGGGGAAACCAACTCGGTTCCCCAAATTAGAGTCTGCCACTCATGTGTAGGAGTGGGGGATCAAACCCAGTTCTCCAGATTAGAGTCCACCGCTCTTAACCACCACACCACACCGGCTATACTGCTATGGACCAACACAGCTATCTGTATGGAATGGTCTTCCCAAAAGAAACTACCTCATTATAAATGAGATGTCTTGTTACAGAGGTGCAAAAAATACCAGTCGGATCAGTCCTAATTCAACTCAGAAGGAGTAAGCCAGGTTTTCTTTTCTTGTCTAAAGATGCCTTTTAATTACTCTTTGTAGGGAATGACTCCTTAGATTTGGGTGGGAAACAAAATGCAATGAGGTAATTCCTGATGGCCAATATCATTTGCAACTACCATTTTTAGGAAAGTTACTTTGATGCTCTCCAGCTCCCTCAGCAACAGCTATCTAGACATTTTGCTTATTCAGCTGAAGCTGTTTCAGCTCAAATCATGTCTCTCTAGCTCACAAAGGGAGCGTTTGCCACAGAGAGAAGGCCATGCTCAAACTTCATGTGCCATTGTTGTTCTCAAGGAAATTTGCCACCATCCCAAAGCCTGCACTTCTCATACCGTTCAGACAAGCTGTCTTCAGTTTCAAGCTCTCTTGGAAAGAAATATATGGGGAGGAAAGCCACAAACGTCTCGTTATTTGTAATGCAAACTCTTTCATGCATTTTGCCGCTCCCTGCAGAATTCACACACTTGACCTTCCCTGTCTTTTGAGAGGCGTGCAAAGATGTGAAGAAATGCTGTGAGCAGAAAGGTACAAGATGCCATGCGAAAGAAACTCTTCCTTTACTACTCTGGTCACATCCACTTTTATAAGCAAGGACTATGTTTGACAGATGTCAAACCCATCTCTGTTTATGCAAAAGATGTATGGCTCTTTTTATCTACTCTGTCTGTAAAGGATAGAGAAGGAAACTGTTAACCAATTGGTATGTGCTGCTACTTGTGCTGTTATTTAGCAGTCTAATCAAACAAAGAAATCAAGTTAGGTGCAAATTTCAAGCTGCACATTTTAATTTTTTTTTTGATGCCTACAGTATGAAAGCAATGCGTTCAAATGAATGCTCCTTAAGCAGACGCTACCTTGCTATTTACCAGGCGTTCCACCACACTCCCTTCTTCTCCGACTGCTGAATTCCCAACCAGCCTCCAGCAGGAAATCCTTCTTCTCCTCGGGGGGCTGCCTCTCTAATTCTTTCTCAGCAAACCTGGTTTATATTAAGCCCATCTGATCAGATGCAGGGCTTTTCCGTGACGTAGTTGTCCTGTCCACTGGACAGCCAGCCCCCAGCTGGACGGAAACAGGCGTGCAGAAGAGGGAGGGGGAGTGCCCACTCCTAACGGTATAATTTGTTTGCAGTCAAGCGTTATTATTTTTTAAATAATGCCTGTCATAGAAGTACAGGGCCTGTTTCACAATTTAAAAAGCAGCAAATTGGAAACTTGACTCGTGTCTTCTCTGTGCTAAAATGCTGTTGAAACTACTGATTCTGAGGGGGGGGGGAATCACCTGCACTTTATGAATACAAGAAATGGGACGAAAGCTTCAGTTTGCCAACAATCCCTTTATACAGGAAATTCCTCTCTGAAGACTTTCGTTTTATTAGTCTTCTTTGTTGCTAGGCAAATAAGAGAGATGCTCTTTCAAAAGAGTTTCAAAAGAGCTGGAAACTGTATTATTCATATGATATGTGAAAGGTATAAATTGGTTAGAAAAGTAATTAATAGAAAGTATTGATTACGATTGTGTTAATAGCAAGGCTTATTTAGATGATCATTTAGTAGACAAGCTCATGATGAGCTTGTAAAATATTAACATTTTAGAGAATGGATAAGCAAACAATAAGTTGAATATAGATAACAAGAAAATAGCGTGAAAGCCTTGTAATTAGGCTTGGCAGGTCCCTCTTAGCCACCTAGGCTTGGCAGGTCCCTCTTCGCACCAGCGGGAGGTTTTTGGGGCGGAGCCTGAGGAGGGTGGGGTTTGGGGAGGGACTTCAATGCGATAGAGTCCAATGGTCAAAGCAGCCATTTTCTCCAGGTGAATTGATCTCTATCAGCTGGAGATCAGTTGTAATAGCAGGAGAGCTCCAGCCACCACCTGGAGGTTGGCAACCCTAGTTGTACTTGAGGGTCCCTTGTCCCCTGGGAGGAGTGTTTTGGAGGGAGCAGAGGTCTGCAACAGGAGGGAGGAGGCAGGAACATTCCGGTCCAGTGACACAATGAGCAGAAAAATTAGTCTGGATCCAGCAGGTTTATCAAGCCCCTGCCCGAAAAGGGCACTTTCCCACTGCCACTCAGCTGGCTGGCTGGGAAATGCCAAGAAATGGGCACCTGGAAGCGACATCAGTGCATTGCTGAGGATGTTCTGGCATTTGTGCAAAACCAGTTGCCAGGTAGACCTGACAACCCTGGGATCCAGCCCCCAAAGCTTTTTTAAAAAAACCCAATAAGTTGTAACGTCTATGCGTGTAAGACAGCAAACAACTTGGTTTGCCTATCAACTAAAGATGCCATGCAAAAAAAGTTTAAAAGGTGGGGATTGGCCAAAGGCAGCGGGTGAGAAAACAGATCATTGGGAAGGTAGGCGAGGCAGGGGGGCAGAGTCATAACGAGAGGCGAGGAAATGGAATTTCCCCTCCTTTTCCAGTCCTTGCAGATCTTCCTCTTGGGTATAGTAATTCATTTGTAATTCTTTTAAATTTATCCTTCCTGAACAAACTCTGAGGATGAGTAAAAGAGCCAAGGTGTATAGCTGTGCCAACCCTAAAGGCCAATGACTCAGAGTTATAATTTAAAATATTTATATCCTGCCTGCGAACCTGTGAACTGTTGCCTCATAGCCATTTAAAATATATACCATCAACAGTAAAATGACTAAATGCATAAAACAAGACATTAAAAAATCCCAATGAAAGCAGCAATATCAGCAAATAATGGCAATCAGACTAGATGATGGCCACGAAACTGAAGCAGCATTCAGATACCAACCACAATTAAATTCACATGCATATGACCCCTACTTAGGGTTGCCAACCTCCAGGTGGTAGGAGGAGATCTCCTTCTATTACAACTGATCTCCAGCTGATAGAGATCAGTTCACCAGGAGAAAATGGCTACTTTGGCAATTGGACTCTATGGCACTGAAGTCCCTCCTCTTCCCAAACCCCACTCTCCTCAGGCTCCACCCCAAAAATATCCCACTGGTGGCAAAGAGGGACCTGGCAACTAGGGTTGCCAACCTCCAGGTACTGTTGGAGAAGGCAGCACGTGGCTCAATAGTAAAACTAAAGTAAACCCAAATTGGGATATATGTATGAAAAGAACAGCAAGGGTGATTAATTCTAAACCAAAACAATATTAATACACCAACATCAAATAATTAGCATACATCAAATAATGCACAGGAGCTTGAGGGAGGTCATATAATCTGTGTTGGAATGCACACGGAAACCTCAAAGTACAAACAAGGTGAATAAGGATACAATGTATACAATGTTACAATGTATAAGCCTCAAACAAACTGAAAAAAATGGATACAGTAAAGAAAAGTTGAAACAAGCCTCACCAGGCTTATATACAATGTATTTAAAGGTGGAAACAAAAGCCTCACCGGGCTGAAGCCTCACCGGGCTGTTATTATAAGGAACAAATGAAATAATTGGTGCAAAAGCTCAAAGTCATAGTCCATAATTCAACACAAAGAAAACCTGAGCCGGTGGATGAACAGGTGGGTACAAAGCAAGGACGCATTTCGAAATCCTTCATCAGCTTGCCGACCACCGTTCATTCACTGAAGTTGCAATGAATCCACTGCTTTGTAAACTATTTTTCTCTTCCAATAGGGAGACTCATATTGAGAACGTTCCCTATGAGAGAAGGAAAATATGTATGGGATGATCTGTCGTATTCTGTCTCTTCTAAGCTTAACTGCTTTGACTTCTGTGGAAAGCTCTATTTCAATAACTGTCTTCTTTTTCAGATCATCCCAGATCATCACTTTATTAGGAGGATATTTTGGCTGGAGATCTCCTGCTATTACAACTGATTTCCAGCCAATGGAGATCAGTTCACCAGGAGAAAATGGCTGCTTTGGCAATTGGACTCTATGGCATTGAAGTCCCTCCGCTCCCCAAACATCGCCCTCCTCAGGCTCCACCCCAAAACCTCCTGCTGGTGGCGAAGAGGGACCTGGCAACCCTACCCCCACTTGCTGTTGGGCTTGTGCATGACTGAGCCAGTGTGGTGTAGTGGTTAAGAACGGTGGTTTGTAGTGGTGGATAGGGCTGTCAATTCGGTTCGGTCCGAACTGAAAATCAACCGAATTTCCCCTGATTCGGTGATTTTCTGTTCGGACGGATCCGAACACAAAACTGGCGGCAACCGGGGGGGCCGAATTCAGCGAGTTCGGGAGTTCGCGAATAAATTCGGCCAATTCGGCCCCCCTTCAGGGGAGCCCGCTGAAAGGTGCGGGCTGCCCTTTAAACTGATCTGCGCCTCCCAGCTGGGAGGCGCAGGTCAGTTTAAAGGGCAGCCCGCCCCCCTTCAGCGGGCTCCGCTGGAGAGGCGCGGGCTGTCATTTAAACACATCTGCGCCTCCCAGCTGGGAGGCTCAGATGAGTTTAAAGGGCAGCCCGCCCCCCTGCCCGCT
The DNA here is from genome assembly GCF_029931775.1 of Euleptes europaea. Taxonomy (NCBI): domain Eukaryota; kingdom Metazoa; phylum Chordata; class Lepidosauria; order Squamata; family Sphaerodactylidae; genus Euleptes; species Euleptes europaea. The sequence goes on along the minus strand of NC_079319.1, from coordinate 27,674,377 downwards.
GGAGAGGCGCGGCTGTCATTTAAACTCATCTGTGCCTCCCGGGCAGGAGGCGCAGATGAGTTTAGAGGGCAGCCCGCCCCCCTTCAGCAGGCTCCGCTGAAGGGGGGCGGGCTGTCATTTAAACTCATTTGTGCCTCCCGGCCGGGAGGCACAGATGAGTTTAAAGGGCAGCCCGCGCCTCTCCAGCGGAGCCCGCTGAAGGGGGGCGGGCTGCCCTTTAAACTGATCTGCGCCTCCCAGCTGGGAGGCTCAGATCAGTTTAAAGGGCCCCTGCGCGCCTTCAGGGAATCCCTGAAGGCGCGCTTCGGACGAATTTTCCCCCGAACTCCGGATCCCCCCGAATTACCGGGGATCCGAAGCGGGGGAGTTCGGACTTCGGCACGTACCGAACCCACAAGGGTCAAATTCGTCCGAATCCGAACTGTACCGAATTTTTTTTTTGACAGCCCTAGTGGTGGAGTCTGATCTGGAGAACCGGGTTTGATTCCCCTCTCCTCCGCATGAGCAGCAGAGGCTAATCTGGTGAACTGGATTTGTTTCTCCACTCCTACACATGAAGCCAGCTGGGTGACCTTGGACAAGTCATTCTCTCTCAGCCTCACCTACCTCACAGGGTGTCTGTTGTGGGGAGGGGCAGAAGAGGAAGACGATTGTTTCTGTTCTTCTTCAGTTCCTCCTCTGACACATTTTATCTCCAGTTGATAGTATCCCTAAGGGGAACCCTAAAGTCTGATGAAGTCTGACTAGCCTTTGGATGGCAGATGTGATGTAACTGATACTACCCATGGGGAGTTTATGAAAAATTGGTTATAGAGAAATAATACCAACTGGAGATAAAAGGTGTCAGAGGAGGAACTGAAGAAGAACAGAAACGATCATCTTCCTCTTCTGCCTGACATCTGAAAGAAAGCGAAAGACATATTTAATGACATAGCTTTTGTTAAGAACTACATGAAATGAATATTGTACTACTTACCTGATAACTGATACAGTACTTACCTGTAATAGGAAATAGGAGTCCTTTACAATTGTTGGTGTTTTTGTTCAACTTTTGTGAAAATTGTATTAGTATGTATGTTATCAAGAATATTAGTGTTAGTGTTAATGTTAAAATCTGACTCGGTGTTTTGTTGTTGTTGTTGTTGTAACCTCCAGGTACTAGCTGGAGATTTCCTGCTATTACAATTGATCTCGAGCCAACAGAGATCAGTTCACCTGGAGAAAATGGCCGCTTAGGCAATTGGACTCCATGGCATTGAAGTCCCTCCCCTCCCAAACCCCGCCCTCCTCAGACTCCACCCCCACAACCTCCCGCCAGTGGCAAAGAGGGACCTGGAAACCCTACTTAAGTGGCAGAGAAAGTCGGCATATAAAAACCAACACTTCTTCTTCATCATCTTCTGATGCTTCCCCCCCTTTCCTCCTCTGTCCTTGCATGGAGTGCAGGAATCATACTTAGAAAATAATTCTGGCTACAAAGATGAATAAATACAGGCACGTGGATTAAATGGAGATTATTTATTTAAGTCATTTTGAAATTAGTTCCCCCTACTAACTGAGGTTCTGAATTTTAGAATATCAGTTGGGGGAGGGTGAAATTTGGTTAACACATATGCCTGCATATGTAATCACAGGTAGGCAGAGTTAATTTCTAATGAGGATTCCTTTATTGCAGGCCATGAAAGAAGGGAGGGGGGAGAGAGAAGAGTGAGACATTCACAAGCCTGGAAACAAGATTTGAGCACATTTAAACCATGATTAAGTCTGCCATGTGAATGTAGCCTCTCACGCAATCCTAGTAAAACTGTAATGTTGTAGATTGATAATAAGGCCAATCAGAGACTGGTTCATCAACCTGTTCTGAGTAGTGTTAGACTCCCCATAAGAGGCAGAATCACAATTAGGGATGCCTGAATTTAGCTCATCTCTTGTTTGTTGGTCTTTTCTGCCTGACAAGTCATCTTGTGGAACATTACATTGGAGTGACCATACAGGCCAAATTTTTTGGCAACAGCGAGAAATAGAGTAATTATCTGCCTTCATGAACTTTTTCAGGTCTAAGCCACTTGGGGTTTGCTAAAAACCAATTTGTATGTTGTACATATCGTTATGTTTGTGGGGGTTTAGTATGTGTTTGTGATTGTAAATATTTGCATTTTTGTCTCTTTGCATGAAAGGTGTTTGTGTTATAATATAATTTTCTATTTTTTCATTGTATCTTTGAATGTGAGTCATTATACTGTTTTTTTTTTTTTTCCTGTTAACCTCCAGGTAGTAGCTGGAGATCTCCTGCTATTACAACTGATCTCCAACCGATAGAGATCAGTTCACCTGGCGAAAATGGCCGCTTTGGCAATTGGACTCTATGGCATTGAAGTCCCTCCCCAAACCCCGCCCTCCTCAGACTCCACCCCCAAAACCTCCTGACAGTGGTGAAGAGAGACCGGGTAACCCTAACAATCCATTTGACTGTCTGTCAACCTGTTCTGCAGGTTGCTACATGGTATTCCTTCCTAACCATGCAGTATGGGACAACTGACTTTTGATGCCTGTGCGTTCTCACACAGCCCTATTGAATTCCACTACCCCTGCTGCATAACTGCTCTGTTCAGCAGGTAATTGTTGAAATCATATACATCAGTCCTAAATAAACATTGTATTATTTTAAAAAATCCTACTGTTTGTCTAAATAGTCCCTAGTAACACTAATGGCTTCCGATTGGTTTGTATTTGCAGCATCTTTGTGAATGCAGTTTCTTCCCATATTCCAAAATTCATCCCTGGTGTTGAAAACATGCTATTAGGCAGAGCCCTGTTTAGGTCTTGGTACAAGACCTTGGCATTTTGAACAACTGTTCAAAAAATTGCAAAGCTTAATTGTTCTGGTGTTTGTTGCAAGGGTCCCAGGAATTTTATGTTCCGTTTCTGGCTCTTGAGCATCTTTGTCCTAATGCAAGAAATCAAACGTGAATTCCTTCCTTGATACAGCAAATACACGGATGTTACAGCAGAAGGAACAAGAGGTTCTTATGCCTTGTACAACAGGACTATATTTATGGTCACTACATCTAAGGCATTTCCCCCATTTCATAATTAGCATTCTTTAAAGATAGACATGTTTTGTGATATAATCCATCTCTGTTGTTCAAAATACAGAGTTGCTATAGGAAATCAGAGGGGACAGAAGTTCAGGAGATCTTGGCTCTATGAAAGATCAAATGGATCCTGAACGTAAACACCATGAATAGAGTGGTCAAGACATATACATAGCATATGCTGCCATCCCCACTGCACCACTGAAGTACTTTGTTCATTTCTGTGTTCACACATGCAGATACATTACATGATAATTCATTATTCGAATATTCAGTGCTTAAGGATTTACTGTCAAGGGTCAAATCAGATAAAATTGCCTTGGATCTTTCCTTCCATGTGTGCAGTGTGCTTGAAAGTGAGAGGAAACTGAGGAATCAGCTGCAGAATCTGAATCTACATGTGATGGATTTTGCATACATAAGACTTGTTTGAACATTATATCCCAAGATGGACATGTGGTGCCATGGGAAAGGAGTCATGTTTGTGGGTAGGTGGGCTGGCAAGGCATATTCTTGTTCTTGGTACTATTTTCCACCATGCACAGTAGAGTGATGGGGGTTGCCAGGTCTCACTATGGTGGGAAACCTCCTGTCAGCAACCCCCACTTTCTACCACTGCTCCATCAGCCAGCATGAGGAGAATTCATTAAAAATTGCCAGTGATGCAACAGCATGATGTAATTCCTGGGGAAAACCTGGAAGTGATGTGACAGCACTCTAAGAATTGCCAGAAACTCAATGGTAAAATCATAGCATTTCTGGCAATTCCTAGAGTGGCATGACATTACATCTGGATTTTCCCTGGAAGTGACATTATGCCATTGGTGCCCCCCATGTTCCTTCCTCTGTGTCTCCCATAGGTGCCAGCCATAGGAGGCATATTGTCTGCTCCATACCTCTCAAGCCATCCTTCACTGTGAGGAATGTCCCACCTGCGATGATCAGATTCCCTGGCAATCAGGAATGACTGTCCTCATAAATCCAACTCCTTTACAAAAACAGTACCCCTTATTCTAGTAATTTGCTTTGCCAAGAAATCTACTGCCCAAGACTTTCCATGGAGATTTTTTATGGGAGTGTGTGGTTTCAAGAGCACATCCAGTTCATGTCAGATACCTGTTGTCTTGCTCCTGAACATTACAGAGCTTGCAAAGACATTAGGCACGTTGGGTGCTCATATCACCCAAGGTCACATAAAATGACAGTGATCGTTCAGGAAGGCTACTTGTGAAGATTGTAAAGATCTGCAGTGGACACCCCAGTTTAACAAAAAGTTGTTTTTGACACAATGAAGACCAAAATAACTTATCAGAGATCTTCAAAATCCACTAATTCAGCTCTTGACTGAAGATTTTTGGTGCTCAACACTTGTAATATATCACTTTGGGGTGCACCCCGCCCCCAACTTCATGCTCCAGGCACATCCAGAAACAAAGTTAGCACTTTTCAATCCCATTGACCTTTTTAAAGGCTTTAAAACGTATTTTTATATGTGGCTTTTAATTGTAAGCCACCCTGAGCAGGATTCCGAAGGGGTGGCACAGAAATGTTCTAGATAAAGAAATAAAGGGGAAATTTAAACATGTCCTTAAATCTCTCTATTAAAACCCATGGGTCTTAAAAGTGCCTAAATTTGGCTAGATTGTGTCCCCAGATTTTGATTATAGTGTTTTGATTGTCTGCTGGAAGAAGCTGGGGGTTTCTTGGCTGGAAATGTGTACTTATTATCTAGCGCAGAATGCTTAGGGACCTGGTTATAATCCCACGCAAACAATATGTGTAGAAATCCAGGAATCCCTTTTTCCTGAGCAAAGGGTGAACACAGCCAGTACTTTCCTGAAGGGCACAATCAATAAGTGCCAACAGCTGCTGTGCTTTTGGCTTCATGCCCACTCAGTTACGCCAGAAATGAATGGCAAAGCAGAGAACTGCTAGAGCAGTATGTGCGCCTTCGGGTAGGCGCATATACACAGCAGGGCTGTCCTGTGCTCTCCTCTGCCTGTTCTCTCCTCTGTTTCACTCACTTCAGTTGTACGTTTATTGATTTATAAAGCACATGGCAACAAAAAGTATGCTTCTCATATAATAAAAACATCCGCTTCAGAGTTCTTATAATGGCTTCTCAGAAAGCTTTATATACGTATTAAAACATTATTAAGAAGAGCAAAAGTTCATCTGGCATGTCAGCTTTCTGTCTGGCTCAAAGAGTGCAGAGTACAGGATCATATATTCCAGGAAAGGTATGCCTCATGGAGGAGAGGGACTGTGAAGCAACAGAGGTACAAAACTAGTGTCTGGAGACAATGAAGGGCTGGAGGAGGAGTTGATTTTTTAAAATGAAACAAGCCAGAGAACATGGAGGTGCTGTGAGAATATAGCAGATCCAGGAATGGCTGTTTTACCTGCTTTGGGTGGGGATAGGCTCCCCCTCAAAGTGGGGCTTTGCTGCTTGAGGCAGCTTCCAGAAGCCAACTTATCTCTGGAGAAACAGGTGCCTGAAGTGACGTTGATCAGGCACATATTTTTTCTGCTGTGGGGTCAGCTCTGTTTCCCCCAACCATTGTTCCTTTGCCACTACTAGTACCCAGCTCCCACTTAGGGCCATAGCTAGCCTTCCTTGCAAAGTGGAAAGACATATTCTCCGATGGGGAGTCAAAGAAGTAAATGGAAAGAACCAAAAGGACATCTAGGACCCTGTCGCCAAGCCCAAGTGTCCTTTTCTTAGTTAGAATATTTATTCCCCACATTTCTCCCTAAAGGGACCCAAAAGAGCTTACAATACAAACATATATCAAAACACCAAAGAAAATGTGCAATTTAAATAAAACAAAAAAAAAACTATATCTTGGGCCAGTCCTGGACCCAATGGGATACCTAGTCCAAGGCCCTTTAATTCATCCCGTTATACTCAGTCTGACACAGTATATAAGGCAGGTCTATAAGGGAGTCAAGGGGGAAAAGGGAGTCAAGGGGGGAATGCTGTTTAGCTGTAGCCAATCACTCCTTGACTACCACAGTGGTCATGAGTAACTAGGCAGACTCAGGGAAAAATAGCTAAACAGAAAATAGCAGGAAAGCTCTGGTGGTTCTGTAGAAATTGTGTGGTCCCTAAAATGATCTCTCCATGTCCAACCTTGTGCTACTCAAGTAGAAAAGTGAGATGTATGGTGTCCATCAACATTTTGATCCCCTCCCTGAGCCCAGTTTGGCGGGGAAAGGTGCGGGGTAGAAGTGGAACAAAAATAAAACAGAGGACTCAAGATACAAAACACAAGATCTCAAAACAGAGGACTGTAAAAAAGAAAAAAGAACAGGACAAATGGCCACCATAAACAGTGTGTTAGAGCAAGTTGATTTGTTTTTAAACTGCTTCGATTTCCTTGGAATGAGTACAGGATGCTATATACTATTTACGAATCTTTCCGGGGTGGGAGGGAGAAGAGTTTCAGGAAACAGTGGCTTACTGTCTAGTGGAGAGCACTAAACACTAAGCTTTGGGTTTGCAGTGATGGCAGTTCTGGGGTCAGATGGTAAATTAAATGTGGGGGCTGTAACTAGGAGATCAAAATATTTTGTGTCCTTTGTATAATAGTATAAATCTGTTGTGAAAGGATATTTCTCCTGCATTATATCTATTTAATCACAAGACTGCAAGCTCTTCTCTGGTCCACGTTTGGGGTAACCTTGTTTTTGTTTTATGGCCTGACAGAGTCGTTTAAAATGAAGCAAACTGTATTTCCAAAATAGTTGCAGTATCTTGTGTGGGAGGGCATGCCTCAAATTTATTTTTAATCTTACAGAATTGCAAACTTGTGCAAAGCTTGAGATTTGCAGCGCATCCAAACCAGTTTAAGCTCAAGTGATTTAGAAAGATTTGCAAAACATAATGGCTTAGCTCTGGCACAGCATTTCTGTGAATTAAAATTTCTCTTGAAATGCTGTTCCAGGTGGGGGTCTCTTGTCCCCCCAGGAGCAGCATATTGGTGGGCGTTTGGGGCTTCAGCGGGGAGGGGGGTGTCATTGAAGTTGTACTCTGCAGGCAAAAAGCCCTCCACTCATGGAAATGCTTTGCTAGATCCAAGCCAATGAGAAGTTATATTATTAATGATGTAATTACTAATCATACATGGCATTCACACTTTCATATATGGCCTTCTTGTTGGAACAGAATATCTTCTACCTGCTGATACCAAGGCCTCCTGTTCAACCTTGGATGTAGAAGCTGCGTCATAACTCTTTGAAAGCTGTACCACCTTGCAGTTTGCCCAGGAAATGCTCCTTGTAGGCTGCGCCATACATATGAAGGCTCTTCATGACGTGAATAAAAGTCATTAATCCGGGCTACCCAACTGTTCAAGTAGGTTAAGGCATTTTCTCAGCTTAAAGGGGGTGGGGGTCCCTGCTTATAAATAGCTGGTGCTTGTTTTTAGCTACAAGACAGATTACTGTCGTGATTGATGTTGTGCCTAGAGGAACCGCTGAGGGATGATCCCAAGAGATTGTCAATGCTGAATGGTTACAGAGACTAATAGTTTGCCTTACGGTTGTGCCTTATGTCAGCAATTTTTGCACATGGTCGCCATCCTTAAAGCCGTAGCATCTGGAAACAAGTCAAAAAGGTCAACTGTTGTAACATTCTTTAAGGCATCAGGAAAGCAAAACCTGGACTGTATGCATGCAGACTTTCCCATACCCACTACTATTACAAGGAGCTTGTGAAGCATGCACTCCATGTTCTGTCATGGAAGAGGTAAGTCAAACATGTAGAAGAGGCATGCCGAAATTTCAAAAAGCAGTCAGTGATATTTGGAATGGCGGGGAGAAGGTTGGACTTTCTCATCTGTGCAAACAAACCTCCTTTGCGGACACCTAAAATGCCATCAGGACTGGGTTTGAGCACATCCCCCTAATGCATTGCAGGGAGTTTTAAAGTGGGGAAGCAGCCAATGTTACGATCTACCAGTGGTCTGAACTGGTATAGCTCTTCCAGGGAAGACAAGAGTAGTATAACTGCTATGTTGCCTCCTGGGACAAAATATCCCGAGTTCATACAAAGGCAGATTTGTCTCCAAACAACCCATTCTCCATGAGAAACTGAAATGTTCATACGTCAACACTGCATACCCAATTCTAAGGTACAGAGGGGCTTGCCATGTGGATATCTGTCATCACACTGGGAGCTTCCACACCAGAGGCATCAATGAATATCCAGAATGTGGTACAGCAATTCTCCCTGCACTTGGGAGAATCAGTGCTGTTCACTAAAAATATATTACAACTGGAGCATGAAGAATTGCTACACAGAAGAAGCTTTCTGTGGGGACAAGAACTAGGGTGTCAGACAATGTTTTGGGCAACTCAGGTTCAAATCCCTTCCCTGCCATGAAACTTACTGGGTGACCTTGTTTCACTCATTCTTTCTCATCTTAAGTTACCTCACAGAGTCATTGTGAGAATAAAATGGAGAGGTGAAGACCTATGTACTCCTATCTGAGCTCCTTGGAGGAAGGACAATATTCAAATGTAAATGATACAAATAAGTTAATGTCTATACCTGTCCAAAGTGGGAAGAAACCAAGGAAGTGATAGCGAGGGCATCTCGAAGACGAACTAGGTTCGTGTGTTCTCTCACAGCGGCCAGGACAATACATTAAGCAGCCCTGTCCTGACAGCGTGGTGTAGTGGTTAAGAGCCAAGGACTCTAATCTGGAGAACCAGGTTTGATTCCCCTCTGCTACACATGAGCGGCAGACTCTAATGTGGTGAACTGGAGTTGTTTCCCCATTCTTCCACATGAAGCCAGCTGGGTGACCTTGGGCTAGTCACAGTTCTCTCAGAACTCTCTCAGCCCCACCTACCTCACAAGGTGCCTGTTGTGTGTGTCGGGTGGGGGGAGCCAATTGTAAGCCAGTTTGAGACTCCTTAAAGGTAGATAAAATCAGGGTATAAAAACCAACTCCTACTCCTCCTCTTCTTCGCAAAAAGACTTACAATGGGGAAAAATGGCTTGCAACAATAATTTTCAAAAGATTAGTGTTTTAAAACAATCCTGTTTTAGACAAAACCCATACACACAAACACACACACAAAACCCCAAGTTCTTGTTCTTTGGCAGCTTGCCAGTTTGAACACTTGCCAAGCATAATTTGTCCAAATCCCAGACCTTTCAGATGTTTCAACATTGCAATGGCGGATTGAAAGCAGAAATGGGGTTGAGACAGCTGGTGAAGGCAGTTCCTTATCACCAGCTGACCCACAATGCCAGCCCCTCTGTTAAAACAGATCAGTCCCTCCAGAGGATTCATCTCCTTCAAGAAAAGGATTGGGTGAGCTTTCCAGGACTTGGGAGACGCTTGGTGCCAACAGGATTAGTATGGGCAGACTCCGAATGGCGCTAAATTCCTTTGCCCGTTTATCTCTGTGCAACATCGGAGGAGACTCAGCTGATGATCTTCCTTATCTGCTGTTGCATCACTTTCTTGTTTTTGCCATTCTTTCCCAGGGCTTTCACTGGCTCAGCTGTTTTCTGAGTACTGGGGGGTGGGGAATGAACTTTTTCCCTTTGATTTTCTGTATGTAATAGAAACAGCATGCTGGGGATTAGCATTTGAAGAGCTGACGGCCAGATCCGGCCCTCGTAGAAATACCAGTTGGCCTTTTTTGCCAGTTCAGCTGCAAAAGGGAATAAGAGCTATATCAAAGGGGCACAGTGGCCAGGCAATCCAGTCCAGTGGAGGATGCTGTTGCTTCACAGCTCTCCTGTAAACTAATTTCTGACAAGGGCCTCTTGGAAGTGCATTCACAGTGCCTGGAAAGCATCAAGAAAGACTTTAGGCCTTCCTGAGCTGACTTCCTCCATCGCTGACTCTGCTCTGTCTTCAGTGGGATGGGGTAGAGGTAAGGTTGCTAGCTCCATGTTGGGAAATACCTGGAGATTTTGGGAGTGGAGCCTGAGGGGGGTGGGTCTTGGAGGGGGGAGGGAGTTCAATTGCCAAAGCAGCCATTTTCTCCAAGGGAACTGATCTCTGTCGCCAGGAGTTCTCCTGCCACCACCTGGAAGATAGTACAGGAGCGAACCAGTATAATGAGGTGCAAAAAATATATATTTATGAGCTACTGTGTCTAACAATTACGCACAAACAATTACACATACATATTAACAAGAAATCGTATACATCAACTGTACATCCCATCTCATGGACGGTAAGACAAGGAATATATCTGAACAAGAGTGCAATGTCTCTCACGGTATGTACATCAATCTTTTCACATTACATACATGGTTACATTTGCTAAGGTTACCCTTTGTGGGATCTGTTATGCATGCAGCACTTTGAAATTGATTACTAAGGATGTGCAATAACAGAGGAATATGCTTGAAAGACTGAAGAAGAATCCAAAGAATTTGAAACGGCCGTATCTTCCTTGAAGCAAATCCTCCTTGAACTTATTATTATTGTCAGAACTATTCATTTACCTGTATGATACTTATACAGAAGATTGATGTACATACAGTGAGAGACATTGCACTCTTGTTCAGATATATTCCTTGTCTTACCGTCCATGAGATGGGATGTACAGTTGATGTATAAGATTTCTTGTTAATAAGTGTAATTGTTTGTGCGTAATTGTTAGACACAGTAGCTCATAAATATATATTTTTTGCACCTCATTATACTGGTTCGCTCCTGTACTAGTTTCCTCATCGGCTGATAATAGTACAGTGGTGTCTATTTTCTCCACCACCTGGAAGATGGCAACCCTAGGTACAGGCCTGACATTTGTGGGCGACGGAGTAGCTACACACAGTTTTGTACATTCAATCCCAATCAGGTCATTTGTTATAGTTCTTGATTGCATACATTATCCTGCGTTGATTATCGGTTCACTGCATGAGTTATTACCCTATTTTTCAGCCAAAAATTGGCTCCAAACGCAACTTCCAGAGGCTTTCCAGGGTCTCAGGTTAAGATCTTTTGCATCACCTGCTACTTGACCCTTTTACCCAGATAGCAAACCTGGTACTTTCTGCATGCAAAGCTGATGCTGTACCTCTGAAGGATAGCTTCTCCCTCAAAATTGTGGGTTGTTAGCAAAACAAAAGGAGCCTTGTGGCACCATAAATATCATAGACTAGGGCCAAATATCATAGACTAGGGCCCATGTCATCTGACACATGAAATGTGAGTGTTTGTACTATATTGTACAAGAGAAAAAGGGTGACCTGATTCAACAGGTCGCCCCGTTGTGGGCTTACCGGGCGGCGAAGAGGAAGGGGGGGAGGTCTCTTTGCCGGACAGCGCGTGGGGCCCTTCTCTCCTTCTCCTCCTGGGGTTGGATAGGGCACGGGGGGGAGGTGATGTCAGGCGCCCTGCCCCCGCGCCTATTTAAAGCGTCCCAGCCCGGCAGCCGTCCTCTTTGCCAGGGGACGGCGAGGATCCCGCCCACCCACCCTATGTTACGTTGTTGTGTTGTTAGTTCTTTTGTCACAGTTTTTGGGCGGTTTTTGCATAGGATCTGATCCAAGAAGGGAAGATGGGCGTTTCCTTCCCGTTTGTGGGGACCCCCATAAGGGGTCTTGGGATGGAGCTCAACAGCGTTGCCCGGCTCGGGGACCTGTTTGGGAGCTACAATCCCAGGTGGCGCTGGCTCCACATAGAGATGTGCGTCCGGTGGGGCCACCTAAGCGCTACTCCGGTGTGGTACCCCCCACAGGTGTTGGGGGGGGCGTTATCGAGTGGTTCGATACTATCAGGTTACAGGGTGGTGACCCGATATCTTGGATCCGCCCCCATGATTTTCCGTCAACGCTCCATTCTGGTTTGATCAATAAAACTGTGGCCATTTATTTCCCAAAGAATACAGTGTATGTGTGTTTATTTGAATTTGCTCCCCTACTTCCTTGGAGCCACTTGCCCGTGGGTCCACAAAGAGAGATGAGTATAAGCAAAATTGTAATTTGTGGGGCCAAAAATCCATGAAATGCCATGGGCAGACTGTGACATTTTGTATGGAAAATTCAAACTAATACACAATACGCAGATATCGATTCTTCCTCTTACAAGAATCTCTTAAGTACAGAACACAAATGTCTATTCTCTCCTTTTCTGTAACCAGTTGCAAAGTACAAACCGGCTTGCGTCGCAACTGCTTTCCCACACACCTTCTCCCTCACAGTTCATCACCGGAGGAAAAACGCCAAGTGCTCAGAGGATTCAAAAGTATTTTGACAGCAGCAATTCACCTTCCTTTTCTGGAAGTGTACGGGGAAACCCGGCTTCAGATTTACTGTAGCCTACAGAATGGGGTCATGTTGGCTGCTATCTTGCAAAAATGTTTATGTCAGTAATCCCTCGCACTGTAAATATTGGACAGTTGGCATCGCAGCGTGGAAAAACAACGTGAAACATGAGAGTCCATTTAAGTATTTAAATGCTCCTCCAAGGCAGTAGCAGTTAGTGGAAAGATGTGTCATGCGCCTGAGCAGGGGTTGCTGTGGAAGGGGGAGATCTTCCTCTCTCCAGCCAGCCAGTTGTCCCCTTGCCGGGGTCTAGCCTACCCACATTCGGAATGCAGGAGCTGCGGTGATGCTGGACTATGAAGACCTCTCTAGAATGCATCAGCCTGGAGCTTGTATTTTCCACTACACCGAACCTTGAGCTGAAAGAGTTTTCATTCTTGAAAACAAATCTATGAAATCAAGATTCCATGCCTAGAGTTTTCCAGTGTGGCATTCTCTGTACTCTTTATCAATTGTTTGAGCAGGGTGAATAGGTTGTGGCCTTGCTCATATACAGAGACGGGTCTTGGAAAGAGTCTCAGCCTTGCCTAGTGGAAACATAGCTAGACTCGAGTCCGGTAGCGCTTTGAAGAGCAACAAGATTTTTGGGGGTATAATCTTTCAAGAGCCGAAGCTCCTGGACTTGAATCTACTACTACTCAAAGCTAATTGGCTTGAATCTAAAAACATGTGAAACTGCTTTATACTGAATCAGGCTATTGGTCCATCAATGTCAGTATTGTCTACTCAGACTGGCAGTGGCTGTCCAGGATCTCAGGATTGGCCTGAAAGTAAAATTGCTCCCTGTACCTTGCTCTTGAAAAACACGCTGGTTACATGAACTCAGCCGACACGGGCTGATTTATACTTATTTCATCATGGCCATGGCATCTCAAAGGCAGTCCCCACTGTGTGCAAAGAGTCCTGCTTGGAATTCCCCATGTTGTAACGGTACTGACCGTAAGTGGAAAGCATTCTCTCTTCGGTTCATATACAATGGGGTGCCACTGCCTGGCAGCCAGCGGCTGTTATTCTGAAGAACACTTATGTCCAAGGGACTAACAAGTGTACATTTGAATCAACACCGCTCCAACGAGAGTTATCATTTTGCTTTCATGCGCTTCAAAGATGTGAAAGAAAATATTATTCGCCTCCCTAACACCACCATCATAGTTTTTGCAAGGTAAAAAAAGGTGAAGGTCCTCTGTGTAGGCACCAGGTCATTCCTGACCCATGGGGTGATGTCACATCCCGACGTTTACTAGGCAGACTTTGTTTTATGGGGTGGTTTGCCAGTGCCTTCCCCAGTCATCTTCCCTTTACCCCCAGCAAGCTGGGTACTCATTTTACCGACCTCGGAAGGATAGTAGGCTGAGTCAACCTTGAGCCGGCTACCTGAAACTAACTTCCATCGGGATAGAACTCAGGTCATAAGCAGAGCTTGGACTGTAGTACTGCAGCTTACCACTCTGTGCCACAGGGCTCTTATTTTTGCAAGGTAATAGCTTAATATTCTCTGGTTGGACATTAACCATTAGAGGGATGCTGCGTGCAGATGGGATGGCATGAGCAGACAGCCAGTGGAGGTGGAGGATTGAAAGGTGCATAATATCACCAAAGTGCATATTTGCCACTCCTTCCCCAAAGGCTCTGAGCTCATGCTCAAAGACTGGAAACATTTTTATAACAGCAAATAACAATGATGTTCAGTAAAAGTTCAAAGTTTGCTCTGAAGCGTATGAACGTGTGGTTGTTATTGTGCTTAGCTAGAGACGAGTATTAATGAGTGAATAGGAGAGATATACAATTTAGTTTTAAGCATGCCTAGGTTCTCTTCCATCCATTAGAGACATGGTTTTCTAAACAAGTGGAACCATTAATATTTCATCTTCTTGGCCTGAGTGGAAATTTTTGGGACATAGATATATCCTGTTTCGCCGTTCATCAGGAGCAGTTTGCATACAGTTAAGAAAATGAGGGATCCAGGGCATTAAAAGAAATCTAGGGTGAAATGATGTTTTGGCTGCTTTAAAGATAGAACTGGGAGGTAGGAACACTTCAGAGATTTTCTGTGTGGACACTTGAGGTGTATTGGGACAACAAAAAGAGACCAGATGGAGAATGTGTAAAGTACAGAAGAGTCCTGTTCTTTATAAAAGGGATGAAGCTTTACTCACGGTTGGTAGGATCCAGGCCGACGAGTCTGGAGCTGGCAGAATTAGCTTCATAATCTTGTAGGCACCACCTAGCTGTAAGTGTGCTGTAATGTGCTTGTGCTCAGGCACACAGCCAGCTTGGATCCTACAATATCTACAGGTCGAGTGGCATCTACATATATCTTCATGTATGTGTAAAGGTAGTCCCCTGTGCAAGCACCAGGTCATTACTGACGTTTACTAGGCAGACTGTTTTACAGGGTGGTTTGCCAATGCCTTCCCCAGTCATCTTCCCTTTACCCCCAGCAAGCTGGGTACTCATTTCACCAACCTCGGAAGGATGGAAGGCTGAGTCAACCTTGAGCCGGCTACCTGAAACCGACTTCCGTCAAGATCAAACTCAGGTCGTGGGCAGAGCTTTTGACTGTAGTACTGCAGCTTACCACTCTGCACCACAGGGCTCCCTCGTATATGTGTAACACCCCCCCCCCAAAAAAAAGGAACATTACAATGGACACTCTCTATTTCTTACAGCTTGAAAATGTTTTGGGCAGAGCCACCTAAAGCCAGAAAGTTTGCTTTAGGGTGTGTCTGGCCCACAGTCAGTCATCTCCTGGTTTCCAAAACAAATAATCATGGCCTGTACAGATACCAGACCTGCCGGCTGTTGTGAAACCCGTTCAGTGATAACAACCAAGCATCTTGGAGCACCTTAAAGTCTTTATTGTGGCCTGAAATTTTCATGTATATGTTCATACCACAATATTGTCCAACCCTGCAAGGCGATTCAGCTTTGTAAAGGCAGCGGCAAATAAAGGATAAGGAACAACAAGGTTAAAGAACAAAATAAAGGGGAGTGAAGGTCACAAGCCCCACAATGGATAGAATATAGTTTTAAAGTCAGACAGATCTGAAAGGATTGTTACAACTCTTGGGCATTTTTGCTCACGACAGATAGCATCCTATGATCAGCTGCTGCCCCCATCAGGTTGGTCTGGGAAAAAGCAAAATTGCTTCAGTCTTTTGAGAGTTAAGTCTGGAGAGTAATATTCACAAGCAACCTCAGCTGAGAGGTACCTCTTTTGTTATGTGTATGGTTAGGGCAATGAAAACATATGTACCATAAATTGTTCATGTTTTTAAATAGAAATGACTAAATTTACAAGGAGGAGGAGGAGGAGGAGGAGGAGGAGGTTTTTATATGCTGACTTTCTCTACCACTTAAGGAAGAATCAAACCAGCTTACAATCAGCTTCCCATACCCTCCTCACAACAGACACCCTGTGAGGTAGGTGGGGCAGAGAGAGTGTGACTAGCCCAAGGTCACCCAGTCGACTTCATGTGTAGGAGTGAGGAAACAAATCCAGTTCACCAGATTAGCCTCTGCCGCTCATGTGGAGGAGTGGGGAATCAAACCTGGTTCTCCAGATCAGAGTCCACTGCACCAAACCACCGCTCTTAACCACAACACCGCGCTGCCTCTCTTAGCCCACTTGGAAAGCTATAAATAAGCACAGTGATCACTATTGCTAGAGTTTTGGGGTGAACTACATGCTACAAGGAAATTGTGGGGTTTATTTGTTTACTCCATTTATACCCCACCTTTCTTACCAACAGGGACCCAAAGTTGCTCACATCATTCTCATATCATCCATTTTATCCTCACAACAACCTTGTAAGGTAGGCTAGACAGAGAGCACATGACTGGCCCAAGGCCATCCTGGGAGCTTCCATGGCACACAGGGAATTTGAACCTGGGTCTCCCAGATCCTACTCTGGCACTCTAACCACTATACCATACTGGCTTTCTTTTTCAGAATCCTGTTGCCTTAGCACTGCTGATGCAAGGATGGGCGTATGCAAGGGAGAGCTGGTACTGTCCCCAGTGCAGAAGCAACTGGACCTCCTGCAACAGCATTCTCCGAGGTGGTTTTAAAGGGTCTTTTCCCCCAGCCAGCCTCAGAAAACAAAAGTGAGTCTGGCAGGGGGAGGGGGCAGAATTGCAGGGGTGGCATTTGCTAGGAAACGTCAGGGGGTGCAGGATGGGTTAAACATCTCTTCCCTCTTACTATTCCCCCACCCTCAAATTCCTGTTATCGCAGGGAGCCCAAGGTTGTTCTACCCAGAAGCTACAGCAATAGAACAAAAGCGTGCTCAGACCACAGCATATCCTGTCTAGAAGCATTCTTTAAAAAAACAAAAAAAACAACAGCCTTTATTTTTATATTTCAAATGATATAGCAATCTGTTTTCATCCATGTATCTTTAAATGCTGTTGTAACTGCCTCAAGTTGCAGTGAATTCTAAGAGAACCACAGCCTCTAAACATGGCAAAAGGCGACATGGTCGTGGAAAGTTGCTGTTTGCAGAAAAAGCAACTAATGCAGACATACCAAAGAGTTTTCAGAAATCTCTTCTACCACTCCATGTGAATGGGGGTACAGTAATATGAAGCAGCTTGATATTGTATCAGACCTGTGGCTTGGTTAACCCGTTATCATTGACTCTGACAGCAGCTTACCAAGACCTCAAGCAGGGAGGGGGTCTTTCAGGGCTCTACTTCCTTTTAAAGGAGACGCTGGGGATCAAACTAGGGATCTCACTGGGGTCAAAACAAAGCTCTTCTACTGAGCTGAAGAAAGCTCCACTGCAACATTTCTTAAATCATCCTGGCACCGCTTTGGAAAAAGGTGGAATTTGAACCTGCATCCCTATGGACACATACTGAAAACACCATAGGAGAGCCAGCTTGGTGTAGTGATTAAGAGCGGTGGTTTGGAGCAGTGGGGTCTGATCTGGAGAACCAGGTTTGATTCCCCACTCCTCCACATGAGCTGCAGAGGCTAATCTGGTGAACTGGGTTTGTTTCCCCACTCCTACACCTGAAGCCAGCTGGGTGACCTTGGGCTAGTCACAGCTCTCTCCAAACTCTCTCAGCCTCACCTACCTCACAGGGTGTCTGTTGTGGGGAGGGGAAGGAAAGGTGATTGTAAGCCGGTTTGATTCTTCCTTAAATGTCAGAGAAAGTCGGCATATAAAAACCAACTCCTCCTCTTCCTCCTCCTCCTCGTTAACCCATGGCAGCAGTCAGACCGCACGATACGAGTGGTAGATATGTGATATTAACATATTAAGCCCTGTGGCTACAGGGGAACTAAGAGACATTGAAACATATTTTAAAATTAACAACAAAACCCTTCACAAACTGTGCAGAGAGCGATGCCATTCGGCGATACCAGTGTCAAAGGGAATATCCAAATAGATGCCTGGGATACAAGCAGAACACTGCACATGAGAATCGCACTGGTATGGCTGCACTGTCTGGGGGAAGCATTTCATCTTCACAGGTCACACAACAGTGTGCATTATTATATGAAAAGCCCTTCTGGTTACAATGGGAAGGAGACTCTTGGATGGAGTCGGCCCCAAGAACGAAATGACAGAAAACTTTCAACGTAAGTGACCAACAAGATTTTTCCTCCCAATCATAATTTATTTAAGAATTAAAAAAAAAAAGCATTAACCTTATTATATGCTCTTAACAATCCCTGGCAATCCTAATATTTCATGTAGCTTGAAAAGTTATATATTGATGAGCAAGTGAGCAAGAGCACGCTGTAACAATGTTACAGACAATGCTACAAGAAAATCTTGCCTTTTTTAGGAGGCACCTCTCAATTGGTCACATTTTGGAAAATGAACGTAATATTTCCTTTCATTCTTTCGAGGAAGGGACCAGGCAGGTTCTCATGCTCCCCAGACAGGTGTTTCCACTGCATCAGCTGTGACATGGACAAGGTTTTTTTGGAGTTGAGTTTCCCATTGCTTTGGCCAAGCTGGCAGTCTTCCCATACAGAAGGTTTTTCTGGAAGTCCTGAAAAAAATCAACCCAGAAGCCAATGAAGAAAATCAACAGAAAATCAACAACAAACACCTAGCAAAATTGTGAACCAAGAGCAACATAGATTCAAAAATGATGGTGTAAGACAATGTGAAGTTCCTGAATTTGTCAACTGCTCATGGTAGGGGTACAGGTCTCCTGATACACTCCTCAAACAGCACTTCGCTCAGCTGGTGAGAACTTACTGGTGATCCCTGGCCTGAAAAGTATCCGGCTGTCTTCAACCAGGGCCAGGGCCTTCTTGGCTCTGGACCCAGCCTGGTGGAACGCCATGCCTAGTGAGATCAGGGCTCTGCGGGACTTGAAACAGTTCCGCAGTGTCTGTAAAACTGAGCTGTTCCGCCAGGCATACGGTTGAAGTCAGCGGCAGTTTCCATCCTGCTGGCCTCCCTTCCCTTTCCCTTCTTGATGGTTTGTTTTGTTATGTGGTTCACTTCTCCCTTAGTATGGTTTTCCCGTCATTGTTTTATGCTGCTTATAGTTGAGAACGCCTGGTTTTGAATTAATGTATCTGGTTTTAATTTTAAATTATGGTTACTTTTTAAATTGTACTGAAATTGTGAGCCACTCAGAGCCTGACCTGGCTGGAAATGGGCAGCATAAAAATCCAACAAATAAAATTTAAAAAAATTAATTCATAGGGTTGCCATAAATCGGAACCAACCTGACAGCACATAATACACACACACTCACACACAAACCAAAAGCTGCTGAAGTCTGCCAATCCCAATTGCTCCCAATCAATAGGGCCAATTTGATCTGAATTGTGTACCTTGTTTGAAAGGACACAGATATGAAATAGGACTCACCTTGATCATCTTTCTTTCCCATGCACTTACATTCCAGCAGATCATGGGTAACACACTGTGAATCTTCATGCAGTATAAAGAGATTTCTGAGTTCTTCAACAGAGAAACGGATGTGTTCAGATCCCTTGGAAAGGTCTACAACAGCCCCAGACAGACCTTGCTTGCTGATCTGCCTCTGATAGATTTTCTCTTCAATCGTACCTGCATGGAAAGCATGCACGTTAATCCAAAATTCTGTAATAGTCAGACATAAAGATATTCTTCGCAATCGTTGCTTTTTTAAAAAAATATATTTTTATTTGAAATTTTCAAAAAAAGAAAAACACACATTACATAATCAATCATATAATCAATCTTCCAGGGAGTTCGATTTAAATTAAACATTCATATCATGCTGGACATATGTTTAGTTAACTAACAAAAGCAATCGTTGCTTCAAGCCTGTATTTCATAGTAACCAAATCTGAGTAGCATTTATAGTTCTAATAGGGCAGACCTGTTGTAAGAAGCCTGTAGATATGTACTGTATGCCTCTGTCCATCTCGCCACACTCTGGCCATGGCCTGAAAGGCAATGAGACAAGTAAATATCTTTGAAAGGCTACTGCATATGCAGACATATGGGCTGAGACCAAGAATATGGTGATTCTGCACCAAGGAAGTTGAATTCTGTGACCTGAATAGATAATGTTAGTTAGTGTAACCTCTGCTATTTTGCTTCGTTTGTTCTGCCATAGGGAGGGGAAAGGGGCTATCTAGAGCCTTGCAGCCACCACTGGAAATCTTATTCAGCAATTGCTCTGGCTTCCAAGATTCACCGTATAAATGCCCCGTTTTTGCATATTTTAGGGGTTTGCATTGCCCCATGCCAGCATGGTGCAGTGGTTAAGAGCAGTGGTCTCTGATCTGGAGAACTGGGTTTGATTCCCCACTCCTCCACATGAGCGGCGGAGGCTAATCTGATGAACTGGATTTGTTTCCCCACTCCTACACAAGAAGCCAGCTGGGTGACCTTGGGCAAGTTACAGCTCTGTTAGAGTTCACTCAGCCCCACCTACCTCCCAGGATGACTGTTGTGGGGAGGGGAAGGGAAGGTGATTGTAAGCCGGTTTGATTCTTCCTTAAGTGGTAGAGAAAGTCGGAATATAAACCAAATCTTTTTCCATGGTATTCTGGGCAGTGCTCGTGAAGTTTTTCTTTTAAGGTTAAGACCAGCACTTTGAACTGTGCCCAGAAAGGAACATCTTCGCAGGTACAAGGGGACAGAAACTTGCCCTGGTTTACAAATTGAAGCAGTAATTCTCAGGTAGCTGGATTCAGCAGCTGTGACCCCATTCTGTGCTTTTATTTGTGCCACCTCAAAATTCTGGTGAGCACATGCACAGTCCTGGATATGTACTTAACTAAAACTGGTTTGTTCATAAGAGATAAAGAGATACCCCAAACAGCACACAGAACTCTGTGTAAGCAATATCAGTATCAGGACATCCTCTGACTATGCCAAGTATTCCCCAACTCTGATGCACATGAGGCTGTTGCAGCTCCTGCAGAGGCCCCTGTACGTGCACTGAGATACCATGAAACGTGGCAAGGTTGAAACACATTTCCCTTAATTTGGATTATTAAACCACAAGTGGCTTTAAAAGGCAATTTAAGAAAATTCACGTAACAACACACAATATATAATATGTATCGATCAAAACCAAGGATCCCAAACATGGTGGCCTTGGGCAACATGAGCCTGCCAACACCTTTCCTGACACCTGCCAAGTACCTTTAGAAATCAGTGGAGCTTCTTTGGACTCCAGTGGGGCTTTTGACCATCAAGGCTTCTGATTGACTGTGAAGATTTTTTAAGAAATGCTTTGGCAACAGTTGTCACCCCAGCACAAGGATCTTTACTAGGTTACTGAAGGTAAGCTGTGTATATGCAAGAAAATATTTTTAAATAATATATTCATTTAAAAAAGCATCCTGTTAAGCAGAGCTTCTGACTGAAATGCTGGAGTTACTCTTAAGCATTCTGCATAACCTCCCTCCCTGGCATGTGTGGTTGGCTCCACCTCCCACGGCAGTCCTTTTGTCATTGGAATGGACTCCCAGGGAAGTCACTTTGTGGTTGCCCCCCACCAACCTACATCAGCATTCCAAAGGTGCCCACATGCTCAAAAAGACTGGCGACCCCTGATCTAAACAGATCGTGTTAGTCTGTGTCAACCTACAAATATTTCACCAGCCTGGTAAGGGGAAACTGGAAGAGCATCGCCTGGTTGAGACTCAGAAATAATAGCCAGTCTGTCAGTCTGATCCTTGTGCTTGCATGCTCCATCTTCCCATTGTGTGTCGGGATTCCCTCCCACCCTCCGTGTTTGTTGGCAAACCACAGTTTGTCATTACATCCAATGTGGGAAACTGTGGTCTGCACTTGCTTCTCAAAAACCACCTATAAACTGCTATTGCCTCTTTAAAGTGGACAGCATCACATTTGCAGTTTCCCAGGAGCATGTAAGGGAACCCTTGCAAAAGAACAAGCTGTATATGTCTCTGTAAATCTTTATCAAAGCATGCAGCTTACACATGAAGCTGCCTTATACTGAATCAGACCCTTGGCCCATCAAAGTCAATATTGTCTACTCAGACTGGTAGCGGCTCTCCAGGTTGTCAGGCAGAGGTCTTTCACATCACCTACTTGCCTAGTCCCTTTAACTGGAGATGCCAGGGATTGAACCTGGGACCTTCTGCATGCCAAGCAGATGCCCCTCCCCATGCCACAGACCTGCATATAAAATGGGAACCTCAGATTGGAACAAAGCTTTGAAACATATTGGTATTGTTAAGGGATCACTGCTACACATTAAGGATGACTTATGCAAAAGGTACTTTCACCCAGATATGAACATTTAGTACATACCTGAATATCAGTGGCTGGATTCCAGTCAATATCATATAGGATTAAGTGGGATGCTCCAATGAGGTTCAGGCCCACACCACCTGCCTTTGAACTCAGCAGAAAGACAAACGCTGGACAAAAATTGCTATTAAAACCATCAACAATCTGTTGTCGTTGGGAGACAGGCGTGTTGCCATCAAGTCTTGTGTAGGAATATCCATACCGCTTGCAAACCTCTTGCAACACATTTAGCATCTGGGTGTAATTAGATACCACGACGACTCTATCAAACCAGAACACAAATAACTTGTTACTGGTGGATGAGGGTCTTCCATGTTTACTGAGCAAAAGCCTCCAAGTATATGAATGAGAAACTGCCCCACCAATGAGTATCAAGAAGTGTGCCTGGAGTTAAAGAAATCAAAGCTGAAAAGCAACTTGTGCTACGACCAACAACAATTGGGGGGGACAGGGTCTAGGAGCTCCAGAACATCACATCTCCACTTTTCAAGCAAGTTTCGTATCAAGAGAAACAACTTGCATATCACCCTAGGGGAATATTTTCTTCTATTTTTTTTGTTAATGACTTGTAAGGGAAAGTAACTGTACGCTGAAGGCCTATGCAGATGATACCATTAGAAATGGCAAATACTGGAATTTTACATTTCAGGACAATAGGCAACCATTTTAATATTTATGTATTGATATTGTAAATATAATTGAAGAATGTGGCATATATAAAACCCACCCGTCTTTAGCGATTACAGGAATTGTTTTTGATGAATGATGGGCTATAACATTGTTGACTTTTATTTATATTACCATTTTGCGTTGATTGTTCTTATGTTTATAACAAAGACACACACAGAGAGAGAGAATGCAAAGGTATACACTTGATCCACACACTAGATGATGGGGCTCTCGGCCCTCCTCTGCCAGGCAAACTGGATATTGGAAGCTGGGAATATCCAAATGGTAAGCTGAAAGAAAGGGGCTTAGTCCAAGGAGTCAGCTGCATTTCAAGGGAAGCCAAGGAAACCTCTCTCCTACCTTTCCGAAGGGCTGCGTTCACGAATGTTGGCCAGCAGCTGAGTCAGCACCTGCAATTTTCCTGAGTCCGTCTCCAAGAAAGACATTGGAGTATATTCGTCAGAAAAAATGCCAAGCAAACCCTCGCAGAGATTCAGTTTTTCTTGTTCATCACAATTTAGGTTATGTTCTTTCTCCTATTAAAAGTTGGAAAAGTTGGGTGGCCCTTATTAAAAAATGTTTATAAATTCCAAATGTGATAGCCACAAGCCTTTCCTAAAACATGAACAGGAGCTGTAAATGATTTAACCAGGCCTGCCCTGGAGAGATTATGTAATGATACAGACAAAAACTATGAATCCAACAAAAGCAAAGAACCATTTGAAGGCTGGCCTTGCATTGACCCTTGTGTTTCTGTGATGCCTAAACCTTGATTATTACTGGTAGTAAAACACTGTGAGAAGATACTGTACTCCTTTGTGAGAGGCCTGATAAACTAATAGAGACATCTCAGGGCACCTTTCCTTCAAGAATCTGAAACAGAGGTGGGATGGAGTATGGAAAAAACTTCAAGTGAAAATAAAGTCAGTCGCTCTAAACTTTTTAAAAAAAAATTGTCATCAAGTCACAGCTAACTTATGGTGACTCCATAGGGTTTTCAAGGCAAGAGACTTCAGAGTTGGTTTGCCATTGCCTGGGACAGAAATCAGATCAGATAATAAAGTCTGCAGGGAACTGAATTGATATTAATAGGCAATCAAACTGGTTTCAATGTTTGTCAACGTGAGGCATCCTGTAATTATCTTTTACACAGAATGAAAGCCGACGTACAATATAACGTTGTGGGACAGAAGCTTTTGCAAGTCCATTTTTTGTTGGATGAAGTGGGTCTGAAGAGATTATCACTAATACCCTCCTCACACGGTGGAATGACTAATAACTGAGCACGGATATCTGAAAAAGTCACATGTACAAAATGGGTCAAGAGCTTGGGGAACTTGTCAGTTACATTAGGTTAGTATATATATCTCCATTGTTCCATATGACATTAGTTCTACAATATACTTCTAGCACTGTTGTGATTACATGTATTCCTACTGTTCAGTATATATTTATTGCACAGCGTGACATGTTCTATGTATTTCTATGATCGTTCAAATTGTTAAATCGCTGGTTTTTTAACACAGTCAATTGTTTTTACGTGGATCTGTTTGGTTATGTTGGCTGCTGCAGAATAATGCAGATATCGAAGGACTTAGTTGATCTGAATGGGCGGGGGGAATCTAAGAAACATAAAATTCCTTTCCCCAAAAAATCGTCTACAAATCTGTAATGAAACCATGCGCAATACAAACCTTTATTGTTTTGAAGAGGAGCCAGGGATGGTTGCAAAGTTTTTTCAGAGCCCCAATACATATTAAATGGGGGCTGTTCTCTAGGCTCCCTTGCAGGCAAGATCTGACCACCTGAGAACGTAGCAGCCTTCGATAGAGCTCAAGCTGCAGGGCTGTTGGATGGCAGAAAAGGATGCTCTCCTCCTTAGGAGGGAGAAATTTGCTGATTGCCCCTTGGGTTCTTCTCAGAATAAAGAGTCCAGTCAGGCGGGTGAGCTCTGCTGCCCTTCTCTCCCCTAGTTCAATTTCTTCCTAGGGAACAGAGGGTCAACTTAGTTCATGCAAGCAGGCTCAACTGAATTGTGCTACAATTCTCTCTCTCTCTCTCTCTCTAAAAGCCAGTTCTGTAGATCCCATGTCACTCTAGTGATAGAGAAATGCAATCTGGGGGGCAGTTAAGATACTAGGATCACCAGGGACAAGAAACATGTTTTGCCCCCACCCCATTCGTGTGTCTTTACTTTTTCATGTGTAAAAGCAAACAGGTGTCATTTACTCCTATGGGGTGCCTGAGGACACTGTTGTAGTGTAGGCAAAACTTGCCCTGCGTTTCTAAGAGCGGGTGGTCCACCCCCAAAAGGCCCTGCAGAGGGTGCTGTCTCTCTTTGTGCAGGGAGGTGCCTCACAAACACACATACCACCCAACACAATGAAGGGCATTTTGGAGCTGCTTTCAGTATTAGCTTGTAGCAACCATCACAGAAGAGTTAGAACTGGACAGAAACATTTGTGTTGAGTTATTTTGAAAATCCAGCTGGTATCCATCCACACAGTTCTGAAAATGGAAGAACACTCCTGTCTAAGAGGCTGAGTGACTTTTGCTGATTCTTTTTCCCCACTGTAGACCCTCACTTTGGTTCCTGTGTTATTCCCAAGGGTCCATTGACCTCAGGGGGCAAATTTTTGCAGGAGCTCAAGGGGAAAGAAAAACAGTCCCACTTCACATTCCATTCTGTGAGTGGATCTTGTTGGATACAATCACTATCACTAAAGCTTTTTAGGCTTACACACACACACACTAAAAAGCGGCTAGTCAGCACTTACTGATCCCAAAGATCTATATGGTAACGTTCAGCACAATTCATTTATATCTGGTATATAGACTTTGGTTATGGGAAGAATGAAGATAAAGTGACTTATGAAAGTTCATCAGTAAAACACTAATGTAGACTTGACATTCCTAACCAATGGATTTTTTCCACTTCAAGGTATTTCTCAATTTATGTAATAGTACTCATCTGTGTTCTTCAAAATTGGACAGAAACATCACAATTTCCCATTAAATAATCTGGCAAAAATAATCCCAGTTCTTTAAGACAGTGGCAGGAAGTAGCATCGATGAAATTTAGAATCTGCATCTGGAAACGACAAGCCCTGTACACCTTAACAACTGTGCTTCTGTTCTTTCCATATCTGTAGCAATTTTTACATGAGCTGTGAGGGAGGCTACAGATAAGATTCAGGCACTTTCATACCCTTGAAAATGTTTCAGGAGCTCCAGTTGCTACAAAATGCGGCAGCCAGATTTTCATCTGTGCCTAGATAATAATATACACATCATATTATCCCAGTTAACTTAACAGCAGCCTGTTTTCTTTGGGGGGTCAATTCAAGCTGCAGGTCATCATAAACAATCTGGGACCAGCATACGTAAGAGGTCTCCTTCTACCATGTGCTCCCACTGAACAGTTGAGATCTGCCAGACAGCTTCTTCCTTGTGTACCCACACGTGTTGGGGGGTAAAGTAGGTGGTCACAAGGGGAAAGTTTTCTGTAGTGGCTCCTAGCTTATGGAATTCCTGCCCAGTGGAGATTTGCCTGGCACCTGGCCTTCATCGACAAGCTAAACTTTCCTGTTTATCCAGGCTTTTAACTGAGGCTTTTCTCCAAGTGGTTTTATGTATATTTAGTCTTCTTTAATTGTATTTGATTTTATGTTGTATAGTTGTAAGCCAGCCCTCTGATGCCATTAAGGGTGACTGTGTGGGACAGAATTATTAATATATAAATATATGTCCCTTGATTTCACATAGTCCCACTCTCTCAGTTCCATATTTTAGTGTGGTCATCATACCGTTGTTGCCGAAGGCTCTCGCGATCTCATAATAGGTTCCTCATATACTTTTCTGTATGCAGACAAAGGACCAAGTATTCCAGGATTTACAAAGTCTATTAATGCATAAAATTCTTGCAGATCATTTTGTACTGGAGTACCTTGGCAGACAAAAACATAATCAAACATGAATTTACACCCCCCTCGCAAAAGTACAATTTCCTGAACTCAGTTACATTTTAATTCATTCCAATGTAAAAGAAGCACAGAATATGAAAGCGTGAATAGCCATTCACAAAAGCCAAACAGCTTTCCTGACCAGATCTTGTCTGTCATATAAACTCATAATTAAATGTGCAAGTGTCATAAAAAATACATACTCCAGTGCTATGAACCACTTCCAAACATAGAAGAAAAAAGAGGGGAATGGAACCCAACCTAGAAAGCAGAAGCTGGGTATCCAAGGTTGGGTGGGATAAATAAAATATATAGATAATGAAAATATAATTTATTTAAAGCGCTATGTCAAGATAAAAAATATTTTAAAAACATTAAAACAGCATTATTTTACCAGATTGATAATTTCACGTATTTTATAGGGGAGACTTATACAGCCCAGCATAACAACTTGAGACAATCTTACCAGATGTTTGTATAATTGGTAATATATTATACAATCTATATACATGCGTGGTCTGATACATATTGTCTGTATATGTGTATATATATCTGTAAATGTGTGTGTGTTTTACCTGGTTTTCAATTGACCACTGAGGAAGGCCAAACAGGCCGAAAAGCGTCTGGCATGTTGTTTTAGATATCAACCTTAGGAAATGCCATTGTGCTGTTTTAACATTTTTAAAATAATTTTTATCTTGACATAGCACTTTAAGTAAATTATATTTTCATTATCTATATATTTTATTTATCCCACTCAACCTTGGGTACCCAGCTTCCACTTCCAAACAACCAGGGTAGTTTCCTGTGTTGGACATTACTCCTGCTTGTTAGTTCATTATAAACAACCTTCCTTTCAACAGGTCAGATTCCAACACTGTGTCTACTGGGAAGCCAGAGGTCAAAAGGCAGACTGTCGAGAGACAGTCTTGTATCAAAGCCAGGGTCTATATAGAAAGTCTGGAGAAGTAAAACTACAATACGAAAAGGTCAGGATAAAACAGGAAGGTGCACAGCAGCCAGATATGAACAAGATTCCTTATCCCAGTCCGGATTGTTGGTTCATCTAGTTCAATATTACCTAGAATAGACAGTGCTGTAGAGGCAGGGGCCCCCAAGATCTCAGGTAAAGAACACCTCAACATCTGCTACCTGAAATCCCTTTAATGGAAATGCCAGGGATTGAATCTAGGTACTTCTGCATGCAAAACTCTATTATTTAGCCATGAACCCACCCACGCACCCCCCAAAAAACTGAATGAATGTTCACTGGCCAAAATCCACTTTATCAGCAGCGAGTTATTCTTCCTCGGATTGAGTAGGAAATAGCTCTGGCATATCCAGCTGCCAGCATTATTCGGGCATTCCTCCAAGGCTGGCAGAACTACCAGTGCTGGCAGGGCAAGAGAAGCACAGCTGCATGTCATCCACATACTACAGATGCAGCAGAGGCTGAAATAGGCTGTGTTTCTCCTCTGATATTCAAGGAGGAGTAATTCAATATCAGGGAACATTTTATAGGACACAGCATAAGGAATGTTAATCAGCAGAGTCAAGAGGATGAAAATTGCTACAGAATGATCTCAACCTTAAAAATTCTTAACACTGCTATGCCTATGATTTAATTTAGAATTAGATTGACAGATGCCTAACTCCACTCCAATGGAATCTTTTCTTGATGCTTTGGCACTGATCATTAACAGTGTGATATTTCGCTGGCTGAGCATTTGCCTAAAGAGATGCTTGTGGCTGGCTCTTCCCCATACTTATCATAGACAGGTAGGGTATGAGAGCCAACCTATAGAACACAGCATGTAACCCATTACTATGGATCACACAAGACTACAATTAAGGTGATTAACACTAGTAATAAAATAATAAGTAAAGATTAAACAGGGGGGTTAAAGGCCAGTGGTTTTTTTTAAAAAGCTCTTACTTTTTGTGGCTTGTTTCTATCCTTAATTTTAATAATTTTAATCCGTGAGTTGACTTACTGGCCCACCTGTTGGCCCATGAAAGATTTCTTAAAACATTCACCTGTAAGAATAATTCTTCTTTCACAAGGTAGTCTGGCAAGGGCAGCGCTGGTCTTAATGGAGGTGTTTTTCAAACGGTGTCCCTCATCACAGATTATGAGACTGAACTCATTCTTCTGAATTTGGTCCAAGGACCGCAGAAGCATCTCATAACTAATGACCAGGACCGGATAAAGGGGAGAACTGATGAACTCTTCCACCTTGTGATCCTGAAGATAGTAAGGAGAACTATCAAGCTTTGGGGAATCATCCAGCGCAATCATTTAAATAAATCAGTGAGTGTGTATGTATAGACAAGTGAGCACACACACAAATATCCCCACTATTATAGAAACTCACATACTGTACATTCTGCAAGTTCTTCCCAGTAGGGGCACTGTTGCAAGTTTACTGCCCTCCCTTCCTCCACTGACTGGAGTAATCCACTAATATTATGGAGGAGACTAAAGCCATTTATGCAGGGTCAATTCTGATGCTCGCTCAAAGCTACTTTTAAAAATTTGACCTTTAAAATGACTATTCATGGTCCCGATGCAAGAGGAGAAAGTCAAACAAATTCCACCCCCCACTCGCTTGCTCCTTTGTTCCTTCGTTTGCATAGCCATTAGCAATCGACGCTTGCATAGCTAAGCCGGGGCTGGGATTCTTCATGTGAATGCTTTGAGGTCGGAGCAGAACAAATACAAAAGGTTGCGTTAAAGGGGCTCTTAAGAAATGCGAAGCAGATATGTGCCGGCTTCGCAGTGATGTCTGGAATGACAGTTCAGTGTCAAGAAATAAAAAAAATATGTGGGGCGCTTCAGCCTGCTAATTACCAAGTATAAATGGCCTAACAGTGCAATCCTATGCAGAGTTACTCCATTCATTTCAGTGGGCTTAGACTTAGAGTAACTCTGCATAGGATTGCACTGTAAGAGAATGGACTGAAGCATGACCACAGCAGGAAGCACAATTCCTGCACCAACACTGTTGTGCCCATTTTCCCACACACCTTCCCTAAGACATGTTACCCATGCAGATGGGTGTGTGTGCAAATCTCAAAATACTAATTTGCAGAGGTTTAGAAGCTCCTTATTGCTCAGGAGTAGTCAAAGTGCTTTCATCTCCTGCACAGAATCGGAGCCAAAATCTGAAATACCAAACCCAGTTGTTGGGTTTATAAGTCCCAGAGTAGTTCCATTAACCTCACTGCAATCTCACTGGTAATATCTCAGAGTGAGCAGGAGTTAGATAGGCTTGGAGGACAACATCCAAACTGCTTTATCCCACATGGTGAAATAGCAAAAAGGCGATACTCAGAACAATAAAACAAATAGTAAAACAAGCTGCTAACATGTTGCTGTAGAACTTTTTTTTTTAGTTCTCAAGCCTCCCAAAAGAACAAAACTAAAATGCACTAAACAGCCAAGAAAGTCTCCAGGACAGCATGTGAACATTATCCCTCAGTATCTTACCTGATCAACTAAAAACACCTTGAGTCTTTCATTTCCCAGCCACTTTTGAAATTCTTTTCCCCAGTTCTTCACCAGGCTCCCAGGAGTGACTATCAGGACTTGTTTTATTACAGGCTTGCATCCATAGGGCCCCTGACGCAGGAGAGTCCAGATGAGTGAAATGCACTGCAGTGTTTTTCCTAAGCCCATTTCATCGGCAAGAATAGCTCCACATCTACCACTCGCTCTGCAAAGCCATAATTATATTTTTCATACATCTTGAAGGAAACAAATACCCCCATTTTTCATACGCTTCATACTCCATTTCATTAGAACAAAGAACCATAAACTATGCCAGAACTTTGTTAGATCATGAGCAGCTATGTCCTAAAACAACCCAACACAACTTACACAAGCAGCCTACTTATATTTTTGCTTTTGTCAAAAATATAACACCACCTTCCCTAACTTTATGGAAAAGCACAAAGCTGTAAAGTTCCTGCAGTTCTATGCAAAATTCACTTAGCATTCCTCTTCATACCAACACACCTTGGATTTCCGTCTTTTAGACAGCACCTAAGTGGTAACTGAATTAGGGAATCATAGAGCTAGAATATTCTTTGCTCCTCCAATTGCTTCCTCCTTAATCTGGTGTAATTCTACGCCTGGTAATGCAGATTCAACCTTAAAATCAAACTGAAGACTTCAAAACAAAAATGTTGTTATTATTATTATTGACAGAGTTGCTTTTATTATATATAAGCAGAGTCTTAGAATTTCTCCAACATATTTTTTTTAATTTGATTTGTATGCCGCCCATTCCTGACTAGGTCAGGCTCTGAGCAGCTGAGTGGGGCTACATATTTAGAGAGTGGTCACTTTGGGGGGTTTGCCTCAAAATTTTGAGAAGGGACACTATTGATCTACACAATATATAATTACATTACCATCCTTAAGATATATGAAACACTGAAGGCACTTTGACAAGACTTTCTCATTTTTCTAGATCTTCAGCCCTTTGAGCATTTAGGCAGGGTATAGATATTTATGCAAATCAACTGACAAATTTCCTTAGCCAAGCCAGTCAAACCACCTGAAAACAAGTTGGAATACTCTCCCACTCCTGGGTGCACAGTGCCAGCCTCTTGGATGTCAACAGTGTGAAAATCATTGCTCCAGCAGTTTATTCCTAACCAACCTATACATTTGCAGACACAAAATCAGAAGTTGCATCTAGGCAGCCTTGTCACTCAAGTTACAAAATGGCCAAGAAAAAGATGTGACAGGATCTGTGAAACCTGCCTTGCTCTCTCCTACTCACCGAGATATACCAATGCTGAGTTTGGCTGGATTTTAACTGTGTCTTTAAGAGTACATTTAAATCCGGCCATTTGTCCGTGGAATTAAAGGTGGCATATACAGAGTTTCCAGGTGGCTTCACAGCCAGTTAATGACCAAATCTAGACCTGCTCACCCAGCCTGGTTGCTGTATCCTGTACCTTCAGACCAGGGATTGGGGAATTTGGGCTTTACAGGCAGGAGGGCCTTAAGAGTGACATACGCTGAGCTTGCTCCGAGCTTTCAATAGAGGTCTTGGCAAGAGTCCTTATTTACCAGTGATGCCTACATGTTAGGATGTAGAGCTTTTGCCAAAGATCTCTGACAATATTCTTCTGAACGAAAGGCAGCTCCAGAAAACCTCAAGGTGGAATTCCTGCACAGCAGCGACTACAGTGATGCCTTCATTTTTGTCAGCATTCTCTTCCAGATTTTGGCTAAAGCTGTAACCACTACACCACGCTGGCTGTCAAGGAATAAGAGCAGGATGACATATTATGATCACTATAGGAATGCCACCTCGAATGGCATCATCTGATTTACCCATTATGGGAAACACAGGCTGGGTTCAGTGTCCCCACCCTCTTTCATGAATAACAGTCCCACCTGAGCAGGGGGTTCTCCTCGATTCCCTGGTAAGAGTTGTCCAATTTGGATGGCAATTGTGGCACATGTCAAGAAGGCGTTCCAGCCTTCCCCTTTGCACCATTTTTTTGGACCTGAAATGGTTCCAGGGGGTGCTATTTGATCTGTTGGGGAAACCCACACATGAAAGCTTGGTAGCATACCCCCAGGACCATTACAGGTCAGGAAAATGGTGCAGGGGGGAAGGCCAGAACCCCTTCTCCACACATGCCACAGTTGCAATCCAAATTGGACAACGCATGCCCAGGAACTGAGGGGAACCCCCAACTCACATGTGACTGTCACACAGGACAGAGGGTGGAGAATCTGTGTTCTCCAGAAAGTCTATGGACTTTTTGGACTACCTGGGTCTATGGACTACCTGAGTTTATGGAAAGTTCTTTATTCTTGCCACATGATGTGACATCAGTGCTTTGTGAGTTGGCAATTTCATACCTTCATGTGCAGAAATGTGTCTAGTTCATAACACTGTGTCATTGGGAAGACCCTGGAAATGTTACAGGTAAAGGGCAGAGACCTTGCTGCCTGGATGTTCATGGCAACTTTCATATGCTGAGAAGCTCTAAGGATCTTTTACAAAGGCAGCCGGCCTCTAGTATTTCAAGATTTGAAAAAAAGGAAGGCATATTATTTTTATGCATTGCTGCAGATTATTGTCAGGGCAAATTTCCGCTTCTATACCCTAAAATTAAGTCATACAGAAGCCACTAAAAAAAAAGAAGTACACAACTGAAGTATGCAAAATCCTTGCCCTCTTACCTCATTCCTATCACGCATTCATAAAGAAATATTACTCCTTCTCGCTGGTGCGGCCGAAGATAATTTACAACGTGAGGATCTACGACCACATCCACGATAGGCAAATCCACTTTATTGAACATCTGCTGGTGATTTAGGGTTGGGTGTGGCATAACTAGGCAATCTTAAATTTCAAACACAGGTATTATAAATACAAAATTATTGTTTAATAAGTAAAAGCTATTCAGTTTCCAGTGGGGAAAAAATAAAACTGTGAAATATTATTTTGTTTCTAACTCAAAGGTTAAGTAAACCAAAGTAATGAGGGGGGACTACAGTATTATCCAAATAGCTTTTACTATAGCATTACATAGTAAATGCGGGAAATTAAAGTTTATAACATATAACATAGTCTTCGCCTGAAGTCTCCACCCTCTTTTCCTGAAGAGGAGAAGACTGGAGAACAGGAGAAGACTGGGAGGTGATATGATAACCATCTTCAAGTACTTGAAGGGCTGTCTTATAGAGGAAGGTGCCAAGTTGTTTTCTGTTGCCCCAGAAGGTCGGACCAGAACCAACAGGTTGAAATTAAATCAAAAGAGTTTCTGTCTAGACATTAGGAAGAATTTTCTAACAGTTAGAGTGGTTCCTCAGTG
The DNA here is from genome assembly GCF_029931775.1 of Euleptes europaea. NCBI lineage: Eukaryota > Metazoa > Chordata > Lepidosauria > Squamata > Sphaerodactylidae > Euleptes > Euleptes europaea. Next base: position 27,640,749 of record NC_079319.1, on the reverse strand, counting down.
GAACAGGCTTCCTCGGGAGGTGGTAAGCTCTCCTTCCCTGGAGGTTTTCAAGCAAAGGCTAGATGGCCATCTGTCAACAATGCTGATTCCATGTCCTTAGGCAGATGATGAGAGGGAGGCCATCTTGGCCATCTTCTGGGCATGGAGTACGGGTCACAGGGTGTGTGTGTGTGTGGGGGGGGAGGTAGTTGTGAATTTCCTGCATTTGCAAGAGGGTTGGATTAGATGACCCTGGTGATCCCTTCCAACTCTATGATTATATTACAGCCATTATTTCTGGGGTCAAGCGCACATCTTTATCCTTGTTTTCCCCTTCTGACAGAATTGTGGCTAAACACTAACTCCAGTGACATGTGATCAATAAATGCAGATGTGCAGGTTAACTGGAGTTTGTTTTCCCTGGATGATGGGGTCAACTCTCAACTTTCTTCCTAGCCTCTCAGGGTCAAGCATGTTGTTTAGAGTCACCTGGCAGCATCTTACAGCTTGTTTGCATATGTTTCCAGGCAGTTTCCATGCTCGCCCCAGTCCAAATATTGGCTTTCCATAATATAGGAATCTACCACATGCCCTTCCTCCCATCAGTTCATAGTGGTGTATGTAGGGAGCTCTGTTTTATCCTCACAATAACCCTGTGAGGTAGGCTAGGCCAAGAGTTAGTGACTGGCTAAAGGTCACCCAGTGAGCTTCATGGCTGAGAAGATATTTGAAATCCACCTTCTAGTCCTAGTTAAACACTCTGACTACTATACCACACTGTCTTCCCCATCACTACTTGGTTCCAACGAATTTCCTTTGAGAACAGCTTGGCTCAAGGGCTACTGCATGACATTTGGGGCGAATAAAAGGTTATCTTTTCCAATCAGACTAACTGCAGTCAGTATATCTGTACTCATCTGTTACTAGTGAGGTGCTTTTCCAAAACCTGCACATGACATCATGCGAACTTAGCTAGTACTGTTCCAGTAATAATGCTCAACTTGATCTGTTGCACAGTGAAGGGCAAGAAAAAACCCTTTAAAATCTTCACTACCCATTCAATTTCTTTAGGAGAGTTTAAAAACAGAAGTAGAGACGGGTTAAGCAGAGTAACATTAAAAATCCTCACTTGGTGCACATGGATCATGACGAGGTTTACAGTTCTGGGAGCCTTTGAGCAACTTTTCTTGAGTGCAAACATTTTTGAGAGGGTTACAGAACGGCTTCACGGTAGATTTCGAGAAATTCAACGTATCCACTAGAATCTCCCCAGCAGTCTGAAAACATTTGCCACTTTGGAAATCCTCTTCCTGAATGACACCCAGCACTTCAATTTCTTTGCCTCCAATCTTGAGAGTCTGACCTTCATCGAGATTTTCTAGGTCTTTGGCTTTGTATCCAGTGCCTATGAGAAGTGAAAAATGTACAATGATATAAATTTTATATTTTTATATTATGTGTGTGTGTTGATCGCTGGAGAGAGCTGTCCTAAGCAGGTCTACTCAGAAACCTGCTCAGGTCTCCTGCCTACTGAAACTAAGCCTAAACAACTGTAACAGAAATGAATACAACTTCTGGTCTTGCTTGCCCTTTGCCTTTATTGCTTCTCTTACGTTAATTTTTATAGGGGAACGTTCTCGGGCCAGAGACCGGCCTTCTACTCTTAAAGGCACCAAAACAAAATGGAGGCATTAAAAGTACTTATTGCAGGCTGCTTCAAGATTTGGCTCACACTTTCAAATCAAACACAGCTTCTGGTGCCTCCGCCTGTTGTCTTTCAGTTCCCACACAGATTATGTTGGCTGGCTTTTCTTCTCCCCAGGGCTTTGGAACTTTGCCTCTTCCAAGTTCCAGTCCTCATTTCTTAAGGACCCACCGGCTTGCCTTTGATTTGTTCCTCCTCAGGTCTCATGACCCTTCTACTCACTCCAAGACCTTCTGCATGTAGGGTTGCCAGCCACGGCTGGCAGCTGGTGAAAGATTGTGAGGGCGGGGACTTGATTTTTCAGCATTGTATCAATGCCACGATGTCATTTCTGGTGTGACCTGGAAGAGACATCATTCTGCTGGAGCAACATTCAAGCATTCACCCAAAGCTCTATGGTTTAACCATAGAGTTTTAGGCAAATGCTAGAACATCACTCGACACAACGACCTCACTTCCAGGTCATGCCAGAAATAACATAATGTCATTGCTGTGACACCAATCACTCTCCCCATTTCCCCTAGCATTTCCCCCCACCGTCTAGGTGAACAACAGAGGGCAGAGTCAGCGGGTGGTGGGAGTTCTCTTGCCAAAGCAGGAGACCTGGTCTCCCTATCTGCATCCCATGTCCTTCTCTTCAGGATTCGAGCAACTCAGCCAATAACAGAGACTCTTCGGCCTTTCTGTGACATTAGACAATTTAGCCAGTCAAAGGTACCATACGAAATTTCTGAGGACTTTACAATAAAGACTATATGAGAGATTATCTTCATTTCATTCAAAAATACGTTGTTTTGAGGCCAGTGCCTATATTCCATGCATGCTAATGGTCATTACCTCTTCCAATGTCTTTGCCTTCCATGTCTTTCAGTATTGCAGATTTCCCCTTCACAATAAGAACAGCATCGCCTTCCCACTTCTTGTGTTTTTTCTTTGAGATCTTACACCACACGACACTGAAGTATTTTGTGAGGCAGCTTGGCTCCTCTTGCTGACTTGAAACCTCTGCTGCCCCTGTGCATGCCAGCCCTGTAAGGGGGACAAGACACATCAGGGAAAGTGAGAGCTCACAACGGATCCCTCAGTCGCAGACTGAGCCCAGCTCTTCAACTGAAAGAACAGGTATTCATAGCAACAGACCACTGGCTCACCCGCCTACCAGTTTGCTCCTTCAGGTAAGCCATCCATTGTAATTCGTAACAGTGCTACATGAACAGTGTTTATCCATTCATTTTCCACCATTAATTCTTGATGACAGTTGCAGGGTGCAAGCCAATCAGCACCCAGCAAAGCTGGCTTCTGCTACAGACTGTTCCTCCCCACCACCTCAGAGCCTGACAGTGGAATAGGCGCATTTGATTTTAGGGGGTGAGGCTGTTTCTAGATTAGCTCCACCGTTCTAGCACACTGACTAAGCACGCTGAACTATCAAGGACTGTGTTTGCCCATCTAACAGACAGAAGCAATTTTTTAAAGGTATTGGAACTGGAGACAACACGCTTCCCATTCAGAGTTGTTGGCAATCTCCTTATAGACTAGTGAAAGATATTCTTGGAAGGGGAAGACATAATCTTTCCAAACCACATTACGTAAGTCTGATTTACATAATGTAATCCACTCAATAATTCAAGCAGGAAAGTAACATTAGAGTCCAAATTTAACAGGTTTTGTGCAGCAGCCATCATGCGCATCAAAGATACACACTCTGCCCCAGTAGATAATCTTCCCTGTATACAGGGACCTTAACTTTAGTGGAAGTTAAAAACAAGACTTCCAGAACCTCATAATTCAAATTCTAACCGATCCAGGGATATAAATTATTTTATTAAAATTATACTGTCCTCTTATCCAGAGCAGCTCAAATGCCATCAGCAAATTACACACACATTCAAATGGTAGTCATTTTTTCACATAAAACCTATTACTACTTTAATGTATCTTGATGAACAAGATGTTTGATATCTTGCTTTCCATAATGGGGTTCATACTTGGTGCTTTCACACATGCCGAATAACGCACGTTCAATCCACTTTCAACGCACTTTGCAGCTGGATTTTACGGTGTGAAACGGCAAAATCCGCTTGCAAATGAAAGTGGATTGAAAGTGTATTATTCAGCATGTGGGAAAGCGCCAACAGTTAGGCAACAGTACAAGAGAAAAAAAGAGCAAGACTCACACAAGTTTGGGGAGCAGCAGTTCAGAGCTGGAAAGCCCCCAAATATCTAATAATGTATTCTCTAGACTGTACCCGTTTTGTTTTCCATTTCTCATTCTGAAATACTTATCCATGCTTTCACCTGAAGGCAGAACTTCAAATGTTCAGGCAGTGCTGAAAAACTAGAAAGTACTGAGCTTCCTTGCCATCTCCCACTTGGAGATATTCCAGCTCTTTCTTCCAGCTGAATGCAAGCCCTTGGCCACTGAGTTAGCCCCGCTTCAACTTGCTCGACATTTTCTCCTGCTCTTGGTTCCCATCCTTGCTTGCCTGTTCAAGGCCTCTTTCTCCATCATCAACCTCTGCTTTTACTGGACTGACCACAGAACAAGCCTTATCTTTGAGAAGGATTACACCTAACTGGTAGCCTCTGAACCTGTATCACCAGTAGCCCTGGGAGGCTTTTGACACAACCACTATTAAGGCTGTGAAAAGATCATTAGTTTTGAGAGATGTGATTTGTGACATTGCCCATAGCACCAAGGACTTGAATCCTTTGGGGAATATCAAATTCAATTCCCAGTGGTCTGGGACATCATGGAAGGACTCTGCCCTAGACTCATGAACCACAGCTGGCCCAAAGTCAAGTGTTCAGATTGCCAAGCAAATTCAAACCAATTTTTAGTAACTTGGTTGATAGCATAAAAGGTCTAGGTAACAATCTGATGGGGAGGGAGGGGGCAGGGCCCTTTCAATGGCTGTTTTGGCCTTTGAGGGAGGAAACGCTGGGCCAGGCCTGGGAGCAACCACCAGGCTACCTGCTATGACCTGACTCACCTATGCCTGGCTGTGTATTACTGCCCACAGCAGCCACCATATGAAAACCAGTATGGTACAGCAGTTAAGAGTTTCACGTTAGGATCTAGGAGACCCAGGTTCATATTACCAGCCTACCATGTAAGCTCACTAGGTGATGTAGAGCCAGTCATTCTTTCAGCCCCAGTCCATACTTTCAGCCTAACTTATCTCTCAGGGTTGTTGTGAGGATAAAAAAGAGAAGTGAATGATGTAAGGTGCTTTAGACCCCACTGTGGAGAAAGAAGAAATGAAGTGAAGAAATAATAAATATAGCTGCAGATGGGGAGTCAGATAAAAAGATAGGCTGGTGAATGACTAAGAATGAGAATGAGGCACGGAAAGAGGATATGACCATGAATGGACAAGATAGATCTTTCTATCTGGGGGCTTGCCAGGAGAGAAAAGGGAAATAATATGGGGAGGGAGATACAGGAGAAAGTGATGCACTCCCCCACAAGTCCTTGAGAGATCTCTACCATGCAAGTGGGACTCACCCAGCAGCCAGAGCTACACAACTGGGCCATAGTTTTCCTAGGTAGAGGCTGAGAGGGGGAGCTGAAGACAGAGGGGCAGATAAAGGTATGTTGGCTGTTGAGTGGAGAGGAAAGAAGGAAGCAGGAAAGAGGGAGAGGCTATGGAGACTGCCAGGAAGGAAAAGAGGAAATAGTAGAGGAGGGGGGAATGAGATGCCTCCCTACAATTCCTTGCAGGTTCACACTTGTTTCTTCTTTAATTTCCTCTTGGAGAGAAACTGACTGGCCAAGAAGCTGTTTGCCATCACATATAGTCAATTTCACCACTCCAGTTAGTTGTATGCAGGGGAATTAGGATGAGAATCAACATGCCCCCAAATGCACATATACTGTAGCAAGGCTCTGCAACCATCCCATCACATCTGGACAGTTATCCAGTTATTAATAGTGGATCAAGACTAGAGCTACAGTAGCATAAGGTGAAACGTTTGGTCCCGTTTCTCTTCAGAAAAGGCAGTTTAAGTCAACATCTGACTCATACTACTGAGAATGGGCTCCTGTAAGAAACCAGAAGTTAAATATCCTAAATGGGGTAAAATACTCAAGATTACTTATCACTGATCAGCGATATTTTAAATGTACACCCGGGTGATTTATGGTGTTAAAAGCATGGATTCTTTAATACAATGGTTTAATTACTTTCTAGAACTAGGACCCACTAAGCTGCATTAATGCTGTCAATATGGAAGGATATTAATTAAAGGGGGAAGTTGGTCTTATGTAAAAATGTGAAAGACCAGACAAAAACTAGAAAAATTCAGGAGGAAACACCTCCCCATTTTTTTCTGAGGCCTTTTTTCTGATGGAAAAAATTGGAATTTTGGGGGAGTACTGAAAAAACTCCTATGAAATATTTCCTATGAAATGAGTGGAAAGCTTTTAAACACAAAGTGGTCATGCTGTCGACATACGTAGCTCTTAAATCCAAGATGCATTTCTGCAGCTAGGATACTTATTTTTTATGAGGGGAGCATGCAGGGCTTTCATTGCTTCTCAACATTTGCATGCCTTATGTCGTCCTTTTGAGCTGACGTGGTTGACTTTTTCAACTCTCTCTTAAACCACTGTGATGCTTTTTCCCACAGACTGGGTAAAAAGTAGCTTAATGCCCTACCTTGCTGGAGGGGAAAAAATATCAGAAGGTGATAAGGCAGAAACTGCACCAAAGCCTCAAAGGAAAACTGAGCTTCATAGAGAACATAGCTCTCTCTCACCAGATAGCAAAAATTCAGGTATATGTGCTAAGATAGCACAGGACACATTGGCCTGCAGTTCTCTCTCAAGTACTGGGTATATTTGCAATTTTGCTTGTATAAAACTAAGCCGTTTATAACGTTTAAATTCCATAAATATATCAAATGAATGGAAAATTAGTTTAGGTTTGATAGGAAATAATAATTGCATATATTTCAACCCCCTCACACCAGTCTATTTATCCTATTAGTCAAGACAATGTTGACTGTTCTGAAATATTACTACCCTATCAAGATCCAGGAAAATAAGCTCTCTTAAGCCATTTACAAGTTTTATTAAAGCCAATTTCTTTCAAGGATGAAAGATCTCAAATAAAAAAAATGCAGGTGGGAAAAAATAATACAAGCCATGCTCCTTGAGCAAAGGTAAGAGGGATAAAGGCTGAATGGGCTAAACTAAACAGGATTACATCCAGGTAATCTTCTCTTGCCCTGTCTTCTTTTTTACATGGCTACAGCCTTTGCACATACGAGACACAACAGAAGTATTCTCTACAAGGACCTTCCTGTACAGATGCCAAAGTCAAGAGTCTTTTAGCAGGAAACTGGTCTAACCGGTAGTGTTAGGCAAGTATTAGCAAGCAGCCCGGCTAACAAACAGGCAGATAATTTCATATTTAAAAGACAGCAACATTCAACAGCCGAGTTGCATGACAGACACGGCTCATCGTTGTATTCCGTTTGTGTCTCTTTCTCCAAAGGAGCTCAGAGTAGCACACATAGCCCTCTCCGTAAACCTATGAAACAGGTTAGGCTGAGAGACAGGGAGTTGCCCCACAGGCCTGCCACCAATTTCTTACTCAGTATTAAAATGTAGTGCGCCTTTACAAACACAAAAGATAAAAGCAGTTTTTACATCACAAGGAAATATTATATTCTAGTGAAGTACTGTCAAGGTAATATAACACATTATGTTCTTATAGTCTCACAATATATTCCTTATTTTGTTCAGAATGGCAGGGTCAATAAGAGAACTTCACAGATAAGTGAGGTTTTGAACTCAGGCCTCCCTAGTGTCTGTCTGCAACACTGCGAACAAAAGCATTTTTGAACTGTGGCTTTATTGCCAGAATTCCTAAGTGCTGATAATATTTTGAGTTTTCCCTGTAAGATATGAGTCAATGGGCAACATTTTCCCCTCCACCCCAGTGCAGATGTAACTTTCCAAAGCTGTCTTGACAGAGATTCAAGTTCAATTCAGATAACAAAGCCTGGGAGAATCTTTGGTTCACATGTTCCCCCCTCCACTTGCACATAGCCAAGTAATGACTTCTGCTTCCACAGAAAACCAGTCTGGCATTATATCTGAATTGGTTTGCATTCTCCCTGCAAACCAGCAAACAGTGCTTTATTCCCAGTTTGGAATCCTGGTTTACATGGAAAGTGCAAACCAATTTCAATGTATGCAATACGAACATCAAACTGCAGCTTAATGTGAAAATAGAAATAATTGATTCGATTGCCACGACAGATTCACAAACACAGCTATCCCACCCCCCACCTCGTTCGCCACTATAGTTGAACCAACCCTAAGAATTCTTTTCGTCTTGCCATGCTGAATCTGAAGGAAAATTTAACAAGCACCTCACCTGTGACATCTGAACAAAGCACAATAGAGACACAGACTCTGAAGAACTGCTCTTCCGGATTGGAAAGGTTGCACAGACCAGGGAAAGGCAGACTTCGTCTCCGGAAGGTACTTTTTCAAGAGCCTTGGGAGTTTCCAGTCACAAAATGATAGCTCAGTGAGTAGAGCCAGGCACAAGATGGTGGTTCATACAAAATTTACAGCTTTTCAGAGCCGGTCGACACTGCATGGGTAGAGAATCCTGTTCTCTGCTCTTTTCCCAAACCAAACCGTCACCTCCACCCCAAACGGTAATTTGCCCTGCTGGGGTAAAATAAGCAGTTCTCTATTTTCCCCGGAAGAAGAAAACAGCAGCTTTGATACAGAGGGAAAGAGCCAACAGCATGCTCATTTCCCACCCAGAGTGTGAAAGAGGAGGGTGGACGGGAAAGGGTGCAGGTCCTGTCATTTTCCCATTTAAAACAAGATGTGTCACTTTTCCATTCAGACCAAACGTGTGTGTGTGTCCATGTGAAAAGATGTGATGGTAGCTTTGAAGAGCTACTTTTAATTGCTTTGACAGTGAAGGATCACTTCTGCCCACCCCAGAGTTAGATTACGCTTAAATGGCAGTGGAACCATGGCTTCTGTTGACTTGACACCATTGTCTGTACCCTCACAACAGTTGGTACATAATCTATTCTACAGCCTCAAGGTCATGTTCTCATCTCTTGCTTACTTGCTGTGCGACCAAATGAACATACATGGAGTCAGCCCATCGGACACCTTGCTCAGTAGTGTCTACTCGGACTGGGTCTTCAGGGTCTCAGGCAAAGAAATGTCTTTCCAACATCTGCTACATTGGAAGTACCAAAAACTTAACCTCATATGGTCTACTGCTGAGTTATTGAGCAGTTTAGTATTTTATTTTAGATGGTCTCTCCAGATAATACATCACTTACAAAAAGGCACGAAAGTAAAAATATGAAGGTCCTGAGGAAGCTGGAAAACAAACTCCCCACCACCACCACCACCTTGGCCTACAATGGGAATATTAGGCATTACAGGAAAAGTTGGAAAAACCTTTTATGAAATGCCCTATTTTTTTCCAGAACGGAGCCTTGTTTACTTACGTGAGGGCTCGTTCTGTTCTGGGATCGAAGGCATCTTGCAGACTGTGGGTTTTACCATCATGTGCCCAGGGAGGCAGGACTAAAAATTTCACTTCCTGTCTTCCTGGGCGGGAAAACCTCCCAATCCCAGTTTTCGGACTCGCCAAGCTAAAGGAGACAGGTAAGTGCAAGGACCAACAACACTATAGGTACAAGAAACAGGTATTAATAACAGAAGCTGAAAAAAACACAAGGAACGATAAGAACCGTTATAAAAAACATTAAGGAGAAAGAACTCCTTCTGTGGTACAAGATGGCGGACGAAGAAGCTGAAACTGCATATCTGATAGTGTAACTGAATAAGAAAAAATGATTTATCAAACACTGCTAACGTCTGAAGGTAAACTACTCTTGGGCGGGCAAGATGCCTTCGATCCCAGAACAGAAGGAGCCCTCACGTAAGTAGACAAGGCTCCATTCTCATTCTGGGTTCTACAGGCATCTTGCAGACTGTGGGATCTCCAAGAGCTTATTAGTCTGGGTGGGCTTAGGTATCCTCCACGATGTGTTGCAGAACCCTTCTGCCGAAGGCTGTGTCAGAAGAGGCCATGGAGTCTATTTTATAGTGTCTGGTAAAGGTGGACACTGATGCCCAGGTGGCCGTCCGACAAATTTCCTCCACGGAGGCCGGCCTATCAAAGGCCGCTGAAGTGGCTGCACTCCTTACAGAATGGGCAGTAATGCCAGCTGGCACCTGAATCTTACTGGCCTTGTAGGCTTCAGCGATGCACTGTCTGATGGCATAACTAATGGCCGACCTAGACATTTTGAGGCCACGGTTTGGGTTATTTATGGAGACAAATAGGGATTCTGAACGCCTAATGGGGGAAGTACGCCGAATGTAAACTTTTAGTGTTCTACGGAGATCCAGTTTGTGCCATTCCCTTTCTTTGGGGTGAATGGGATTAGGGCAAAAGGATAGGAGCTGAATCTCCTGTTTTCGATGGAATATGGAGTTCACTTTGTCCCTATGAAAAACACAGAAACCCTTTCAAACGGATAAAGCGCCCAATTCGGAAACCCTCCTGGCGGAAATAACCGCCATCAGAAAAATTGCCTTCATCCTTAGCATTTTTAGAGGTATTTCCCTAATGGGCTCGAAAGGTGACCGAGTCAAAGCTGTCAGCACTACATTTAGTCTCCAGGTAGGGAAACAGTGAATGGGAGGTGGTCTAGTCTGAATTACGCCTTTTAGGAAGGTTTGAATGTGAGGGTGTCTGGAAGGTATGATACCGTCCACTGAGGTGATAACTGTGGAAATGGCCGCCACCTGCCTGCGCAACGTGGCCGCCCTGAGACCTTGCTCTGCGCCCTCATGAAGAAATTCTAAAATTCTGGAGACGTCTGGGATCAAAGGATCAGCCTTCTTACGTCTGCATCAGAGAACAAAGGCCTTCCATGAAAGGTCATAAATTCTCCTAGTAGATGGCTTTCTGGATTCAATCATGGTATCAACAATCTCGATACCATAACCTTGGCCTAGGAGGTTATTCCACTCAATTTCCAGGCGGTTAAGTGAAGCCATTGTGGGTCTGGATGAAAGAGTGGTCCCTGGATCAACAGGTCTGGGACCGGCGGCAGTTCCCACGGTTCCTGAATGGACATCTCCTTGAGACTGGGAAACCATGGTCTCCTTGCCTAGCAGGAGGCTATTAAGATGATCGTAGCTCTCTCTTGTCTGATCTTCCTCATTACCTTCGGTATAATGGGGAATGGTGGGAAGGCATAAAGAAGAAGACCCTCGGGCCATGGAGACATCAGGGCATCCATTCCCTCTGCTTTGGGGTGGTAGTACCTTGTGAAGAAGCGAGGAAGAAGGTGATTCTGCTCGGAGGCGAACAGGTCCACCGATGGCTGGCCGAACCTCTCTGCTACCTGCTGGAAAATGGATCTGTTGAGGGACCATTCCCCCTCGTCTAAGGTCTGACGGCTCAGCCAGTCGGCTTGGAGATTGTGTACTCCCCTGATGTGCTCCGCCGCGATGGAAACCACGTTGTTTTCTGCCCAGGAAAAAATTAAGGTTGCTTCCCTGTGAAGCTTTGATGATTTGGAACCCCCCTGCTTGTTTAGATGTGCCTTGGCAGACACATTGTCCGTTCGAACAAGAACATGACGACGTGCAAGCAGGTTCTGAAAATGAATCAGGGCTAGGAGTATGGCTCTGAGTTCAAGTACATTGATGTGTAGTCGTTTCTCCATCTTTGACCAGATGCCTTGAGCTATGTGGGATTGGCATGTCGCTCCCCATCCTTCCAGGCTGGTGTCTGTGAACAGTTGGATTTGATTCTCTGTTAAGAAGAAGAGACCCTTGCTGAGGTTCTTGGAGCTGCACCACCACGAGAGGCTGTTCCGGAAGTCTTGATCCCAGGTTATAGACTTGTCTATCTTTCTGGCAATCAGGTGCTTATGAGGTCATAAGAGGCTCTGTTGCGGTCTCGAGTGGAACCTGGCCCAGGGAACACAACTTAGACAAGACACCATTAAGCCCATGAGTTTGGCCAGGAACATAATTCTCCCTTTGTTGACTCTGATTAGTAACTGCGCTATGGATTTGATTTTGGAAATCTTGTCTGGAGGCAGAAAGACCAGGTTCTGGCTGGTGTCTAGAATAGCACCTAGGTGTTGTAGTCTTTGTGTTGGGTTTAGTTGGCTCTTTTCTGAATTTATTAAGAAGCCATACTCGGTCAGCAATTGAACTACCCTGTGTGTGTGAGTTATTGATTCCCCTCTGGATCTGGAGCATATTAGAATGTCGTCCAGATAGGGAAAGATTCTGATTCCCTCCTGTCTGAGACGGGCCACAATGGTTACTAGAATCTTCATGAAGACTCGAGGGACTGACCCCAGGCCGAAGGGGAGGGCCCTGAATTGGAAATGTTGTCCGGCATAACAAAACCTGAGGAACTTTCTATGAAGGGAGTGAATGGGAACATGCAGATAAGCCTCCTTTAGATCTAATGAGGTCATAAAATCCCCTATTTGGAGGGCATCTAGGATGGACTTCAGCGTCTCCATCCTGAATTTTCTGTATTTTACCGACCTGTTTAGATGTTTCAGTTCCAGGATGGCCCTCCAATCCCCGTTTCGTTTTGGGACTGTAAAGAAAGTTGAGTATGTCCCTTTTCCCAATTCTAGATGAGGGACTGGTTCTATCGCCTGTATGGAAACCAGATGACTTATGGCTGCCACGGTTCTGGAATGTTTTTCTTCCTTCCCTGCTCTCGGGGAAATCAGGAATCTGTCCCTTGGAATGTTTAAGAATTCTATTAGGTAACCTGAGGACACGACTTGGGCTACCCACGCGTCTGTGTGGGGTGGAGACCACTTGTGACTGAAGTTGATTAGCCTCCCCCCAACTATCAATAAGTTGGCGTCATTGTTTTGTGTTTTTGGAGAACTTATCTCCCTTGGCATTGAACTGTGTCTGTTGTCCCTGTTGGGGATGAAAAAATCTGCCCCCACCCCTTGGAAAGGATCCCCTGTTGTTATTCCAGCTACCTCTTCACTGCTCTGGTTTGAAGTGGTTGAGGGTATGAAAGGATCTGAAGCTGGGAAAGGAGGAAGGATTTCTTCCATTTTTCCTGTAGGATTTTGGTAAGACTTTCTTTTTGTCTTTGTCCTCGACAAGAATCTTTTCCAGCCTTTCCCCAAACAGTTTTCCCCCTTGAAAAGGGTAGGAAAGATTAAGGGATCTGAGAAGTAGATCTAGGGAAAAACTCTTTTGTTCCCTTCTTCCTAGATTTCTTGGACTCTGGGGCAGGCTCAGGATCCTCATCCAGGTGAAGAGCCACCAGAGCCTTGCTTAAAAGGTTCTGGAAATCCTCAGCCCCCAAAAGGCGAGGCTGTTGTTCTTCTAGTATGACTGGGGAATCTTCCTCAGATTCATACTCCCCGTCCTCTCTACTTTCATTTTCAGAATCGGCCATATTGGAGGAATCGTCCTCCTGTGTAGGTCTAAATTGGTTTTGAACAGAGGCCTTTCTGGCTGCCTTGGTCGGCCAAAGGCCTCTAGAGGGTTCCCCTTTACCGTGCTTCTGCTGATCTAAATGGCTCTGGGAGAGAGGATTACTCCTTGGATCAAGTCCAAGATTTTTAAGGAAAGGAGAAATAGATTCGCTGAAAGCTTGAAGCATTTGCAACTGTCTATCTAGAACCCCATTAAACAAATCGAAGGCTTCTCTGCGGGACAAAGGGGACTCCGGGTCGCTTAAGCTTACTTCCAAACTCTGATACTGGACTCCGTGCGAGAGATCTATCCGCTCCTTGTAAAGGCTCTCTCGCCTCATTGTGGCGCCATTTTTGGCACCATTTCCAGCGCCATTTCCAGGCGGGCTGGAGGCGCGTGCCTTTTTTGGAGCGCTGGGACCGTCCGCGCCGAGCTCCGCGGGACCGCAAGAGCGGCCGTTGGAACTATCTTTACGACTCTGCCCTGTCGAGGCGACGAGGGCTCGGTCGTTGTCTCCCTTGGAGAGGAGCTCCTCTTCCGAAACCTCTCGTTCGGCCGCCATCTTGCTCTTCAGAGCGAAGAAGAAACAAAAAGGGGGGGAGGAGCAGGAGGGAGAAAAAAATCTTTTTTTTTTTGTGAAGCGGGGTGGGTGATAGATAAGAAGACGTAGGTAGAAGAAAGAAGGAGACTAAGAAGAGAAAAAATCCTCCAAAAGGTCGTCCTTTGATGGAGCCGAATGGCAAAGCTGCCTCCCTTTACAAAGGCAGGACGGAAACTGGGATTGGGAGATTTTCCCGCCCAGGAAGACAGGAAGTGAAATTTTTAGTCCTGCCTCCCTGGGCATGTGATGGTAAAACCCACAGTCTGCAAGATGCCTGTAGAGCCCAGAACGAGAATAAATTATTTAAAACAATACTGCTCACTTTGCTCCAAATCTCTTGGATCCAAGATTCAAAGGTAACAATGCGAGCGATGGTAATAGTGATGCTCTCTTTGGCTAGATTACTACAACAGGCAATGCTTTTGGACTTGGAGGTTAGAAAAGTACAATCAAATGCTATGGGATACAGACTATAATGCCAGTTATTTGCTTCATGAATGCAGCCCTGACAAACACAGTGCAACAGCAACATAATGGCACCATCTCTCTCTAACACAGTCACTCCCTGGCTTCCGATTCCTAGACCTTCCTCAATCAAGTGAAATAAGCCAATGAAAATTTGAAAGCGCACAATCAAGGAACAAGCTCGCTTCCATATGTATACACAGTGTCATACATAATGCCATATATGTTCTAGGAGAGTATGCATGCCAGCTCTATGTTCTACCACTAGTGCAAGCTTTCCAGACTGGAATGTTGAGACTTGGTCTAATGTTATACCAATGGACCACTCAAAGGAAGGTGATAACATTGTTTTCTTCCTGTTAGTCCCCAGGGTTTGGTTGTCCGATTTGTCTGAACATACTATGTTCTTGGACACAAATACCTTTGCCCTACCAATGTTTAAAAACTCTTTTAAAGCCATTTTATCCTAAGTAGCTATTACAATTCCCTATGGCAATAAATTCCATGTTTATTGTGCAGCAGTAGCTGCATACTGAAATACAGCACCAAAGCAAGGGTAAGAATGCAGAATACCATCTTCAGTCAAACTTTAATGGTGTAGAAAGAAGGGTAAAATTCAGAGCTAAGAATTCTCATTGTTGACTGTTTACTGCGCAAAAATATCACACTCCATAACACAGGGAATATATACGTCTTTGATCAGAACATGGAAATATCCCACCAGTAATTCCTTGCTATGCTTTTTTGCCAGAATTTTATATTTGAGCAACAAGTTGCGTTTTACAAAAAAAGAAAACAGATATTCTTTTTTTCACCCACTCTGTGTATGTTTATTGATCCACAATTAAATGAATATTCAGAAGGGCAGATAAGAGTCGCTCCAGAAAAAAAGTTAGCATGTTTTTTTAACAGCTGCATAAATTATCATTTGTTTTCGCTAACAGTAATATGCACAAGATTTCAAAGGACTCTTTTTAAAGAGTCTCAGATCTGGTTCTACTTCAGATCTGAAAAGCTGGAAAGACCAGTGGAAAGATGGCTTTGAATTGCTTTTGCAAATTTGCATGAAACACAAAATGGAAACCATGCACTCATTTCATTCAAGACTGGCTTTTGATCCGTCCAAATTAACATGGCAAATAACCGTTTCTAGGTCAAAAGGAGTTACAAAGTAACCCTGGTTTTGTGCAACCAAACTGCTAAATATTCAGAAACTGTTGAATTCAGGAAGATCACGTCGTAGTCGTATCGCCTTTAACTTTTCTACTTTAATTTTTGCTCTCAACAGCTCTTCTTCCAGCTCCTGCCTTCTTTTCAAGCCATCCCTCTTTTCTTGAATATACAGCCCAATTTTCCTCTGATTTTCCAAAATTATGTGATGCTCTTCTTTTAGCATTTGCAACATCTGTGGACCGTAGGCCCCACACGTGGACCGAAATCGATCCCCACTTTCCAGCCTGAAAAATTCATCTCTTCTGGGGATAGGGGACGGAGATAGCATCCTTATATCAACCGAAGACAGGGAGGTGGAGGGAGACCTCTCCATGACGTGGACCAGGTGCTCTTGGTCTCTTTGCTCCAAGGCCTCCTGTGGCTGCAGCTCCACAATCAACGAGGGAGGCGGCTTGACATCCTCCTCCTCTTGATCCAGCTCCAGAGTGATGGCTGCAGCATGGTGCTCTAACATGGACTGTGGTGAACTGGTAGTTGCAAGGGTTTCTTTATCCAAGGCAGCACTAAAAAAAAAAAAAGACATCACATTTTAAAGTCAATCGCTAAAAACGAAGGGCTTTTCCGCATGGGTTATTTTTTGTCGGTTCTGGACCCATACTGCTTTGGTGTACCCCTGATTTCCGCAGGGATTTTTGTGCCTTTAGTTTTCACTTCCTCCCTCCTCCCACCACACCCAGTTTTTTTCTGGTTCTTCTGAGACCACTTTTAGATCTTTCTCTGGAAGCCAATTTTGAGTCATTCTTTTTCCTTGTGCATAATTTTTCTGTTGGTTTTCTTTGTCCTGCCTGTTCCAACTCACCTCCAGCCTACTTTGCAATGATTGGACTATCATGATCATCAAACTACTCTCTCTCCTTTTCCCTACCATGAAGAATAATGGCTTCATTTTTAAGGCACTAAAATATTGATATACTGTTGTAATTATAGGTTTTGAGGGTTCTCTGAATTCCCACTTTTTTTAAAAAATCTCTGACCCTCCCATATGCCTTTTCCCTTATATCTCTGCAAGGTAAGGGGATAGAGTTTTGTTTTTGTTTTTTAAATGAAAGTTGGGAATTCAGAGAACCTGCTTAACCTATCATTACAATGATATACCGATATAAGCATGTGCAAAAAAAGGGAGGGCAGACATGCGGAAGAACTGTGCCCAAACCAATTCAAATGCTTGTGTATCAACTGCCAAGAAAATCAGAAGCTGAGCATGCAGAAAAGCTCTAAACCCCATCAAAGCCAACTAGGAGCTAACCTTTGAACGAAAAAAGACAAGCAAAGCTAATTTACAGGTAGATCTGCCACCTTTTGTGATACAGTGTAGATGCAAGTTACTGATCATAGAGTGAATGATAAAATCTACTAGAGAGAACTAAATGAAAAAGAAATACAAATTAAAGGAGAAGAGCACTAGATAATGTATCCTTCATTATGAAAAAAGAGAGAGTAAAATCAGTTCCTGTTAATAGATTTCAATGTGCCCAGTCCCAATGGTCGGAAGAGCGTTTCATCTGAAAGCATTTCTTCCTCTTTGCCTACAATCCACATACCCTTCAACATGCCTCACTGAAGAGAAGTGCCCTACATGTAATTATTAAAAACATCTCTACATCTGAGAGGCAGAGTCCATACATTTTTACTGGCAACCAGCCATTATTTGTGGTCACCTGCAATGCCTTCCCCCTGCCAAATGCTCAGACACATACAGAGGATTTGGGGGATGTTCAGCCTCAGTCTCACACCAAGCTGGGACACATTCAGAAGCAGCAGGAATCATTGTTGAACCTCTGAGTGTATCCCAGTCCAATACAAGAGTGAATGACCTGGGCCTTCCAGAGGACTCTCGGGAAAGACAGCAATCAGACTCTCAGCTCACGGCTGGAAATGGCAAGACAAGAACACAGTAGTTTTAGGAAAGATAAATGGGTCATAAGCAAGGCCAGCTACAGAACACACAGACATCTTAAGAATGTGGTACTGGCACTCTTATCAAGTTGGGTCCTTAAGCATAGATAAACAAATTTTAGAAAAGCTAAACTTTACATTAAAATTATAAACAGTAAGGAAGAAGAATTGAATATTTTTTCTGGTAGAGCTGAGGCTCTTACCACAGGTTGAAAATAGGTAACGTCAATCCATCAGACATCTGTCATTCATGCCAGACCAATTTGCTAGATCTAACCGAACTTGGGTTTGTCTGCCACATATAAGAATTCTGAATTATGTACCACATACAAATATGGTATATATTGATATGGCCACTAGCTTAATAAGAAAGTGATTGCCTTTGTCAAGTTAGCTCGATAATAGCATTATAATAGCATTACATGCAAAATAGCATAATAGCATTACATGCAAAATTCCCGAGAGTTACCCAAACCTGTTTGGTTAGTTGGCCACATGCAAAGGACAGGTGTTCTTGTAAACTGATAGAGTACAGTTATGTAAGATGCCATGTTTGTCCTGGATGGAGCAATGATCTGCTTTGGTAGAGACAGCCCAAGGACTCTAAATTCCATTCTGGTGGCCATACCTGCTCAGCCTTGGGGGAAAGAACAGCCCTGTAACTTTTCAGATAAGGCTTAACTTTTAGTGTCTAATTAGTATAACAGAACCCCAATGCTGGAGTTTTAAAAGAAATGCAATGCAAGGAGGGAGAGAATACTTATAACTTTTTTTGCATGGGTTTCAAAATGTTTTACTACATTTATATCCTGCCTTTCTCACCACTGGGGACCCAAAGCTGCTTCTCCTGTTTTTCCATTTTGCTTTCACAACAACCCTGTGAGGTAAGTTAGGCAGAGCGTGTGTGACTGGCCCCAGGTCCCCAGCAAGCTTCCATGGCAGAGTGGGGATTCAAACTGGGTCTCCCAGATCCTAGGTCCAGCACTTCAACCACTATACCACACTGGCTCTCTGTATATAAAAATGTATTTTGAACACTTCAAAGGTAAAAGTCACCTGGAGTGGCAAATTGGAGTGAAAAAAGAGTTAAGCACCATTGCTCGTCTAGTCGTCTGCTCCAATTCCCTCCCCTTTTGTTTTCCAAAAAAGGCACTTATTTGCATTTGCGCTTATTTACACTAACTCCAGGCATGCCTTCAGATGAATTTCAAGTCACATAACAGGTGCTCTCTCTCCTCTGCAGGTGACTAGCCCCCAAAATCCTGCCCTGAACTGACTACTGTTTGGTGAAGAGGGAGTAAAATAATTTGAATACCTTCCCCAGTACCTCTCCTTGGAAATAAGCCATATTGATTTCAATAAGATTTATTTCTAAGAAACGTCATTAGGATTGGGCCATAGAAACGAAAAGACTGAAAACACAACTTGGTGTCAGAATGAGCCCTGCTTTGGCAGGGGAAGGGTGGAATATAAATATAATAAATTAATTAATGACAGCGCTGAGAACAGTGTCATGTTAGTCAAATTACCTTGATAGGCCAGCCCATAGAGTCACTAGTTCTAAACGCTGAACACTACTTCATCCAGGTAACAAAAGGGGGGAGGAGTTCCTCCATCACTATCCAGACTATGCTCAGGCTCCTTAAATTGTGGCTTTCAATAGGAACCAGAAATTCAGAGCTGGGTCACCACAGACTTTGTTATACCTACTGGTCAGCCCAGTTTGCCAACTCCTCGGTCCCAGCTCCTGTGTTTCTGACAGAGAGACATGTTTCCCAAGTGAAACAGACAGGGAGAAGTGCAACAGCAACTGGAAGGGATGGGAGGCAAATAGGAAAAAACCTTAGTTGGCTGGGAGGAGAGGTTCTGCCTACTGACTGGGACTGCTGTCTATCTGTCATAGAACAGGGCTGTATGCGATCCTGGACAGACAATAAGAAAGTTTGTTTTGCTCACAATGATGGAACCTGCTTTGTTTTGTCTGAGAATAAACCTTGGAAGTCCTCAGGCTCACAAACTCCTCCCTTCCCTCATAGATGGGGCACCTGAAGGACCGTTTCCTCCCATAGCATCCAGCTCACTAGTTTAGAGCTACCTCTCAAGCCCTGCTCTCTGCACCCATGCCTGTAGAGGTGAGGTGACTGGTGAGTATAGACGAGGCATTTTCTGTGGTGGCACCCTGCCTCAGGAATGCCCTCCCACCCTTGAGGTTTACCTGGCATCTACTTTACCCTCTTTTAGGTAAAAAGGTAAAAGGTAAAGATCCCCTGTGCAAGTACTGGGTCATTCGTGACTCATGGGGTGACATCACATCCCAACGTTTACTAGGCAGACTCTTGTTTACGGGGTGGTTTGCCAGTGCCTTCCCCAGTCATCTTCTCTTTACCCCCAGCAAGCTGGGTACTCATTTTACAGACCTCGGAAGGGTGGAAGGCTGAGTCAACCTTGAGCCGGCTACCTGAAACCAACTTCCGTTGAGATCGAACTCAGGTCGTGATCAGAGCTTGGACTGCAGTACTGCAGCTTTACCACTCTTGGCCACGGGGCTCCTTTTTATCTTTTAGGTACCAGGCCAAAATACGTATTTTTTTTACCCAGGCTTTTTATCTTACCTGGGATTTTTAAATAGTCTGCTTCTAGTTTATGGAAAGTTTTTACGTTGTTTATTTATGGTTTTAATTGTAAGCTACTTCAAGAAGGACTTTGAAGAGATGGTATAGAAATGTCGTAAATAAATAAATAGGTGGTTCACAGATTGAAGACCTTCTCATTCACTGAATCATCAAAATCCAACAGAGTTTGTTGCACCATCCTAACTGGCAAAATGGCAAATTGCCATTTGTTTGTTGCCTACAAACCAGTATTATGCAAATATCAAGAAGTCACAACAAGCTACAACTGAAGTCTAATTGGCTACCACCAGAGTTTGCTGCTATGCTCATACAAGGCCCATGTAGTTGGCCCTGGTCCCTGTGGAGCTTGATGCAACACTTCCTGGTTTAAGCAAGATCTAATTCAACATAATGTCCAAATGCAGGACCCTTTGAAGAACACATTGGATTGGAATTTTCGGAATTTGTAGCTCTATATGCTAGAGAATGAAGAGAGAGGCGCACATGTGAACGCAGCAGCCAACTGCAGCTGTGCATGATTGTACCTTGTTGTGCTGTACAAGTGCAATCCTAGTTTAGAATTCCATGAACACTGCCTTATACTGAAGCAGACCCTTGGGTCCATCAAAGTCAGTATTGTCTACTCAGACCGGCAGCAGCTCTCCAGGGTTTCAGGCAGAGGTCTTTCACATCACCTACTTGCCTAGCCCTTTTAACTGGAGATGCCGGGAATTGAACCTGGGACCTTCTGCATGCCAAGCAGATGTTTTACCACTGAGCCACAGCCCCTCCCCATTTGTAGGCAAGAAACAACCCACACTTGTCTTAATTTGGATGTCACAACAAATTGTAGTTAGTTCTATACTAGGAAGTCTTCAATCTCAGTGTGGTGAGCGAGGGGAGCAGGAGTTGTGACAAAGTGTACAAGCCTGGGATGTCCCTGGCTCTCTCTTATCACAGACAAACCATGACCTATTCATGATGTTGGAAAGCAGTCAAAGCATTTTGGGCCATGGTTGTGCGATCTCCAGTGGTTAGTCAAATGAAGCAATAGAAAAAACCTAATTGGGCGGTCCTCAATTCAACCCAGAGCCACAGTTGGTCTTTTTATACTTTTAGAATTCTGTAGAATAGTAACTGTGATCAGCCATCAGTCATATAATACATTACAACTTCCATTACACTAGTTCAAACCTTCCAAGTTCTCCCAAAGCAAAATTATCACAACCAGATACCTGCTGTATTGGCTTAGTGGGTAAAGTTCAATAATATTGACGGGCTGAAGTTAGCATCGTACTTCTTGCCTCTATTAATTGTCTCAGCTTGGATCAATACTGCAGAAATCACCTTCCATGATGCTGCTGCAGTACTAAAACACCATTTTAATCATAATTTATTAACCCATAACTGATGCAGAATGCTTGTTCCTCAAGCCTGATACTGCACACTGTTATTTTTAGAACATCTGGCACGGTGAGATTTAAATCAATGCAACCAGAGCCATCACAAAATCAGAGGATGACCAGCATGCACCTAGTTTCAGGCTTCCCCGGAAATTCAAATGACCATATTATTGTGCATGCTGAGTTAGATTAATTTAAATGCTTATGGAAAGAGCAAGGAAAGGGACTGTTCATTTTATCCCTTGGTTTTAAAAATATTTACTCCTGGACAAAGAAAACACCTGATCCTGGAAGCTTTGGAGCAATGCTGAAGTCAGTTGGGAGGGGCGGGGGGTTCGTTAGCAAACGCCCTGCAAAGGAAGCTTAAAAACAGCCTGCTTGTTCTATGTCTGGCTCAAATCTAGATTGGCTCTTATTTGATTAAACACTAAATGCCTGTTTTAAGAAGGTTTTGTGTGACTGTATTGTTCTAATCTGCCTTTCCACAAACCCCGATGCATGACACACATTCTTATTTACAGTTTAAAATTAACATTATTCACATTTGGGTTGCAAGGAGCGTTAAAAGAATTAATTCTTAAACCATCCCGTTTTGCATTGTTATAGGCATGGAGGCACAGGAAGCAAAAATCATCTAAAAAAGTCTACATTCAATTAAAATGTATTCCACACTGGGAGATTATCATAGTCCTTGACGGGTCACACTGTACGAAAGAGGCTTCTTTGTTCTCCCGACTCGACTTTACGTAGATTTTATCCAAAACAGGCAGCTGCTTCCGTATGCAGGCAGATGACTGCAGTGCTACCTTAAATGTAGAACAGCCTTTCGCTTGGTCAGTGCTTGAATGCTATGCCTATTAAAAGGGGAGGGGTAAAAGTTGGAGCTCCTATTTCATTCGGATCCTTCCTTAACCCTCACTTGCCAAGGGTCTGACAATGAGGTCTTTGAAATACAGCTGAAAGTTGGACGCCAGAGTCGTTTAAAAACAACAGAATCGTTTTTAAAAAGCACACCCATCAACCTGAATCACATTTTTTTTTACTTTGCCAAAGCCCTTTAGCTCAAGAGAGACCAGCAGAGAAGGCAGGAGGCGCTACAGCTGCCCTCTGGGCGCAATGCAAAATGGGAGCTTACCATGGCAGGCTGTTTCTCTCCCTCAAGCACACGCTGGAGATCTGGGGGATCATCTCCACAACTTTCTTAGTCGGCTCAGAGATGTAGCTCTTGTAGTCGGAGTGGGTCTCCTTCTGCTGCAGGAGCTCCTGCTTGGCGTATTCCTTGAGCCTCTTGTACAGCGTGCGCAGGCCCTGCGCCGTGCGCGGAGGGCGGTCTACTCCGATGGCATTGTAGCTATCAGCAATGATGTCCCAGCACTTGTTTTTCTCCACTATGACTGAGTGCTTGTTGGTGTGCTGTTCGAGAATTTTTACATACGGCTTGACAAGTTTCAGCAAATCAAGCTTTTCCGACAAGGTGAAATTCGAGGATCTGGCCTTCCCCACCATCCTTCCCTCCAGCCTGAAGAAGCAGTGCCGGAAAGCACCAGGCAGATCCCAGCTCTGCTCAGCTCTTTTTCACAAACAGGGGGAAAAAAAGATCAGGCTTAACTAGGCTTGTCTCATTTAGGCCCACGCCTACAAGGGAGGGTTTATTAAAATTCCTTCAGCTTAAGCTGACGCAGGTTCAGGAAATCTGCTTAAGCCAAGCCTGACCTACATAAGGCTTCAAACTCAAGGAGACGAGAAGGAGCAGGCAAAACACACGCTCCGTTTTGTGTCAAGAGACCCATCCACACGCTGGATTGAAAACATAAAGGTTTAAAGATTAGCGCATTACCCTGCTAAATATTACCCAATTCATCCTGAGTTAACAAGCTCGCGCACATCTCTAGAGCTGACAGAAACGGAAACTGCACAGAGAACTGGATTTATTCACGTCCAGGAAAGCAACCACTTTGCACACTGGGCCGTGCGTGGGGGTCATGTATGGACTGTTAAACCAGACCGTGAGAGCAGAGAGAGAAATAGGAAGAAGAAAAAACCTGAGGGGGATTTAGGAGCGGGCGCGTGTGTAGAGAGAGCCCTGACAGAGCCCCAGATCACTGTTCCCTGGCTGCTGTTCTCTGGCAGCATTTGCATAATGCTAGTCTTGCTGTCAATCAGGAACTGCATATCGCCTAGCTAGTTAGGTTTCACTCAGGCTCAGGCTTCGCAGCAAAGCTAAGCTTCCCCAGCACTTTGCAGTGTGCTTCGGCTGCCCACACACGCACACACTTTTTAAAGAGGCAGCCACTCAATAGGCGCACGTGAACAAAAGAGCAGAAAACAGCAAACCCAAGTCCCCGCCCCACCCAATACTCTGGCACTTTGTCGAGCTGAACCCTTCAACATCTATTCATCTTACTACATCCATTGTTACCATAATTAGGGCTGAGAAACAGCTCACAAGATGCTGATAGTAAAGGCAACATTCAATCAAGACAGAATTTGGAAGCATATATAGGCTTCTCTTATCAGTTGATCAAAGGCAATCTGCTATTGCAATAAGAAATCAAATCATTTTATAAATGGAAAATGTTGACTGTTTAATTAGCATGTACCTAAGTAACCAAGCAAGCTTCTTGAGGAAGATCAAAGAACTAAGAGATTCTTGGATTTGGACATGGGTCACCCTACCCAGTATGGTTACTGGATAAAAGCACTGCCTTTTGGCATAGCCTGTCTCATAGGGTTGGTAACACAGATAAGAATCTAATAACCCGTTCAGCACCTGTAAGATAGCCTTTTAGATTTCTTTTCTCCCTTAATAAATCACTACACAACTGAGGGGCTGTGGCTCAATGGTAGAGCATCTGCTTGATATGCAGAAGGTCCCAGGTTCAGTCCCTGGCATCTCCAGTTAAAGGGACTAGGCAAGTAGGTGATGTGAAAGACCTCTGCCTGAGACCCTGGAGAGCTGCTGCCAGTCTGAGTAGACAATACTGACTTTGATGGATCAAGGGTCTGATTCAGTATAAGCAGCTTCATGTGTTCATGTATACAAAGCCAAAGGTGGCATAGTAGTTAAGAGCGGTGGTTTGGAGTGGTGGAGTCTGATCTGGAGAACCGGGTCTGATTCCCCACTCTTCCACATGAACAACAGAGGCTAATCTGGTGAAATGGATTTGTTTTCCCACTCCTACACACGAAGCTAGCTGGGTGACCTTGGGCTGGTCACAGCTCTGATAGAGCTCTCTTAGCCCCACCTACCTCACAGGGTGTCTGTTGTGGGGAGGGGAAGGGATGGTGATTGTAAGCCAGTTTGAGTCTCTCTTAAGTGGTTGAGAAAGTCAGCATATAAAAAACCCCAACAACTCTAATTTCTAGACTCTAAAGGAAAGTCATATCCATAATTAGTATCTGTATTGTTATTTATATATACTTTTGGTATATATAATTGGTAATTTTATGCTTAAGCACATGAAAACAAGATCAGGAATTTGGAGTGTTATTGAGGATAGAATCCTGTAGGAACAGAAATCTAGGGATGTAAACAAAAAAGTTTCTAAACAGACAGGCAAGTAAAATGTTCATAGAAAATGCCTTATTAACATTTAGTACTTTATATGTTCTACGCATTCAAATAAATACAATATGCTTGTTATAAGTAAGCAGAATATTTCATTTTTACAGACTATGCAGGTGTACCAGCAACTGTATGCCTACACAGACGGAAGCTGATATAATAACCACATGGAATGTTCGGCATGTGCTAATATTCCAGCTAAGCATGTTTAATCAAGTAATCATCAAATCTGATTTGCATGCAAAAAGAAACCTTTCCAACAAAATACCATTTCTCAAACGCAGAGTTCACACCAAGCATCAAAGAGACACAGCAAAAAAAAACCAACCAGTTTTAAGGAGAACAACAAAAGACAAGCAAGACCTCCTATGCGTGTGTGTGGGGGAAATGCACACAACATAACAACATGATGTGGTATAATTCAAAAAATATCATTTCTGTGTCTTCTGCTAAATATAAAGCAGCATCTCAGCTGTTTTCAAAAGCCTTTACTGAACATGAAGAAAACTTTTTTCCAGTATTTGTGCTTTATATATATAGAAATCAGACATTTTGCTCCCTGAGAATGCTTAGCACACGCTCCATTGTTAAGCTGACTGTGAACGCATGGTTTTGACCTGGCTAGCCTTGTTTGAGGATCTAGTACATGAAGTTCAGGGAAAAGGTGTGATGGGTGAAATTTATCCCATCGCTGTGGCATCAGAACATGAGAAAATCCTCCTGCCAAACGTCTCCACTCCACAGCTAATTCAAGAGTGTGACGCCGGTAAACCCAAAACGTCTGCACCAACAACCACACCACAGTGACTATGTAGAGAATGGCCTTGTACGTAACTAAATCAAGGACTTTATATATGCAACCAAATACTGAAGATGTAACTGAATATTACCAGTGCTACCTGGCACATAGAAAAATTTGGAGAAATGCCAACATTTGTCCTAAATTATTGTAGGTACTTTGAATCATTGATCCTCACAATTACGATGAGTAAGAGCAGTATACGGACTCCAATACCTTAATCTGCCAAACAAGACAAAGGCATTCTTCATTTACCAAAACACATAATTAAAAGTTTGCTATAATTGTACATGCCCTGACCTGAATAGCCCAATCTCATCAGATCTCTGAAGCTAATTGTATGTGCAACCTTACAAATTGACCTCAAAGATAAAGAGATGCCTCTTCTCAAATAAGCTGCATGACTAAGGATGCAATTCTTTATTTTCCTGGGAGTATGCCCATTGGATAAAATGGGACTTCTGAGGAGACCCATTTAGGCTTTTCCCCTCTCTGTTCTAAAGCCTAGT
Source organism: Euleptes europaea (assembly GCF_029931775.1). Taxonomy (NCBI): domain Eukaryota; kingdom Metazoa; phylum Chordata; class Lepidosauria; order Squamata; family Sphaerodactylidae; genus Euleptes; species Euleptes europaea. Next base: position 27,614,497 of record NC_079319.1, on the reverse strand, counting down.
CACTTATTCTGGTAAGAAATCTGGTCTCTTGCTAACACAATTCAACGGTACATTTGCCCTGTCAATGAGAGAGTACAACTATCCCTCACTGAAACATCTCCTCTCTTAGCTGCCCAGCTGGTTTTTTTCCATCTCAAGATGATGCTTAACGTTTTGCACAAGGTCAGAGGCAACAATATCCTTCCCAGACTTAACCGTGCCATCCTAAGCAGAGATACACCCTTCTAAAAGTCCACTGAAGCCAGAGGGCTTAAAAGGAGGTAACACAACTTAGGATGGTGCTGTAAATTACTTTCCAGGGCTGGTGTTTCCACTCACACTGACTCTGTGGAAAAGTTTGGTCTCTCTTTAAATATCTTAAGTTGCCAAACAAAACAAAGTCACCCATACTTAACTGATCTCTGTGATCTCTTTGACATAGAACAGCAACAACACCCTCAGTGTACCCTTAAAAATCCCAAATGATACCCACCCAAAGATACCTTCAATTTATGTCCCAGTAAAAGCCCTGGCAAATAACCTTGTAGTTCCTCCTGAAGATTTCTAAAGGCCCCCTCTCCCCACAATCTTGAGCAGGACCTATAATAGAAAAGACACAGGCTGTGGTTGAAACCATGCAGGCTACCTTGAATGGGGGAACAGCCAGTAGGTGGCAGCCTGAGAACCACAGCTGGTGCAAGACCTCATATGGGACAAGATGGTCCTTTAGATACGTGGGTCACAGGCCATAAAAGGGCTTTAAAGGTCGTAACCTGCATAACCGTGAACTGGACTCAGAAACAACGTGGCAGCCAACGTAGCTGTTTTAAGATATGTTCCCATTAGATAGCCCCGATAACAATTGGGCTACATTCTGAGCCTGCTGCAGTTTTTGAGTTGTCTTCGAGGGCAGCCCAACGTCCAGTGCATTACAATAATCCAATCACAAGGTTACAAAAGCATGGATTAATGTGGCTAGATTACCAAATCTCTCTTTTCTTGGATTCAGCTGAATTTAAAAACAGAACGCACTTTTGGCCACTCTAGCAGCCTGTTGTCAAACACCCCAGTTCCTCACCTTGGCGTGCAGGCTTTTGGCATTAGCATATAAACTCACACATTGTGACACGCTCCAAATACCAGTTTGGATCCACTGGTAATTTCCACCAAAGGAGAAGATTTCCATCCACAGAGAGCAATTTCGTCACTGCTCTCCTGCCACTGCCGCCCCAAACACTCCCCAAAATGTTGGCCCTGGGGGACAGCCCCCCCCCAGGAAGAGCACGAGGGAGGAGTCACAGTTCTTCAGGAGGGGGTAATTGTCAAAACTCGCCAGCCCCCGCTCCCCATCCACAGAAATCCTCTGTGAGATCCAAGCTACCCTGTGTGTATGCCGTGTATCTAAATGACTCTGTGGGCTCTTTAGACGGGGAGGGCAGACTGGGAGGAACACTGCTGACACCGACAACATCACAGCTGTACTTTGAGCTGCTCTTCTTGCCTCAGGTGTATTCGCTTGGGTGTTGCCAGGGAGTGCAAGCCCTGGGGCATGAACCAAAGGGCCCGTCGATCTTCAAACACTACTAGCCATGGCAGGTTAAGGGAACATCAACATACCTCTGAGCACCAGTGCTGGGCAGCAGCATAAGGAAGGCCTTGCACTCTATGCTCCATTTGTTGGCCTTCCAGGGCAACTGATTGGCAGCTGTGTGAAACAGGAAGCTAGACGGACCACTGGTCTGACCTAGCGGGGCTCTTCTTGTATTCTTAGCCTGCGGCTTGTGTCCTTGGTCAACGGGCCCACTGTAAACCATTCTGAGTACAGTTAGGGAGAACAGTGGCCAAAAACTATACTAACTTTAAAAGACTACTTGTTTCTCTATGTTCACTGCCAAGTTTACCTTTTTTCCCCCACTGAATACCTCCTTCATCCTCCAGAAGTGAATTTCCTCCAGAAATGAATTTAAAAGTAGCTCTGCTTTACATTAGATCAGGATAACTTTCAGATGTTTTCTTACCTGTTTTAGTTCTATATACTGATTTCACTCCGGTGCCCAAATGCCAACTTTCTCCATCTCCTCTATCAGGTTTCCCAGGTGTTGTAGGACTGAAGCCACAAGTGCTAGAAGTGTTTACAAATGCTGGGCCATTCTGTTGCTTTTCTTTCACCTACGATAAACCAAAAACCCTAGATTACTAATGTTTTTTCTCACAAAGATAGTTTTAAAAAATTCGTTACTGAAATATAAATTAAAGCTGGGAAAAAGGCATGGATGCATGCTGCAGAAAGGATGCCCTGGAGAGGTAGGAAAGTCTCTAGCATAGATGAGGAGAAGAGTTCAGAAGCACTCTTGCCTGAACCCCCATCTTCCAAATTGCCAGGATTGCAGGAACCTGTCATTCTAAGCAACATTCAAGACTTGGAGAAATGGTTCTTCTAAAAGTGCATACTGGAGTAGTTCTGAGATTTGAGTCTGGGAGCGAACAATGATCACATGACCAGTGGGTGTGTCCTTTTAATGCCTAACCTACCGGTCCTTAGAGTTTTAATGAGTTGTGCTCACATCTTTTTAGAGGACTAGGAAGTCGGCTAGCAAGCATATCAGACAGAACATTTGAACACTCCAGTCAGTAAAAATGCTAGAGTGTAGCTCTGATCAGCCAATGCACTACTGTTTCCAAACCACTATTGTTTTTGACATCACACCCACAAGGAAAAGAATATTGTCATGGACTAGTTATCCCCTCAGTATAAAGCATAAGTTACTTACTTGACAAGATCATTATGAGAATGAACAAAAGCAGCCTGAGCATATCTACTTGAAACCAAGTACAACAAATTTCAATGGTGTGCATAGAATTATTGTGTGCATGGTGTGCATAGAATTATTGCAATCTTATTCTTTCTTACTGGAGAGTAAGCTCCCTGGAACTCAGTGGGACTTTTCCCAAGTAAATTTAATAAGATAATGCTACTAGGAATATTACAAGTGCTATAAAATTGAAAAACAACAGGAACTCTGGGACTCAATGAAAAAAAGGATTGCTTATGTGAAATAACTATGTTGCATTTACCCCTTTTGAAACCATATAGGGTATATCTATGTTTTTACATGGAGGAGATTTTTTGTATGAAAGACTATTCAACCCCCTTATTTTCCTGCCATCCCAGTAAAAATAGGACTCTTCTCTCAGTTATGCTAGCAGATAAGAATCAAGAGATCACTTTTAAATTTGGATGGATAGCCTACAAGACTAGGAATACTTGGGTAAGCCATATATAGAGTTTTCAGCTATAATTTTTATAAGAATAATGTATAATTCTGTGAATTTATAATTTTAAATGTTTCTTTTTTCATAAGTTACTTGACATACTGGAAGTTTGTATTATTATATTGATTCTATTTTAATGGTCTTGTACTGTATTAAATAAATTTATGTGTGTGTAAAGTGCCGTCAAGTCGCAGCCGACTTATGGCGACCCCTTTTTGGGGTTTTCATGGCAACAGACTAACAGAGGTGGTTTGCCAGTGCCTTCCTCTGCACAGCAACCCTGGTATTCCTTGGCGGTCTCCCATCCAAATACTAACCAGGGCCGATCCTGCTTAGCTTCTGAGGTCTGACGAGTTCAGGCTAGCCTGGGCCATCCAGGTCAGGGCAAATTTATTTATAAGACCATTCAATTACATAAGCCCTCAAAGAGGTATGGCTCAGAGCTAGGTTTGCCACTTCAGTGAGAAATACACCAAAGAAGCAAAGAGAATTCAGTCTATTCAGAATTCAGTTCATGAATTAGTCATATCAGAGTACAGGTTTATCTCCTTTAATACTACCTCAGCTATTTTAACGTCCAGGTCTGAGTGGTCAGGCTCTTTCTTCAGATCAAGTGTATTGGCTTTCCCTGGAGGCATAAATCTTGGCTTTTTTGCTGAATTCCGCAGCATCTGACTTGGAGCTGCCGATCGCCTCATGTTCCATTCAGCTGACGATCTGAAATACAGTAACAAAGAAGCTTGCTGTAGAAGCCAACCTGAAGTATTTCCCACAACTTATGCTCCAGGCTATACTTCCCATTAAACCACTGGGCAAAGACAGGAGTATCTCAGTGATACGATCCCCCTTTTCTTTGCAATGCTTCCCACATCAGTAAGATGCAAACATATGCAACTCAGCAAAAAAAGTCATACAGAATTGTATTAGTTTGCTTAAGCTGGTCCATAATTTTGCCAAAAGTGATGTTGCATGACAAAACACAAACAGTTATACTCGTCCAAGACCGCTGACATCTGGGTGTAACTCTGCTTAGGATAGCACTACAAGTTTTCTAAGAAACTGCTACAGCAATATTTAAAAAAAAGAATCTTTGTATCATGAATACCAGCTGTGGCTAATCTTTAAGTCAGCAACCTAAGAATGCTTACTAGACAGTACCAGTGCAATCATAAACAGAGTTGAAGGCAGTGGGTTTAGAAGCATGTAACTGTTTAGGGCTGCACTGTTCCTGAGCAAAGAGGCCAGGATTATGCTGCTTGTTTCTGAAGTCTCTGCAGCTTTAAGATTTCTATGACTGGCAACTTTCCATAAAAGTATGGAACTGGTACTGTTTATTCATGTGGACATATAGTTTTAAGGGAATCCATTTAGTGGGCCGGCCTATTGCAGAGAGGAAATACGTAAGATGCCTGGGCGCCAGACTAACAAGCTGAAACTGCCATGGGAGAAGCCCATCAGCGTTTGTCAGGGAAGAGTTCCTTCAGATTAAAATGGAGTAGTTGCCCTGGAGAAATAACAAGATGAAAGGCACAACACGATTTACATTTTAGTATATACACCAGGCGATATATTTATTTACGTTGTTTAGTCGCGCATGGAAATAGGCAACATCAATGACATTATTTTGGGTCTCTGTGGATTCCACTGGATCCATCCTTCCAGTGGAATCCTCATCCCAGTCTAGGAGAAAAGAATTCACAGTGGGTAGCAGTGTTAGTCTGTCTGCAGTAGTAGAAAAGGGCAAGAGTCCAGTAGCACCTTAAATACTAACAAAAATATTTTCTGGCAGGGTATGAGCTTTCGTGAGCCACAGCTCACTTCTTCAGATACAGCTAGAATGTGAATCCATCTGTCTTTAAGTAGAGGAGAGTGAATTCAGACAAGCATTAGTATGTCAATGTTAATAGTATGTCAATGTGAGTAGCAGGCGTGATGGGATTAGGTGTGGTATGCAGAAGAGTCTGTGATGTCCAGGGGAGAGATGGGTGTGGAGAAATCAGCATTGGTAATGAGCCATGAATGCAAGGTCTTTATTCTTTATTCATTTATTTTGTTGTAATTAATATTACAACAAAATATCCCTAAATTACCTGAGATGATGTTGCTAAGTATTATACCTGACTATATTTTAACACAGAGAACTTTTTTGCTCTATGCTACCACGGCTGCAAGGTTAGTTCATGCAGCTAAATGGAAGACATCTGAGATTCCGGAGAAAAAGGATTGGATCCTGAAAATGTTTGAACTGGCGGAGATGGCGAAATTTACTGCGTTGATAAATCAGGATGAAAACGAAGAATTTTTGAGGGAGTGGGAGAGCTGGATTGTATATTGTGATAATGAATTGAAAATGAAAAATGTAAAAGGTTATGACTTATTCTAATTCAACTGCTAAATAGCAAAAACCTCATTTTTAGAGGAAGAAGAAAATTAAGTAATTAAATTAAGCTGAAGTAAAATTTTGTATAATGAACTATGATGAATTAGATACTAATCGTAAAGAGGATATCTGGGACTGTAAGAGATGGAGGAGGGTGATGGGGAAGTAAGAAAATAGAATTTAGGTGATCTATATAATATAGATATACTGTAGATACAGAGAAAATTTTGTTAACAATGTTAATGAAATGTATGTGATAGAACTAAGAAAAATAAAAAAAATTATATAAAAAAAGATATACCTCTGTGGTAATATTTTTCAGGATCCTTAAGGAACAAACCACCCTTTACCTCTCATTTCAAATGTGTATATCATGACAATCTCTTTGACAAAACGAAGTACCTCAAGCACAGCGTTGCCAACATCCAGATGGGTCCTGGCCAACTTCCCAAATTACAACGAGTCTCCAGACTTACAGAGATCTGTTCCTCTGGAGAAGAAGGCTGCTTTGGAAGGTGGATCCTAGGGCATCACACCCTCTGAGATCCCTCCCCCAAATAGCCAGGATTTTTCCAACCGGGAGTTGGCAACCCTAAGAGTATAACCGTATCGCAGGCTTAAACGGTGGGAACGGCTGCGCCGTCCCTTTGATCTGTACCAAACGGCCACCAACGGTCTCCGCTCCCTCCCTCGTCCCTGCCCCGCGCCCCCGAACCGCACTCACATCCCAATTCAACGCTCCCGCCACGCAGAGGCTACAGCTACGCCACCCAATCCTAACCCAACGGCTCATGCGCAGCAGACTTCCCAACTCGCGCCGGTAACGCAATACTCTCCCGCGGTCGTTCCCCCCCCCCCGTCCGATTTAATGCGCATGCTCAATCAACTGGCCACCTTCGTGCTTTTTTTTTTAACGTTTTCGCCATTGCGCATGCCCGACCTAGCAATTTTTTTTTTGCCACGCTCAACATGGCCGGCGCGTGTCGCAAAACGCCCTCACCTCTTTCGCGTTTTCCGGGGTTGACGAAGCGGCCTGGAAACCGAACGGGAGGAGGAGCGTGGAGTAGAGGGGGCGGGGCTTTGAGGTCACAGGAAGGCGCCATCGTTTTCTTGTCCTCCTGGCGGCCGGGGAGGAAAGTGCGCCCCTCCCTGGTGCAGAGGCTGATGTCGCAGGGTGGGGTCTCTTAAAGTAAGAGGGGAGGCGAAGAGCTGACCCCGGGGCAGAGCGGGTGGCTGTAGGTGGTCGGGCTGGGCTGGCACCGGAGATGGTGGTGTTTGGCTTTATGGTTTTACTTTTCTTTTTTTTTAATTTTTTTATTATTTTTCAAACTAGTTCACATTCTATTATATCATTCCGTTCTTATGGTATATACTATAAACAATTTCTGTCTTATCATTAATCAAATATGTATAGTTGATTTCCCCTCTCCCCCCCCCTGTCCATTTGATATTCTTATTTCTCTCTTTGTATTTAGTGTCTAATTCATTGGCATAAACCACCTTTGTCGCTATCTTAAACTCTGCTTTTTAACGTTAGTATCTTAATTACTTTAAAAAAATTGAATTAGTTCAAAACATATCCCTTAATGTTTCCCAAATTAAGTTCATTTACACAGTATGTTTTCCATGCCTCCCATTCTTCCACAAATTCAGCATTTTCTTTCTGATTTATTAATGTGGTAAGTTTTGCCATTTCATCTTTATGGTTTTACTTTTAAGGACTTAATGTTATGAGCGCTGTAACATTACTATTATTAGGATGGGTGTGTGGGGGGGTGTTGGTCCTGTTCGTCTGCTGCTGGAGCAGCCAATAGACTCGCCTTAACAAATGTCATTAGTCTGTAGGATGTCACAAGGCTGCATCTGACAAAGTGAGCGGTGACCTTAACCCAGGAATAACCTGTCAGTCTTTAAGGTGTAGAATTTTTCTGCTGGAATTAGTATCATAGAAGGCTATTTAAATTTTTAATTAAAAAGTGATTGCAGTTTCATTTTTCTACAACAGGCTAACAAGTCCACACCGCTGGAATTAGTACTATAGAAGGCTATTTATAATTTTAATAATAAAGTGATTGTGCCTTCATTTTTCTACAACAGGCTAATTTTTCTACAACAGGCTAACAAGGCTGTGCCGCTGGAATTAGTATCATAGAAGGCTTCTTCTAATTTAAATAATAAAATGACTGTAGTTTCATTTATGAAATTATGGGGTTTATGGTAACGGTTCTTGTAGGTTATCCGGGTTGTGTGACCGGGGTCTTGGTATTTTCTTTCCTGATGTTTCGCCAGCAGCTGTGGCAGGCATCTTCAGAGGAGTAACACTGAAGGACGGTGTCTCTCTGCCACAGCTGCTGGCGAAACGTCAGGAAAGAAAATACCAAGACCACGGTCACACAGCCCGGATAACCTACAAGAACCGATGAACTCTGACCGTGAAAGCCTTCGACAATATTTATGGTAACGCTTTAGGATATGCTTTTGTGAATTTCCAAAGCAGGGAACAATACACATTCAGGTTATGATCCTTATGTTTGCTTGCCTGGGAGTAAAATTGGCACAGGCTGTAAGGTATTCCATATGCAAGCAAGACGCACTGGGCTTCCTCAGATTTACTTCTGAGTAAACATGTAAAAGGAAGACTCAAACTGGCTTACAATCACCTTCCCTTCCCCACAACAGACACTCTGTGAGATAGGTGGGGCTGAGAGAGTGTGACTAGCCCAAAGTCACCCAGCTGGCTTCGTGTGTAGGAGTGGGGAAACAAATCCAGTTCCCCAGATTAGCCTCCACCGCTCATGTGGAGGAGTGGGGAATCAAACCTGGTTCTCCAGATCAGACTCCACCGCTCCAAACCACCACTCTTAACCACTACACCATGCTGGCTAATGGGTAGAAGAGGCTTATATACAAGTAGGCACGCAACATGGAGTTCAGTTCTTGGCTTATTAAATACAAAATTCCTTGGAATTCTTCAGAAGGCACCTTAGGTTACATGGGCGCTCTAATGCTGTTCCCAAGCCAGTCTGACTACTCTTGGCATTGTATCGTCGTAGAGGTTTCAGATGCAGGTGTGATACAAATGCTCCCTTCCCCCTCAAAGGCAACATGAGAAGTGGTTGTGGTTTTCCAACACGAATTCTGTGTTTCATTACTCTGGAAGGCTAAAGGACCACAGCCAGAATGGGTTATGACATTGAACGCTTCGTGGGCTACGTTAACGAGGGTCTCTTATGCTGCGTCTGCCGAGACGTTCTGGAAGATCCCTTGCAGGCTCCTTGTGAACATGCCTTCTGCGCTTCCTGCATACAAGGATGGCTTGTCCTTTACAGAAACTGCCCAGAAGACCGTCAACCGCTTGATCTGTCTGACCTCCGACCCCTCTACAGGTATGTAACTGTCTTGGGGCGCATCTTCTCCTATCACTAGCTGTGGTTGACAGCTTTATAAATGCAATGGTGGGGCTCCCCCCCTCCTTGTACACTAACTTCAACTTACCGAAACAAAGGTGGAATTGTCTAGGCCAGACAACAAGCCTGCTCGCTTTGACTCGTCACCGAAATACTTCTTGAAAAGCAGTCACAGTCTGTACTTTACTGACTTGTATGAATTGCTATCATATTTATTGGATTTCTATCCCGCCCTTTCCTGACCATAGTCAGGCTCAGGGCAGCGAACAACCAAAGAATACAATCAGTTTAAAATAATATACCATATAATATGTAAAATATAGTTAAAAGCCTTATTAATTTTAAAAATCCAGTCGATGTCCTTAACATTAAGTAAAAATGACGGTGATAACCAGTCGAGGGGGGAGAGTAAGAGGAGGGAAGGCAGAGACAAAAATGTACCATGAAATAACTGAGCGACTGGGAATATGGGTAGGGGTAGGGAGGCAAGCCAAGATGTAACCATCACTGCCTCAACCTCAACCATATTGTTGAGTGTTTCCATTTATGTATTGGCAGAACTAGATTACTCAGTCCCTACATTTTGGAAAAAGCCGGAAAAGGATTTTAGTCAAAATATCTCATGTTCTGATTGGAAATTGATATGGAATGGCATCCCTTCCAAATAAATCTCTATTGATTTAAAATTAAATTTTATTAAAATTCAATGCTAAGGGTTATTTGATGCCATACAGAATAAATTTAATTTATAGAACGGATGATGATAAATGTTGGCTTTGCCATGCTAATAGAGCAGATTTTAAACATATCTTTTTTAGGCATGTCAGAAAATTCACATTTTTTATGTTGATCTTTTGGAACAAGTATTTGAAGTTAAAAGTTGCAGATTACCAACGAACTGTAGTAATAATATTGTTATTTTAAGCTGAAGTACTTAATGTAGATTTAGAAATAGTTATGAATCTACTGACTGTGGCAAAATTAGTATAGCAACAAATTGGAAAAATGAAAATGCACCAAAAAGAATGGTGAATAAGATTTGGAAAATGGTTTTAATGATCATGTTTCACATATTAGGTGCAAAGCCGAATCAAATTTTGGAGTATTTGAATGCTGGTCTATATTTCTAATATACTGGAATTTCAAGATGAAATCTGCCCATATGTATTTTTTTTGGCATGCTACTATTGATGATATGAAATTGGTATGTAAAACGGATTTGGTTGTGAGAATGTATTATTTATTAAATAAAGAATATTTCCTTTGCAACTTGTGGAACAAATTGTACCTTATGAATACAAACAATTTTACAGTATTGTAAGGATGAAAAGAATTAACTTCTGTATCCAGGTACATGAAGAATGATCTTAATCGACTCCAGCTTCACTGCAGAAACAAAGAGTGTGGCTGTGAAATGGTGTGTTCGCTGGAATCCATCGACAGACATGAACGCGAGTGTAAATACAGCCAGATCCCCTGCTCTAATGCTGGTAGGCAGAGATGTTTGAGAAAGGCCTTTTTACCTTGCAAACTGGACACTAATGGCGAATCCCAATTTTCTTTTGAAAAGAATATAGAATATAGATCAAGAAGGCTCCATAGTTGGTGGCTGTTACTGACTGGCATTTCTCTGTGAACTCCCCTCTGCATTTTGCTAGGATTAGTTGGAACATTTGGGCTTTTATGAAGGACTGGCACCAATGTTTGAAGAGCTAATGTTCCATTACTGTGTGCCAGTGGGAGTTCTTGTACCTGTCCAGCCACAGAAAACACTAACCTAGGGCTAAAATAGTCATGGTGCAAGAGATCCAGGATCAACATCTCCCAAGTTTTTTCTTTACATTTTTACTTCACAGCAGCTAAATATAGCTGTTAATTTTTTGAGAAAGTAGTGCCAGAGGAGGGGGTGCTTATATTTTGAAAATGTATAGCCTGCATACCTCAGCCAATACAGGCTCTTGAGGCAGCTTACAAGTCACAAGATCCCATGTACGTTTTTAAAAATTATGTTAAAAATAAACTGGTAATATAACCTTCAGATTAGCACATTTGTACCAATTCAAATGCTTAATAAGGCTGCAGTCCTAAGGGCAGTCACGTCCTGGGAGTAAGCCTCACTGAATAACATGAAACTTAGTCCCAAGTATACCTACTTAGGATTGCTCCCCGAGTCTTCACTAAAAGCTTAGGGAACTTGGTGCTAGGGAAACTGATGAGTGGAGGGTGTTCCATAATCAGGGTGCCACAATTGAAAAGGTCTTTTCTTATTGTTCCTCTCACTTTTGATAACGTTTAAGAAATGACGGATCAGTAGCATGCACTACCTTTCCATTTTTTAAGTTTTAAGAACAAAAATTTAGGCGCTGAAAACTACCACACCTAGAGAACTGTACTTGATATACCACGGTTGTCCACTAATCCACTTTAGCATATAACTTAGTTTCCCAGTTGGATTGGTATCCATTCATTACACGTCCAATCAGTTTAATGACACAATGCATTTTTAGAAACGGAAACATTTCTATAAACAATATTTTTCCATCTCGCATCATTGCTGCTTCCCTGGATCAAATTATCAGCTCCACGTGGTTGCTCTGAGCATGTTTTAAAATGGGAAATACTAATTTAGGACCTCCAGAGTACCATCTAGTCTGGCACCTGCATACCTGGATAACATACAAACCACAGGAAGCCATTTGCTTGTTAACATCTGACATTTACTTGTAATTTCACGGGATGTTGAAACAATTCTGGCTCTGATATGGAAGAACAATCCTAAATGGGAGTTACCACCTAAGCCCTTTGGTGGCATTGGGCATAGCTCTGCTGAGGATGGCACTGAAAATTTCTTGCTGCTTGCCCTCTAATCTACTGCTTTCTTTTCAGGCTGCCCAGTTCAGGTTGAACGGCGCAATTTAGATGGCCACTTGGCAGAGTGTGAATACCGGAGCCGAGAATGCCCCAATGGCTGTGGGTACAGCATTCTCCGAGCTGAAGATGCACAGCACAGTTGCGTGGCAGAGCTGAGGACAGAACTAGAACTGCTCAGGCGAGTGGAATCATCCTCTCTCTTTTTCTTTGAGTATTCACATTTAAAAGGGTAAAGGTAAAGGTCCCCTGTGCAAGCACCGGGTCATTCCTGACCCATGGGGAGACGTCACATCCCGACGTTTTCTAGGCAGACTTTGTTTGTGGGGTGGTTTGCCGTTGCCTTCCCCAGTCATCTTCCCTTTACCCCCAGCAAGCTGGGTACTCATTTGACCGACCTCGGAAGGATGGAAGGCTGAGTCAACCTTGAGCCGGCTACCTGAAACCGACTTCCGTCGGGATCGAACTCAGGTCGTGAGCAGAGCTTTTGACTGCAGTACTGCAGCTTAACATTGATAGTTAATTATTGTAACTAGTATCTGTTTGAATTGCCAGTATTTTTAATAGCCTGTGACTCCATTGATATGCAAAAGAACTATTTGGAAACGAACTCTGATGTTCCTCCAACTAGCCCAGGCACAACGAATTGACAATTTTCTGCTTACTCTGTTCCTGCTCTGCCCACGAGGCACTTTTTCATGTGGACTTGAGGGTTTTCTTCAAGTTAAAATATTTCCTGCATGTTGTCATCCTTGCACAGTTAGCACATCTGCCTAGAATATACTCAGCCCTTTTCCCTTTCCTTGTCCCTTTGTCTTGGTCTCCCTGCAGCTTTGCTATTCTTCCCATCCTTTTCTGCTGGTATCTCCAAGCTTATTCCTGTAGTTGCTCAGCCGGCACTGATGATCTTGGTAAGTGAAGCTGGAAACAGACACTCTCCACTTAAAAATAAGATTCTGGAATAATGCAGGTTGTCAAAAGTGCAAAAAAAACAGTTTGATGGGATGGTACACCATTCCTTTTCTTCTTCTTCTTCTTAAATAACTCTTACCGACAGATCATCTGTGCTCTAATATTGTATCCTGCATTAACACTACTGTGATCACAGACCTTAACCATCTTTTCTTGTTGCTTTTTCCTATTACATCTTCACTTTGGGGAGTTGCTAAACTCTCCTAAATTACATAACTTTGAAACATATGCATGTGTGTGTGAAAGCACACAAAAACCTATTGAAAAGTAAGCAGGATAAACTGGTTTGAGGGTTCTGGAAAGAGTTTGCAACGGTCTATCCTGTGTTTATTGCTTCTGCCATTATTGGAAATGACAGATTCTCAACAAGATGCTAAATTGCCTCTTCTAAAAACTTCTTCTGTGTGAAGAACTAAGAAGCTGGCAGAGCAGTTTCCGAAGGTAATCATTGTTTTGCCACAACTGAAGAATATTTGAAATACTGTCAGAACAGCTTTCTTTTTTCTTTCTTTCTTTTGAGGAGAAATAGTAGGTAGTTTTAGTGTTTCATTTTTAGGCTTAATAACAAAACAAAATTTCTAGGTCAGAGATGGTCTGCAGAATGGAAGAAGCGAAGCACGAGATGGAATCCAGATTAGATTCTCAAAGGAGACATATGGTGCAGAAAGAGAGTCTTTTGCAAAATGAGATTGAAGAGCTCAAGGTATACGAGTAATTGATATACTGTATTGTACTGCATTTACCTCCTAGGTGAATTGTTGCTTCTAGTGAGTCAATGCCTCCGTCCAGTTTATTGCCTACTGAACTCTGTTTTCAAGTAGCTACAATGATTTTTTTTTGTTTTTGAAGTAGTGCTTTGAGCCATCAGGTACCCCCCATCAGAAATCGAGACAAGCAGGGAAGCAGCTATTTAGCGATAAGCGAACCAGTCAGATGAATATTGAATGGACCTTCATAATAATTCTGATTTGTCAGTGGGACAGATTCCAAATGGTCCTTCAGTCTTCGTTGCTGTGCGGCCCTTCAATCACTAACAGCTCTCATTCCTGTACTTTCCATGCTTGCCAGGGCAGCAGGATCTAAATGCTGCTGCAGCTATCGGCAGCACTACCCAGGGCTGCTGGAACAGTGTTTCCCGTGCGCACAACAGCATCCACGACCTGACACTCACTGTGATAGCAAAGCCACTGTGACTCACACTAGTGAACACGCAAGATGGGGAACAGCAGAGAGAGACTCAGTGCAGCAAGGCAGGTCCATCTTAGAGGGTATAGGACCAGTCTGAAATGGATCCGGGTGTGGGGGAGATTCAGGAAATCTGTTGTCTGGACCCATCCAAATTCAGATTTGATGCATTGCTAATTGTTTGCAATCAGCCATTGTTTGCAGTCAGCTGAGCTTAACAGAGAGCTGGTCTGGACTATGTATGGAGCCTCAGTCTACTGGGTCGAAGAGGCATGGTGCCCAGCCAAAACAATAGATGGCAGCGAATGGCATGTGCAGGTTCTGAAGCATATTATTGCAGTCTTCGTAGCAAAGTGACAGATTCAGGGATGTTACAGCTGACAGAAAGACCCTCCAGTGGGGAGCACAACTAGATGGGCCCTCCCAGAACTCCTTGGGGGGAGGGAAAGACACAAACGCAATAGAAAATTGTCACCCTCTTGAATTTGTTGTTTCAAAGAGTGTTTAACACATGCACTGTTTTAATTTAAAAGCAACTTGCATTGTTAATGCATTTCAGAGTCAGATGTCTCGGATGATGTCTGACGTACATACCCTGATGGCAACAGAAAGGCAGCACCGTCAGGAACTGGAGCAGGCAGAGCTTGAGAAACAGGAACTGCTGGCGCTCGTGAAGGATCTCCAGAAAGATTGCCGGCTGACTCGGGAGGGCAACAAGAAAGGGACAAACCTCCGACCGCTAACCCGACTGGAAAGCATGAAGCGAAAACCGAGAGAGGTTACGGTCATATAAAGGAAGCTCTCCAATTCCTGCTTCCACTGAACTGATTAGCAAAAGTTTTCTTCCTGTGTCTATATTGGGACTTGCTCCTGCATAATAGGCACACAAATGGGATGCAGTCCGACAATACTGTAGACCTCCTCACTTGAGCGGGGCCACACATGGGAACCCCTCCTTTGCTAGAGACTAGCTAGACACAGCATCAGCTGTGCCTTGAAAGATAGCACCCTTTAGGCCTTAATCGTTTTAGGAAGCCTAAGGAGAAGCAATTATGAATTTAAAAATTATTTAATATGAAAAACAAAGATTTTCTTGGGACTGTCTTTCTTGCCCAGCTGTTTTTGCCCAACTCTTTTTTTTTAAAGTCTTTTGTTTGTAGGAATGGGATTTCCCTTACTCAAAGCACACAGTTCTATAGCTGAGCAAAGGCTGTTGTTTGTAGTGACCCTATGAACAGTATGAATGCTACAAACTGGATCCTACCAGCTTTTTCTGTTCAGTCTCACCTGATTTCTTTACCCATTGCAGGACCTGCTCCATGTGGCTTTTGTGCACCCAGGGGTCAGATAACTTGAAAAGTCTTGGTGGTCACAACAGGGCCCTAGCAGAAAAGTTGGTGGAATCCATCCCTAGGACTGGGTTGCATAAATGTTATCGCAGAAAAGAACCGAGTGTGGTTGGTTTTCAGATCCAGATAATTCAAAAGCTACCTCAACTTACATATTTCAAAAACGGATGGAGTCTTGTGGAAATTCCTCAAGTATTTGTTACGTCTAATCCTTAATATATGTGCAGACCAGGATAATAAGCTAAGATCTGATGTGTTACAAAGTATGGAACTGAAAATAAGGGGGAAATTAAACTATATACCAGTAGCTCAGACCTTAGAAATGGGTTTTATAGTGCCTTTATTATAACAAATCCTTGGTAAAGATAGGAGCATAAGCCAAAGTTTGATTACAGGAGGAATACTACTGTAGCATTTGTGATTCATTTCAGAGAGGATTGTTGTTTCTTCCAAACCAACCCCTGTGGCTGGGAGCCAGAGAAACCTATACAAAATTGCTTCAACACATGGGGTACAAATTTTTTCTCCTCACAGGCTGTGTAGGAGGGCTTCCGTCAGAAGGGTAGAGCCGGGAATGTGGAATTGTCTACCGAACTTTGGAACCTAGTGTTAATATTTTATACTGTGATATGGAATATATTTACTGAAAAACAGAGTGCTTCAATTTCTCTTCTTCTGGGAACTGTTGTGTGACACGTGGGAAAACAATACGTAATTTCTTCAGCTGTACTGGCCACTTAGAAAACTTGATAAAACCAACCGGAAAGCTCAAATTAGGCAGCCCCCACCCCCGAATCTCCTGTCATCTATTCCATTAGAAATGGTAGGTCATTCTTGTACTGATGTTTAGTGTCAAATCCAGGATAATAAATAGCTTTTGGAGACCAAGTGAATCCTTAGGACCGTAAGAAAAACTGCATTGTATTTTTCCATAAAGGCTACTTTTCAGGTGCGTCCTTGGTGGCTACGATTTGAGCAGCACCTGCTCCTGAGTTCACACCAGCCGTATAGATTCCTTTATTTATTTTTGAAGTCTCATAGGATCTCCTTTGCATTCATTCCTTTAAGTATTTCTTGGCTTAACAACCTGTCTTCCAGTTGACTAGTTACTACCAAATTACTCATACTTAAACTTGTTGCTAATTTCTTAGACAATTTTGTGCTTTATTTATTTCAAGTGACTTAAGATTATTTCTTAGTTTTTGGGGGGAGGGGTTAAAATCTATTCTGAGGTCAAAGTTCTGGATAACACGTCCCTTTCTGTGTTCAGAGGGACAAATGATGTACACTAAACCACAGATGCAGATTTTCAGGAGGAAAAAAACACTACATGTCAAAGATTTGATGATCAGCCAAAAAAAAAAAAAAAACCCTCCTCAGTTAAATAAAAGACACCAGTTTTTATAGCCTCTGTTAAGATCTGTGGCTTCAGAATATTTAACGAGACCTCTGGTTCAGTTGGTGCGATATTATGGAATGTCTCTTGAAAAGGGGCCAAGGAATAAACAGGTCAGCACTTAGGCAGTGGGAAGGAGAAACACTGTGGACTGGATCCTGCAAGATGAGCAACCCCGGAAATGTGACTTGCGGGCCAGGGAGTTGTGGTGAGAACTACAGAGATGAAATCCCCTCCCTCTTCCACAAGCACAGCTTGTGGAAAGGAAAAGGGCAACTTTGCATCCTCTTCCCTGCAGTCCTGCAATCCCAGGATTTAATGTTGCCAGGGCCAGAAGGAGCTGCTGGAAGGGGGAAGGGAACACACCATAAATCTGCATCTGTCTGCCTTTTGCTGACAGTGTGCTAGTGCCATGCTCATTCACGGATCTCCATTTGTACGTCAAGTTAAAAAGCTGCTTTTTCATTTGCATCCAGAGCAACTCTCTGCTGTAGATTATTTATTGCCACTTCACAGCCAAGAGAAAAGTGAGCCATATGTTCAATGGCCAAGCTCATTGTAGAGAAGGTTTTGGCACAAACTTCTTTACATGCTACTTGGGAACACAAGGATAGCTGAGATTTCACTCTGTGTGTGGGTCTTGCTTATGCTACCCAATGGGCAGTGATTTAAAAGAATTTACTTTGCCCTTTCCCACCACACACTCACAATCTGAAACTTGCCTGTCAGCAGTTGTACTGTTGATTTTTGCTACATGAGTGCTCCTGACTCCCTAACAGAAAAGCTGGGAATGATGGCAAACTAAGAGCCTATCTATTGACTGAGAAGCGCTGGATACTGAAAAATCATGTGCAAGGTTTAAAAAACAGTTGGTTTTTATATGCCGACTTTCTCTACTGCTTAAGGGAGAATCAAACCGGCTTACAATCACCTTCCCTTCCCCACAACAAACACCCTGTGAGGTAGGTGGGGCTGAGAGAGTTTGACTAGCCCATGGTCACTCAGCTGGCTTCATGTGTAGGAGTGGGGAAACAAATCCAGTTCACCAGATTAGCCTCTGCCGCTCATGTGGAGGAGTGGGGAAGCATGTGAAAGAGCTGAAATTTTTCAGATGAAGATGAATAAAAAGAAGTGCCTCTTGTATCAACTCCAAATATGATTCAGGGCTCACCAGACCTAAATTTGATCAAACATGAAAACTCACTTGAGAACCTACATCATCAAGATTTTTTTTTAAAAAACATAGCCTTTTTGCACATATTCCCCACTCCCACATTAAAGGGGTATTATATCATTAAAGAAATGAGAGAAATGATGTTCAGCCCCCTTAGCACTACTTTATGCTAAATGTTGCTTTGTACTGTGGCTACATCCATGGCTGTACTGCTTGCAGCATGACCTGGGGACATTACTAAAGCAAGCCTTAAATCGGTACTTCTGGCACACAATGCCCTATTCTGCCAGAAAATGCAGGCAACTGTACACACACAAAAAAGTTTTATTGAAATCTCAGATCTTGTATCAAACAAAATTTGATTCTTCCCAACAAAACAAAGCCTTCTCTTGCTGCCCCAGATACCAGTAAGTCTTGCATTGGTCCTTGAGCGCTCAAGCATTTTGTTGACATCTTAAAACGTTCAGAGTCAGGATGTTCTAAATGGTCTATCGAGTAAAAGAACGAACATGACGCCCTCTTCCACTGCCTCCGCTAATGAATTTTCCTCTTGAGCCACTGCTGCCGCCACTATTCGCACTCGCCCAAGATGGGCCAATTCCTCCACGGCCTCTTGAAGCGCGATCGCGAGGGCTCGGTCGATAGCCTTAAAATGGGAGAAAAGGCTCATCAGTATCAGTTCACCGGTGGTTCCTATCAGAATCTAAATGAGGGCAAATACGTATATTGTGGACACTGTAATTACAATGTCCAATGCTAGGAAAAGTTGAAGGTAGCAGGAAAAATAGGAAGACCCTCAATATGACATGGATTGTCTTGTTTGGGGGCTTCCTAGAGGCACCTGGTTGGCCACTGTGTGAACAGACCGCTGGACTTGATGGGCCTTGGTCTGATCCAGCAGGGCTTTTCTTATGTTCTATGTTCTTAATAAAGGAAGCCACGGTCTTCAGTTTGCAAGGCCTGAGCAAGACTGTTAATGTACGTTCTGGAGGCCATCAATTCATAGGATCACCATAAGTTGGAAGCGACTTGACTGCACATAACACCCACAATACAGCAAGGAATCTCAAACAGCCCCCAATTGCCTGAAGAATTAGTCTCTAATAGCAAAAGGATTAAGACTTTCTCTGCTGGACAACAGAAAGACAAGGGCCCCCCAATTAGGATCACTTACAGAAAATTAAAAGTTCCATGGAAATCAATTAAGACAATCAATGAATTAAGACAATCAATTTTGACTGGGTAACATGTATGTAATATGGTGTGATCTTACTAGACTGGAGATCCAGGAATTTTCAAATTCAACGGAATAACACTTATTCTCTGTCATACACGTTTACCACTCTTGTTTTATTAGATATAAAATATATATCTTTGATCTTGGTAGATCACAGAGACCCAGGTGCAAAACTGCCCCCATTTCTTGTAGGTGCCAGTGACCCCATGCTCAGGGGAGGCATAGAAGCGGCTTGGGTCAAGCTGAACTTTGATTTCCCAAAGCAGGCAGGCAGAGAGAGAGATTTCCACTCACAAACATGCAACATTACTGAGCCACCAAGTGCTGCTAAGACCTAACCAAAGAACTTGTAAATGAAAAGCCATGTTAGTGTTTTTCAGGTTTTTACCTAACATTGGTTTCAAGGTAGTTCTCACAAGTGGAGCTCACTTACATTTGCTGCAGCCTCAAGGGGAAGGCCAGGTGGAATTTGATATGCTTATCCTGTTATCATAAGTTTAGCACGTAATACATATATTTTCCAACAGGTGAAAAAAAGCCACGTACCTGCAGAACTCAATGGCCTCAGGGGTGGCAGTGGGCCCCTGTTGAAATTGCTTTGCCCACCTCTGCTTTCATTGTAGGTGCCTCGCGGAGAACTTTGCGCACTCCAACTTGACCCTCGAGCTCCTTCACGACGACTGTAATTTCCTAAACATCAAACAAAGACTGGCTAGAGCAGCTGTGGAATGTTTCGACATTCAGCATAAAGTGCTAAATTGTACTTTATGTTTTAATTTAATCTGTAAGTTGCACAATAATGTAGCCCAGCGGACAGAATTAAGCTCTGAGCTGGAAGCTGTAAATTCAAACCCTGCAATTACCATCACATCACCTCGTTGTGACTTTACAGAAAGTATTCCCTTCAATCCTCAGATCCCATGTATAACATGAATATTATCAGGGTTGTTGAAAGAAGGACAAAAGAATGTAAAGCGCTTTTGCCTGCAAAGATCAACATCACTAGTAAGAGCAGCATCACTCAACTGAAGCGAACTCTGAAGATCTCTCCAGATAATGCAACCTTAACCCAGAGGGCACCGCGCCCTTCCTTAAAGCCCACATATCTCGAAGGGACCTAAGAATATATACCTTTCGAAGCAGGAGGTGTGAAGAAACGGTTCTGGCTGTGAAAGACACCTCGCCCTCCTCGGTTCCCTGAGAACCCACCACGTGAAGAGATCTTCTGTGAAACCTTCGGTGGTCTCTTGGGAGGCGGTATCCCATCCGGTGGAACCACTTCTTTGCTTTCGGCAGCCACAAAATCATCCACGTGCATAGAAGGCGGCCTGCTAGTGTTCTGCTTCCTCTGACGGAAGATATCATGGGGCCGGATGCCTTGGCCAAACGCTCCCCTGCCTCTTCCTCTAGGAGGGGGCACGATATGGGCTCTCTTGGCAGGTTCGATGTACTCTGACTTCCCGCTGTTAAGGCCCAAAATATTGGCATGATATCTTAAGTTAATGCAAGACATATTGTCTAAAGAACATCAGACAGAAACTTCCTTTCTCTTTACGTTTTCCCCCTCCTCACACCAACGATCTAAATGAGCATGAATTGCTCAAGCAAGTTTTAGAGGGGTCATAAGTATAAAAGAGCAGCTCCAGTTTACAAGATCTGCCAAATCTTAGCACTGAGCCTCGGTTCTTTGGATTGGAAGACAAGCAAAGTGTTAGATGCAGTTTTTTTTCCATGGCAGCCTTTTCTCAGGACTGCGTTTTAATACCTACATCCTCTTCCCTCGCATATTGGAATTGGCATTGACATTGCCTTACTTAATGGTACTGGCTGCTTTGTTTCTCTTTAGCATACTGGCACGCGTCACTGGATGATGGTTCTCTCCCTTGCAAGCAAAACAGCTGTGGCACTCCCAAGCCCACCCATTCTGTGCCGCCTTCTATGTTCTAAGCCTCTGTCATGTCACAGCCGATTCTATACTGGGCAGATCTGTTTATTAAGTGTTGGGAGACCATGAGGTCCCTCCTTCCAATGCAGGCACTTGTACATTTCTTTAGGATAAAGTAGCCTTTAGGAGACATCATATGTGCATTCTACTTTCCATTAGCAGCAAGACCTGTACTCTTCTGCTTCCAGTTTGAGCCACATTTGGTATCTCACAGTCACATCGGAATGAGTTTGTAGTAGTCACGTCAGATAAAAAAAGAAACCTGGCTTTCCAGAGATGTGTTGAGGGGGAGTTAATAGCATAGTGAGCCCCTTCAAATTAACACAGTCCATTTGAATCCTCCTGTACTATACAGGTTGGATCAAACCAGCTTTTCTGTTAGTGAAAAAGAAAGGAAAGGGTCCTCCTTTGACCACCAAAAATGTTGCGCTTGGTGCTCATGGGACCTAAAGGGACAAAAGGCATATGCAGCAGAGGCTAGAACATAAGAGAGGAATTGGGTAAGTAAGATTGAGGGGGAAAGGTGGCTGGATCGAACCCTGCACTTGCAACCCATCCACCACATTTGTAATGAGGAAATCCCAATCCCCGACAAGGCAGCTGGTGTGTGCACACAACCACTGGTTACCTGGAAGTTATGAATGTCTCGTGCTTGTGTTTGCCAAGTTTAAAGCCTTTTGTGGTTTTTGCCCGACCAGGAGAAGATGGCTCTGATAAAAATGACCTCTCCAACTCTGCCTGCAAGTCAAAATCGCTGCATCCTTTTTCTGACAGGTCGATTAAGTCAACTTTTACCTGTGAAAGGAAGGAAACCACTGCATTTTAATAATTTCCAAACTCAAATGTAGGTATTCCAGTATCAGTGATGCAAAGGAGCATGACGCCACAGGGGTGGTTAAGTGAGCAACCTACATGAATGGGGGTGAACTTGTTAATATAGTCCTCTTAACCCTGATGAATTCTGACCTAAGATGCTTAAAGTTACTCTAAGGCTGGTCTGGTTCAGATCAGTCATCTTAAACAAAATGGAACTACATACCTGTTCAGCTGGGAAGTACGGGGAAGAACAACTTAAAGTGTCTCTTAACACTGAGGGAAGCCTTTTGCTCAGAGATGGGTCTTTCAAATAGATTTCTATAAGCAAATGACCCCCTCAAAAAGACCCCAAATGTTTTAACTCCACAGGATATTGTGCTATGATGAAGAAAAATAAGTTACGCAACTTGTTTTTTTTAATAAATTTTTGTTTAATTCAAGTACATTTGTCCATTAACCAATCATATAATATAACAACGTTTTCTTATCCTATCTAATATATGTTTCTTTAACTTCCCCTCTCCCCTCCTCTGTCTCTTTATTGTCATTGTTACTCTCTTTGTATTTATTATCTAATTCTTTAAGTTACGCAACTTGTAATTGTGTTCTATGAAAAATGGCTGCAAGTATTTTCTGAAAACAGGAGCTGTCAAGAAGTTGCAAGACTACTGAGGAAAAGGAAAGATTTTATGGAGATTGTTCAATGTTTAAGACTTAGTGGAATCCAATTCAGATGGGAATATCCACAGGGTATCTCCTTCACTTTCAAGGCAAAAAGGTTTAAGTATACAGAAGTGGATAAGGCGGAGCAGTTTTTAAGAAGATATGAGGCAGACTTGGTTAAACCTACTAAACCAATCAAGCAAGTTCCAACTAGAGAATCTACAGAAGAAGAAAAGGCATCTGAAGCAGCTGGAGGTGGAGATTTGCCAATAGACTCCTCTGAGGACTCTCCAATTGAGGAAGCTGAAGACTAAAGAATGGGGGGATGGGGGGCAATAAGTGATATGGTTGTTAATGTTGAATGTGAACAATTATGGGATCTAACTGACTTTTGATATGTTACAGGTTTTATCTTGGAACATCAATGGATTGAACTCTCCTAATAAAAGGAGGAAAATATTTCACCATCTACACAAAAGTAATGCTAACATTATTTGTTTACAGGAAACTCATATACTCCCAAAGGATATATTTAGATTGGAACATGTAAGGTTGGGTACACTCTTCACGACGTGTAATAATGCTAAAAAGACTAATGGAATAGCTATGTATATACCTATCTCATTGGAACCAAGAGTTGTTTATCAAGATACGGAGGGAAGAGTTTTGTTGGTTGAAATAACATCTGGATTTCAGAAGATAATGCTTGTGGGAATATATGCTCCTAATATAAATCAAAAAATATTTTATGATAAATTAGCAATATTATTAGCTGAATATGCCATAGAAAAAATGATTTGGATGGGGGATTTCAATGGTGTTAAATTACCTAAGATAGACAGATCTGGGAAAAAGAAAAAAGCGGCTAATGAAGGAAAATTGCCAGGGGTCTTTGATGCTCTTACTGATCAATGGAATATGTTTGATGTTTGGAGATTGGCACATGGAAATAAGAAAGGTTATACTTTCTTTTCACAAAGACACCTAACATATTCCAGAATAGACATGTTGTGGCTTTCGAAAGGCCTAATAGAGAAATCAGAAGATCCAGAAATTTTACCCAGAGTTTTGTCAGATCACAATGCTGTTTCAGTTAAAATCCAATTGGGAGATAGAGGATATAAACCCTGGAGAATTAATGATTTTCTCTTAAAAAATACTAAAATAGTCGCTAAATTGAAGATGGAAATACAGAACTATTTTAAAGAAAATACAGATAAGGGTACTCGTGAAGATATAGTTTGGGATGCTGGTAAGGCAGTAATTAGAGGATTATTAATTCAACAAAATACAAGATGGTATAGGGAAAGGGAGAACAAGAGAAAACATGTATTAGATGAAATAAAACAAGGGGAAAGATACTTAAGTAGGTTGCAAGATAGAGCAAGTAAATATGAACAGCAGGTGAAGATTAGAAATTGGCAACAGCAATATGAATTTTTAATTGCAGAAGAAATTGAAAGAAAACTTATGTATAATAAACAAAGATTTTTTGAACATGCAAATAAGCCGGGGAAAATGTTAGCATGGCAACTTAAGCAGAAGGAGAAAAAAATACCAATAACTCAAATTAAAAGGAAGGGTAAGATTACAAGAATAAAAGAGGAGATACTTGAAACATTTGTAGAATTTTATACAAACTTATACAGTAAAAAGGTATCTTCAGAGGTAGAAATGGATATGCATCTTACTAAAGGAGATTGGGGGAAAATAACACAAGAAAATAAAGATTTTCTGGATCTTCCAATAACTAAAGAAGAGTTGGAAGAGGCAATAAAGAAAAGTAAATTAAATAAATCTCCCGGTCCAGATGGATTTAATGCATCCTACTATAAAATATTTAAGGACCAGTTAACCCCTTATCTATTGGAAGTAATGAATTTAGGATTGATAGAAGGGATTATCCCTCAAACTTGGAAACAGGCAAATATAGCATTAATACCAAAGGCAAATTCTGATACATTGGAAGTTAAAAATTTTAGACCAATATCATTGTTAAATACTGATTACAAATTATTTGTAACAGTTTTAGCTACAAGATTAAAAAGAGTACTAAACCAAGTAATACATGAGGATCAAGCTGGTTTTTTACCAGGAAGGTTGATGAGTCAGAATGTGAGGGTAGTAATTGATCTCTTAGAATATGCAGAGCAAGATACAACACCAATAGCTTTGATATTTTTGGACGCTGAAAAAGCTTTTGATAATGTTAATTGGCAGTTTATGTTTAAGGTATTAGATTCTATGGATTTTGGTGAGAATTTTAAAACAGCTATAAAAGGTATATATACACAACAATCTGCTAACTTGATTATAAATGGGTCGTTATCACCCAAAACTGAAATTCAAAGGGGAACGAGACAGGGGTGTCCTCTTTCCCCTTTATTGTTTATTTTAGTATTAGAATTATTATTGCATAATTTTAGAAATAGTGATGTAGTTGGTGTACGAATAGGTAGAAATCATTATAAGTTTAAAGCATATGCGGACGATGTAGTATGTTTTTTGACTGATCCGATTGAACAAATTGACAGATGGAATAAAATTTTGGAGGTTTATGGAAAGCTTTCAGGGTTTAAAGTTAATAAAACTAAAACTAAGATTTTAACTAAGAATATGACTCTCTCACAACAACAAATATTAATAAAAAAGACGGGGTTTAATATTGAAAATAAAGTTAAATATTTAGGTATATGGTTATCAAACAATAATCTTAACTTATTTCAAGATAATTATGTGAACCAATGGCAACAGATAAAAAAGGATCTGATAAGTTGGGAAAAATTGCCATTATCGTTATGGGGAAGAATTTCAGTAGTTAAAATGATGCTATTACCTAAAATGCTTTTCTTGTTTCAAAATCTCCCAATAGTTAAGGGTGTACAGATATTTGATGTTTGGAAAAAAGATATTATGAGATTTCTCTGGGGTAAAGAAAGACACAGGATTGCATATAATAACTTAATTGAGCAAAAAGATACGGGAGGATTTGGATTACCAGATTTGAAAATGTATTATCAAGCAGCATGCTTCACCTGGATTAAAAATTGGATTCTCTTAGAGAATCCGAAACAATTAGAATTAGAAGGTTTTAAATTGAGATTCGGGTGGCATGCTTACTTGTGGTATGATAAAGAGAAAGTAAATAAAGAATTTAATTCTCATATTATCAGGAAAAATTTATTGCAAATTTGGAATAAATATAAAGAAGTTTTTGAAAGTAAAACACCCGGTTGGATTAACCCTATAGAAGCATTTATGAGAAGAGGTGTACATTTAAATTTGGATTGTGATAACTACAGAGAAATAACAGAATACAAAGATGGTATATGGGTACTGAAATCAAGAGAAGAAATTCTGATTAAAGATTGGTTTATGTATTATAAACTAAGAGATGTTTTTAACAAAGATAATAAGTTGGGTTTTAATCAAACCAAATCAAAATTTGAGATTATACTATCTAAGGGAAATAAAGGATTGATAGGTAGGGTTTATAAATTACTTATAGAAATAAATTTAGAACAAGAAAGGATTAAGTTAGTGATGCTGAAATGGATGAGAGACTTAGGTTATAATATAGATTTGGAAATTTGGGAAAAGTTATGGGAAAAAGAATTTAAGTTTACAATTTCAAATGAAATAAGAGAGAATTTGTATAAAATGTTTTATAGATGGCATATAACCCCAGTATTATTAAGTAAAATGAAGAAAGATGAGGAAGCTATATGTTGGAAATGCGGTACAGAAATAGGCACATTTATGCATGTTTGGTGGTTTTGCAAAAAAATAAGGAGGTTTTGGAGATTAGTTTTGAATGAAACTAATAATTTGATTAAATCAAAAATTAAGAAAGACCCCGCCTTTTGTTTATTGGGTATACCAAAAAAAGATCTGGATAAAGGTGATAGAGTCATATGCCAATATAGTTTTGCTGCAGCAAGAATTATAATTGCTAAAAAATGGAAGCAAACAAATAAACCTTCAATCAAAGAGTGGCGAGAAAAATTATGAATGTATATGCGGATGGCCAAAATTACAGCATTTTTACATGATAAAGATATGGAGGAATTTAAATGTACGTGGGTAAAGGCCACCGCATATTGGGATAAAGTGGCAAAAACGGATTTTAAAAGTATAGTTAACGAATTATAGTACAATATGATTTTTAATATGATATAATAATAGATTTTTTTTCTGATATGTCATAACACTCCATCGGAAGTCCTATGGTGAAGGGCACTGGTGGGGGGATGGGTTCTGGATTCAGGGCATATGGCTTATAGAGTGATTTGAATATTGTATTAGCGGATAAATAGTGTCCTGAACATGTAATTTCTGTTTTTCTTTTTATGTATATGTACTTTTTATTTTTTTATTATTTTTTTTGTGTTTATTATGAAAATAAAAAAAATTATATATAAAAAAAAAGAACTGTCTGATATATGATGTTTTAAGTGAGGTTTTAGAACAGAGTAATATATGGTTTTAACATTTACTCAGTCATGGTAGATTAGAGCTTTTAGGTAAAATTAAGGTACCCCTAATTTCACCTGGAATAAAGGGAAGGATGTCAAGAAGTTGAGGTCTCTCAATTTCTTGGATTGCATGATTTTTTGGTTCAGGCCTGGGAGGCCTATGAATTTTGTGTTATTGGGATTTTAGACCAGAAAAATAAGTTTCCTTTTGAAAACTGCTTCTGTGGAGAGGGTAAGCCCCAGCTGGTGCTAGTTAACCTCTCCCCTTTTTGGAATGCAAGGCCATGCATTGCCATAGTAACCAATCAGTCAGCCATCATGACGATGTCCAGGTGCAGGTAGTTCTGCAGGCTTCCTCACCTGAACACATCTCTGAGTCAGCAAGTCTGACCAAGCGATTAATTAACAGCTAAGTGCTTGCGTTTTCTCAATTGGCCTCTATGAGCTCATGCCACTGAGAAAACGAATATAAGGACCAACCAACCCTTGAGAAAACTATGCATGCTTTGGGGTACAGCAGGAGAGCTGTGCTGGCTGCATCACAACCCATTTGATTTTGGCCCTTGAGGGGGAAACTCTGGTCAAGCTGACCTGCTTGGAGAAACCTTTGGACAACCTTTTGAAACTCTTGAATGCTGGAAGCATCTTTGGAAGTTGGTAACTATAAACCTGATGCAAGAAACCTTTGCCAATCCTTTTGAACCAAAAAGGCTTTTGAATGTATTAGCTAGTTATGCTAAATAGTTTATTGTTTTCTTGCTTAACACTTCATGACTTTTCTTTCCTGTAAACCAGCTTGAATCTTATAAATAAATTGTTAGCCTTTAAATGGCTTGTGTCTGTGATTTTGGGATTCCAAGCCTAAATTCTAAGTGCCTTGTGTGAGTGTAAAACCACCTACCAAAAACCTAAGACATTTTGGGAGTGTAATCTTTCCCTGGCAGGCCTCTACCTTGCAGGGTAAGCGTTGCACTCAATTTTGGAGTAAGTTGGGAGAGGATTGCCCTTATCTTCCCCCTGGAGCTCAATCTTTTGAAAGGGCTGGTGGCAGCTACTCCTTGGACTTGGGGCGAAAGCCTGGAGTTCAAGGTTTTGTCTTTTGAAAAACCTTTGACCAAACCAAAGCAGCCTCCAACTGGTGGAGACAGGTTGGGGAGCTCTTTGACAGGAGCTACAGCCCCCAACAGATCAAGATCAGACCTGGCTAAGGAGGAAGCGGCCTGATATCACGGTAACAAAATATGTGGGGTGACACAGTGCCAAAAACATACCAGGCGCTGCAAAGAGGAGCCCACTATAGAGAGAGTCCTGTACGTCGTCATGAATCAATGTTACCTATACACGAACTCCAAAGAACACAGCCCTGTACATCACAGAGACCCCTAGAACTATGTGTATGCGTAACCATGACACAAAAGGGGACCCTAAAGCTATTACACAGAAACCAGTATCTTAAGATCCCAACATCCACTGGTGTGTTCTGATGGGGGCAAAAAGCAAGACAAGGCCCACGAGTCAGGCTGATACAAGCAAGCCTGATAAGTATGAAAGCCAGATGTCGTAATGACACCAAGAACCAAGCTAGATATGACTGGAGACAGAGGGCATTCATTTGGGGGCAATGTGACATATGTTAGAACACAAACTTTGTCCCTTTGGATTAGGCAATACACAGAAGTGTAGGAAAAACTGTGCCCAGGTCTCTGTTCTCAGCCCTGAAGAGAGGGATAGCCACCTGATGCCACCCCCTGACCAAGGAAAAAGGTAGAAAAGGTCCAGGACAGGGTGGGCATTGTGAGCTGCTTCGGCTTCCTACTGGGGAGAAAGGTGGGGGATACATTAAGTAAATAAATAAATACATTTACCATATCTAGGTCAGTTTCAATTTCTTCAGCCTGGAATGGTGAGAACCACATTGACTTCAACTGGTCATCCATGACATCAGCCAAGATATATGCAGTCCTGTAATACCAATTCAGTTTTTATTAGTGGTAAGCATTTTCGGTTACATTCTCCAGCTCCTCTGGGCAACCTGTACGTGAAGAAGTTTGTGCCACCTCTCCAGACCTGTTCAAGGCAAAGTCATGACTAAAACAGCAAAACAAAACCACCCAAGGCAATAAAAACAAGTCAATAACAATTTATGCCCATTAAAAACAAGCCAAGCCAATAAAAGAAATCAAAACAAGTCAATCAAGACAAGGCATAAAAGCACATGAAACAGAGTAGTCTATAACAATATTGATTTAAAAAAATTCATCAGGCTACGAGCAGACCATAGAACAGCTAAAAAGAGATGGAACCCTTAGTTAGAAGTGGTAAAGAGAAATGTTTTGGCCTGGTGCCCAGAGGAAAGTAGGCACCAGGCAAGACTCAAGGGAGAGGGCATTCCAGAGAAGCACCAACACCAAAAAAGCTGCCTCTAGTTGCCATTTGCTTCACTTCTGCAGGTGAAGCCACACGGAGCAGAGCTTGAGATGATCTTAGATGATGGGCTGGGCAATATGGGAAGAGGCAGCCATTCAAGTGCCTAGCCCCAGCCATTTAAAACACTTTGAATTGTGCTCAGAACCAGATGGGCAGCCAGTGTAGATCTTTCAGCGCAGGGGTGATACCTCTCATACCTATCAAGTGTCCCTCCTGTCCTACTCCTTCATCTGTGCCTTCTAGAGTAAAGCATTTCTTTATATATGTCTGCCTTTGCCACAATCAGGTCCTCCTGGGTCCGGATTTGTTATTTTTTAAAAAATAAAGCTCTGTTCTTTCCTGTCCAAAATTGATGGAAACCCCTCTGAAGAAGTTACCATGTCACTTCTACATTCTCTCCAGCACCAGGAGGAGGAAGAGGAGGAGGAGAGTTGGTTTTTATATGCCGACTTTCTCTACCACTTAAGGGAGACTCAAACTGGCTTACAATCACCTTCCCTTCCCTCCCCACAACAGACACCCTGTGAGGTAGGTGGGGCTGAGAGAGCTCTAAGAGAGCTGTGACTAGCCCAAGGTCACCCAGCTGGCTTCATGTGGCTGAGTGGGGAATCAAACCCAGTTCTCCAGATTAGCCTCCACCACTCATGTGGAGGAGTGGGGAATCAAACCCAGTCCTCCAGATCAGACTCCACCACTCCAAAGCACCACTCTTAACCACTATACCATGCTGGCTCTCTAGTTGTTCTGTTGTTGTAAAATATGCATATCCTACCCTTCTACCCCACCAAGGGCACGGTTCAAAATAAATACAAGGCACAAAATGAGACACAAATAGCAAGCCCAAGTTAGAAGCAACTAAAAGTAGTTTTGTAAATGTTTGCAGCAAAAAATAAAGAGAGAGAGAAGAGAAAAATACATTGGATCCCTGCTCGGTTCAAAAAGAAATGACAGGTATTACCATCGGGGAAGATGGTAGAATTAATACTGGGTTTATTCATTGCCAACACAGTTCCAGCCTTTTGAAGAAAGGCAGGCTCCAATGAGCCCCTGAACAACGTTGACCTAAGCAAGAATAAGGTAAGTCAGAAATACCAGAGAAGCTTGCCAAAGAATTACTTGGGCAATCTGAATTTTGAAAAGTCGGCGACTTTTATTTGTCACCAAATAATCCTGAAGGAGGATTATTGCAAAACCACAACCTGTCTATCACCTGTGAGAAAAAAGAGGGTGCGGCAGTGGAGTTAAGGAACCTCCGCTGTAATGCAGGAAGTGCTTGATTTAAATGAATACATTTTTTTTTAGTCCCAAAGGCAGTAACGCACAAAGCAGAACTTCATTCATTTTAATTCTCTTGCATAAAAATAGGAATGTTTGTGTACTTCACCTGTTATTAAAAAGATTCTGGAGAGATTCTGGGGGAGGCAGAACTGGTTCCACATCCTGGTCACTCAGAGGACAAGGATCGCCGGCAGATTCCAGCATCTGCCGCAGTCCAACTACATTGTCCAATAAAGCCTCCAGGCTGTCATCCTCTTTAGAACGCTCCTGTGCAAGAAATAGTCCACTTCAGTTCTCTTTAAGTATCCTTCTTACTTGACACAGACATAGCAGATAATTGGCAATTCTTTTTAGATTCACATTATCTACATAGAACCTTCCCAGTCTGCAATTTTGGATCAGTTATTATTCAAGCTTCTGATGAAACTATGAGGCAGTTATACCCTGATGATTTTTCAATAGAGGTCCTGAGACTTTCATTTTTTCCCCAAGGGCAGTTGTGAGAATCACACTGTTGCCCAATTATTTCACTACAGACTATGACTGGGTAACTTGAATATAGTATCCAATCTTTGACATGCTAACTCATTATTGGGGGAGGGAGGGAAGTGGCTTTTGCCTAAAATGGGAGACCCATATTAAGTTATCTCCATAACATCTAGTTCAGCATGAATGTTTTGATGTCAGTACAATGTGCATTTCCATTAAAAAGGTAAAGGTCCCCTGTGCAAAGCACCGGGTCATTCCTGACCCATGGGGTGACGTCACATCCCGACGTTTACTAGGCAGACTTTGTTTACGGGGTGGTTTTCCAGTGCCTTCCCCAGTCATCTTCCCTTTACCCCCAGCAAGCTGGGTACTCATTTTACCGACCTCAGAAGGATGGAAGGCTGAGTCAACCTTGAGCCAGCTACCTAAAAACAACTTCTGTCTGGATCGAACTCAGGTCGTGGGCAGAGCTTTTGTCTGTAGTACTGCAGCTTACCACTCTGCGCCACGGGGCTCATTTCCATTACCAAGTACATAACTGGCAGCCACTTGTGGGGTGAAGAATGTACACTGTAATAAGACCCCATGACCAGACAAATAGAACTTGTTGGAGAGGGGGGAAGAAGAAGAAGAGTTGGTTTTTACATGCCGACGTTCAAGGAGAATCAAACCAGCTTACAATCCCCCTTCCCTTCCTCTCCCAACAGACACCTTGTGAGGTAAGTGGGGCTGAGAGAGTTCAGAGAGAACTGTGACTAGCCCAAAGAAGAGGGAGAAGAGACATTTGTCACAGGATGACCATTTTCAACAGCAATACTAAACGTTCCGAAGCGAGCAATGGAACAACTTTTTCATTGGGCTGGTTCACGGTCTTCCTAGTACATAAACTGAAGATTCTGTGGGAGTACGTCTTGAATTCAGTGTTTACCATCACAACTGCATGTAGGGCATCCAATGCCATTACAGCAGATCTGCATACATTCTTACTGCGTACATCTCACCTACATGATGTGCCCACATCTTCTGGTAACAGAGGGATGGCACATATGTGCCAATTCCTACCTGAATTTGCCCACACTTGCTATCTGAAGTTTTTGTGCAACACCAAAGCCTGTGCCCTCTTCAACTAAGATAAACCTAGACCAACAAAAAGGACTTATTTTACCTTTCTTCCATTAGCAACCATCAACACCTGAATAACAAATGTGCAATACTCCATGATGAAGCGAGATATAATTGGACTGTATTATTTAAATTATGTTACCAAAACTAGTTTCTCCAGTTCAAGGAGCAGGTTCTCAGGAGCTTCTTCTTTGTTCTGTAACTGATATTTTAATTCTGTAGTTGTAAGACCCAGCGTTCTGGCAGGATGGGTTCCATCTACTTCCACAAGACTCCCGTCATCTCCGCAACATCCCTGCGGAACATTAAAAGGTATAGTACATGACAGAGCGCTGTCAAGTTTAAAAGAGACCGCACAGGTGCAACATATCACTGCAAACTGATGATACCTGCTGTATGCATTCTGGGACAATCCAGAAAAATAAATTTACCTGATTGAAAGTTAAGGGGCAAGAGAAATTTTATGAGGCTGTAACAAGTAGTTTGGAGAATAATCCTTTTTTTACTTATATGATTCCACCCCTTAGAAAGCAATCAAGGAGGCAACATTTCTCCCTCAATAGCCACATAACAAAATCAATTTGTGATATGAACATATGAAGAACATATGAAGCTGCCTTCTACTGAATCAGACCCTTGGTCCATCCAAGTCAGTATTGTCTACTCAGACTGGCAGCGGCTCTCCAGGGTCTCAGGCAGAGGTCTTTCAAATCACCTACTTGCCTAGTCCCTTTTAACTGGAGATGCCGGTGATTGAACCAGGGACCTTCTGTATGCCAAGCAGATGCTCTACCGCTGAGCCACGGCCCCTCCCCACATTTTTAAAAATGTTTTTAGCCACTTTAGAAAAGAACAAGAAGTCTCGCGGCATCTAAAAGACTACAGAATTGGTTGTTTTTGACTGCAGCAGACCAATGTGGCTACACCTCTAGTATTTGTTCACTAGGAAAGAAGCACCAAAAAGGATTTAGTAACTTGTTGCTCTGCACTGTGAAGGGTGCAGTGATGGTAGCCGTAGGAACAGGGCAGCTTTGGCAGTCTGCCCCAGGGAAGCTCAAAAGGTACTAAGGCAGTGAGCAAGCCTGGAAGGGAAAACAATGGCTCTCTGGGCCCGGGTGTTTTAAGGCAGAGCGAGATTGTGGAGAGCAGGGAACAGAGAAGAGGAGGAGGAGGAGAGTTGGTTTTTATATGCTGACATTCTCCACCACTTAAGGAAGAATCAAACTGGCTTACAATCACCTTCCCTTCCCCTCCCCACAACAGACACCCTGTGAGGTAGGTGGGGCTGAGAGAATGTGACTAGCCCAAGGTCACCTAGCTGGCTTCATGTGGAGGAGTGGGGAAACAAATCCAGTTCACCAGATTAGCGTCCGCCGCTCATGTGGAGGAGTGGGGAATCAAACCCGGTTCGCCAGATTTAGAGTCCAGTGCTCCAAACCACTACTCTTAACCACTACACCACGCTGGCTCTCCCAGAGGAGGGTGGAGCTTAGCTCAAGGGCCAGGCATGCAGCTGAGTCTATTAAAAGAGAGGAAGGGGAAATAGGAGGCTGGCTGGAGTGAGAAGGCACAGGAGCAGAAAGGAAAGCTGAGACAGCCCAGAGGAGAGGGGGAAGGGAGGAGGAGGAGGAGGGAAAGGTTCCTGCCTCTTCTCCTTTGTCATGTTATTGTAACCCTGAGGTGGGCGAAGATAGCCACACCTTCAGGTACCCGGAGCAGTCAACGGGGAAAAAAACTCATGTATCAGGAAGCAGTGACTGGGCTGGTGCCTCCAAGACCTCCATAGACCCCAGACACGATGTTCCCTTGCCCCCAGAGAGCATCACAGCTATTTATAAGAGCTGAATTGTAGCCCAAGTAGCTAAAATTAAAGTAAAGCATCAGAACAGTTTTCCATAAGTATTTTCTTACCAGCATGTCAGAATTTAGTATCTGTCTCATGAAATCCAAAAATGAAGAGGCAAGTTCTCCAGGGTCCTTACTAAAGCTGCTTACAACTCGCTTCAATACAGTTTGCAGGGCGCCACAGTGTTTTCTTAAAGAACTGTTTAAGTTTCAAAGAGAAATGTTTTAGTCACTGAATTCTTTTTTTAAGGGACACGCACATAAAGAGAATGTGATTAAGACAGCTAAAGCAGCTAAACAGAGACAATTTTGCAAATGCAAACAAATGGCTGCCTGTGTGAGAATTTGTTTATATTCTGACATTGCTAAATGTCAAAGAATTGCACTGCAGCTATCATTCTTTGTTAGATTGTGGATTCCAACCTTGTGGATTACATGACTCAGATTCAATGGAGGATATGAATGTTTGCCAACTGTCTCTTCCCACTACCAACGATAGTCTTCTTCCTCCATGCTGTTCCTTCTATGATAGAATCATAGAATTGGAAGGGACCATCAGGGTCATCTAGTCAAACCCCCTGCACAATGCAGGAAAATTCACCTTCCCACGCCCCCACACCCCTACTCCATGCCCAGAAGATGGCCAAAAAAATCCTCCAGGATCCCTGACCTATCTAGCCTGGTGGAAAATTGCTTCCTGACCCCAAAGTGGTGATCAGCATTACCCTGGGCAAGAAAGAAAGGGCCATGAGAGCCGAACACTGATGCAACACTTCCTGCCTTCCCTCTCATGATCTTCCTAAGGTCAAAGAATCAGCATTGCTGACAGATGGCCATCTAGCCTCTGCTTAAAAACCTCCAAAGAAGGAGAGTCAACCACCGCCGGAGGAACCCTGTTCCACTGAGGACCAGCTCTGTCAGAAAAATCTTCCTCATGTTTAGCCAAAAACTCTTTTGATTTAATTTCAATCCACTGGTTCTGGTTCGACCCTCAGGGGCAACAGAAAACAACTCTGCACCATCCTCTATATGACAGCCCTCCAAGTACTTGAAGATGGCTATCGTATCGCCTCTCAGTCGTCTCCTCTCCTCTATCTTCCAGGAATAGCACTTGGGGGCAATTTTGGGCTGCAGAGAGAGGGGAAAGTCATGCTTCATTGACTAAAACCCTTTCCATCTGCAAAAACTACTAATGGATCCATGCCTCAACTTTCAGCTGGAGACTTACATATCAAAATTCAAAGGTTTCATATTAAATTTCAGCAGTAAGAATATGCACAGTGAGAACTGTTATGGACAAACAGCTTTATGAATTTATGGTCAAGGACTGGAAAACTGCACAGTCCCGCACCAAAACTGATTCTGACACCGAGCACTTTGAACCATTTTTCCATCCCTGTTAACTTTCCACTACGTTTTCTTTTCTAGTCATTTTCTCCATTGCGAGTCCCACTGAAATGAATGTGAGCTACACACACAAAACATACAAGTATACTTAGAAACACCTTGGTGTTAAAAAAAAGGTACCTCTTCAAATGATAGAATCCATAATCGTGCTCCGTAAGGAACATCATTGTCCTAATACAAGTCAGCAAGCAGTTATAGCTGCTCTCGGCATTAGCAAGTGTTTCCATCAGAGAGTCACAGACGGAAGCCAAGAGTTCCTTACTGGGCAGGGAATTGGAAAGCTGCTCCAGCTCGGAGAGAGTGCTTTCTGAAGAGCTTGGCAAGATCAGCGCAATATCCTGCAAAAATAAACCATAGTATTTGAGGTAACCAGGAAGATACCCGCTGTACTTACTGGTCACAACACTACAGGTTACAGCCGGAAGCAAAAAGATAATTGTTATCGACAGAGCAGGATATAAATATTTTTAAAGTAAGCAAACATTTCAAGATAACCCAAAGGCTAGTGCTAGCTTGGTAATTTAATATATATATATATTTGAAGAGCAATCTTGTCCAAACCAGACTTTTGAGATTCACCTCAACTGCACAGTTGCTTGCCACGCAACCACAGGGGGCTGCAGTTCACTAAACATGAATCCAAAACATCTTGGGCACACAGAACTGGTTGCACAGTCCAGGCCTTGAGATGCACACACAGAAGGGAAATCAGAACGAATCAACCTTATCCCCTCGTTTGGCCTCTTCTGCAAACAGAGCAAGAGCTCCACAAGCAATTTCTGCTGATTCCTCATTCTAGTGGCAGCTCACGGGGGCATCCTACCCTATCCCCCAAAGGTCTTCCAATCCCCAGAAATAGCTTTTCGGAAGGGGCTGAAAACTGCAGGGAAAATATCCCCTCTGGAAAATCTTTCTGTTTATAGGATTCAACCCACTGTGTGTGTTTTAAGTAATGTACACTAAAAATGTAAACATTCTGTGCTAAGAAACAGTAATTAATTGCTATTTGAATTAAAAGCTCTAAGATGCAACCTAAAGAGGGCTGGTTCTTACACTCAGCTACTGTAGTATAATGTAACTCAGTACTGCACTGTGAGACCTGATTGTTTGAATCTCCACACAAGCAGCTTAACTTGTTTTTAAAATAAGTAAAACAGTAAGCAGTTAAAAAAATCATGTCCAATATCCATAAAGCCAGAGTTTTCAGAATCTAGCATATAAGGAATGGAAGATGCTCAGGCTCATATACCGGATTTCTTATATATTTCTTGGTCCTGGCAACTGAAATCTGTCTGTTTTTTTACTCATCGCCATATTACAGGGCAATATCACCTAGAAAACAGGGATATCTTTCCTGCAAAATTAGCAGCATCTGGTTAATGAAAGCTTTCTAAAGGGAAAAGTCTATCTATAGAAGTCAACACAACCCAAAACACTAAACACACCCTAGAATTGCTGCATAAGCACTGCTGGGTTAGCTATAATGCCAGAGATCACCTGGTATGATCTTTCATCCTGTTTCAACATCTGACACAGGCTTTTCCCAAGCAACTAGCTTGAAGAAAAAAATCCTGAGCTGAAAGAGGGTTGGTTTAAAAAAAAATCTTCCCCGCCTTTCCAAAGATGTTTTTTGTCTGCTTGGGGAACAACAGCAGAAGCTTCTCTGCTGCATTCCATATCTGCCTATACCTGTGTGTATCCCTGTATACACAATTTTTTTAAAATCAAGATTTTAATTTTTTTAAAAGTACCTGGTCACAGAGGGATTGCAAAATGGAAGCTAGATACTCAGCACACTGCTGATGAACAACGTTGTCCCCAGCAGCTCGCATCAGAGACAACAGCTCCTGGAAAACCTCAGCATACTTCTCGTCACCTTTCACAGTTCCATTAATAAGGTGCAAAATAGCCAGTTTGCAAGCTTTGTGTGAAGCCAAAGCATCCAGCAGGGACAGTAACCGGGTCGTCTGGCCAGTGTACTGCTTCTCTTTGTCTTCTGGATTGCTGAAATGACACCAGCCCTCTTATGAAGACAACACCCATTGCAGCTGTTTGCAATAATTCTCTAAGCATGCATACATGTGGATGTGTTAATGCAGATTTTAGGTTCCATTAGAGTTCGATCCTGATGGAAGTAGGCTTCAGCTGGCTGGCTTAAGATTGACTCAGCCTTCCATCCTTCCAAGGTTGGTAAAATGAGTACCCAGCTAGCTGGGGGTAAAGTGTAGACAACTGGGGAAATCAATGGCAAACCACCCAATAAACATAGTCTGTTTAGTAAACGTCATGATGTGAAGTCTCCCCATGGGTCAGTAATGGCCCGGTGCTTGAGCAGGGAACTACCTTTACCTTTAGAGCACTTTTAACACAATTAATTGAAAGAGAGTCCACTGCACACTGGCTTGCAAGCAAAAAGAAAAGAGGAAAAGGGAAAAACCCCAGCAAGTTTGGATATGACGCCAGCAATCAGCTTGACGAAAAGTGCTGCAAAGAATGGCTTTGAACCAGCCTTCTACAGGGAAGGGTATAGAGGGCCCTCACGGCATCTATCCACATTCTTATAGACATGCTTAATGGGGGAAAATGGGAGATCCTGACTCAAGGCAGCCCACGGGAGGATGATGAGGATGACTGATGAGTAAGGTGAGAAGGCAGAGGTTCTGCATTCTGCCCTCCATTCGTAGTGGTCAAGGCTGAATCCACTGGGATCAATGAGGCTGCCACTCAAGGAACCTTTGGATGACAGAATAAAATCTACCTCTGAAGATCTTCTACAAGCAGATCCAGGACAGTTCTCATAATAAGCAGCGCAGTTGGTGAGGCCAAGTCACACAGCTGGACACAAATACGCCTCAACATGTGCTGAATAGGCTGACAGGTGGAGCCAGAGAAAGACCGCACTATCTCTTGCAGCAATTTCGCTTGAACGTGAAGATGCATGCTCCATAGTTTCCTGGTGTTGAGAGCCACGGATATGTCATGTGGTTCGATAACCTGCCGGGAACAGGACATGCCTTTTCTAAAGTTCAAATACAGACATTTGTTCTGCAGAAAGAAAATAATTGCTGATGGCATGTTTACGCTGTGATGTATACACCACCAGGAACCTTCTAGCAAATGTAAACACAAACATTATTTCTTCCACATGGCTGGAGTAATTCTCCCTGTGTTGGGGGATATGGAATGTGTGAAACAGGGGCTCAGCAGAATAGGCAAATGCTTTATCAAAACCCTGTAAGAGAATAGCCACAAACCTGTGCTAACAGGAAACCCTATAAAACTTCAAGCATTACCAAGCACCTCAGCCCTAGGGCAATTACATGAGAGTCGACTGATGGACAAACTGGCAGGACAGACATTTTTAAATGAATGAATTAAATCTGTTTTACAATGAGAAGGTGGCAGATATTTATATCTATCTAATCTATCTTATCTATCTATCTTATCTATCTGACTTATAACCCTCCCTCCCCAGCAAGCCAGCTCAGATAGATTCCAGCAACTGGCAAGTCATGTGCTTCCACATGAGAAACAGGGTATTTTATTTATATAACAATATGCTAAATTGACTGACAGCTACACAGCTTAGCACTGGGCAAATCATGTGTGTCCCCATGAGTAACAAGGTATTTTATTCTTATAACATTACGCTAAACTGGCTGCGAGCAACACAGCTTCTCACTTGTAAGTTCTTATCTACACATCTTCTTTGTCCCCCTGTTTTATTGGAGCAGATCCACTAGGCATTAAAAAAAACCCAAGTTACTTAAAAACTAAGTAAACATACCTGAGTCGTTTGCATGGGTAGTGGAAGAGGCAGCAATTCAGAAAGCAGGATAAGGCCCGAGAAAAATCCTTCTGGGATTCTCAGTATAGAAGTGAGAACCTCTTTTAGCATTAGTGACCAAGTATTATTGGCCAACGTTTCTTCTGAGATTGTTAGCTTTTCATTAACGCCCTGGGTAAAAGTCAACAGAATATCAACTATATCGTTCTGGATTTTTTGCTCATCACTGTCTAAACGTCCTGAGAGGGGAATAGAACACAGCAGCATGTGTAAAGAAATAAGTGCCGAAGGAACACGCATATCTTTGAACTCAAAGGATCCTCCCCGAAGTAGTTCAGTTAACATGGTTTTCAGGAGCGTGAGGGTGCATCGGGCCATGGAGATTGTCGTGACTCTATGAAGGGTGGTTCCCATGTTAACATGGAGTCTCCAAGGCTGAATAAGGATGCTGTTCAGCTTCTGTAGCACTCGAATAAAAGTGTCCATTCCTTCAGAAGAGAACAGCTGTATAACTGCAAGGTTCCACTTAAGGTCCTTCTGCTGACCTGTAGGAGTAGGACCAAAAAATAATAATAACCACGTCTTGATTTGTTCTCACTGCTCTGTTAAGATTTGGTGTGATAATACACTTTATAAGACCATCTTTTATCAGTGACAAAGAACTTTTCACTAGGTTAAATACCCTGAGGAGAGTTCAGTGTAGCTCCAAAGCTTACATTCTCTGTCACTGACAGAAGATGAAGCAAATGAGCTACTAGTTATTCTCACTGTTTGATGGTAGTCTCAGATACTATAATGAACACATGAACACAAGAAGCTGCCTTATACTGAATCAGACCCTTGGTCCATCAAGGTCAGCATTGTCTACTCAGACCAGCAGCGGCTCTCCAGGGTCTCAGGCAGAGGTCTTTTACATCACCTACTTCCCTGGTCCTTTTAACTGGAGATGCTGGGGGTTGAACCTGGGACCTTCTGAATGCCAAGCAGATGCTCTACTGCTGAGCCACAGCCCCTCCCCATAAACGTGAGTTAAAAAATTCAAACAGTTGCATCATACCTTCCACAGGTGGTGGTGGACATGCAATGTGGCAAAGGACACGAAGTGCCGTAGGAAGACCAACCCCCTCCTGGGTCATCAGGGTATCAATATTCTTAAAAAAAATACAATATGCTTTTTAGTGGAGATCAATATTCAACAACAACAAAAACTGTACCCTTGACATGTGGCCCTGTCCATTCAATGTGCATAGAAGGGGAGTGCTGGCCCCGCCTCCTGCTCACAACCAAACTGGCCCCTTCTACCACCTACACATGTGCAAACTGTAGCACCCAGGCTCTGTCCATTAGGCTCGCTCCCACTTTACATACACAGCTCCTTTCAATTAATATGACATGCAGGTCTAAAAATAGACCTAATCTAATAGGAAGGCTTATTTTGCTCCCTCTGCAACAGGAACCCCCACAAGCTGGGTACTCATTTTACCAACATCGGAAGGATGGAAGGCTGAGTCAACCTTGAGCCAGTTACCTGAAACTGACTTCCGTCAGGATCGAACTCAGGTCATGAGCAGAGCTTTTGACTACAGTACTGCAGCTGACCACTCTGCTCCATGAGTACCCAACTTGCTGGGGGTAAAAGGAAGATGTCTGGGGAAGGCAATGGCAAACCAACCCGTAAACAAAGTCTGCCTAGTAAATGTCAGGATGTGACGTCACCCCATGGGTCAGGAATGACCCAGTGCTTGCACAGGGGACCTTTACCTTTTTACAATAGGAACCAGCTGCCTTCATGCTTTCATAGTCTATATTTTTACAACAAACCAGAGGTTTCTTTAACATTTAGAAAGCAAGAGTGCATATTCAGCATTTAACAGTTAAGACATACCTATCCTATGTTAAGTGATCTTTGTTTAATAACATAAATGCCTTGCTGGATCAGACCAAGTTCATTCATTTTATGGTGCTCTGTAAGAAATCTCAGCAACTAGGTGGCCCACTGATGGGCCATGTTTTACCATCTGCCGCATACAACACACCCAAGACAGGCATTATGACACAGCAACTTTCATAAGAACATAAGAAGATAAGAAAGGCCATGCTGGATCAGACCAAGGTCCATCAAGTTCAGCAGTCTGTTCACACAGTGGCCAACCAGGTGCCTCTAGGAAGCCCCCTAACAAGACAACTGCAGCAGCACCTAATGTAATAGGCATGCTCATCTGATCCTGGAGAGGACAGGTATGCACCATGACTAGCCATGAATACCTCTCTCCTCCATGAACATGTCCACTCTCCTCTAAAAGCCTTCCAAGTTGGCAGCAATCACCACATCCTGGGACAGGGAGTTCCACAATTTAACTGTGGGTTGGGTGAAGAAATACTTCCTTTTATCTGTTTTGAATCTCTCACCCTCCAGCTTCAGGATTGTTATGCAAGGTAATTACTTTAAAAATACAATTCTGTAACGCTACTATTTAAAATAAGATTAACATGTGTACATACTGTTTAAATAATAGCAATCTACAAACATTGACTTTCAATGGTCTAACAAGTTGTAGTTCTAGATGTTTAAACAAGAAACGGTTATAATAATAAAACAATTCCAAATAAATAACATTGCAGCCTTTACATTAATCCTATATGTTTAAACTACAATCAAATGAGTCACAGAAGTCCTCCTCCAATATGCTATAAAACACGACACATGCATTGCAAAAAAATAAACAAACTGAAATTACCTATTGGCAGATTTTTTTTTCAAAAGGTGGATGCTAAATGTTTTTACTAACCTGTTTAATATATTCAATAAGATTTGGGATGCAATTAATCTCAAATCGAAGGGTTTTCAAAGGCTCTAGCCATTTGCCAAGTTCTAAAAACAAACAAAGCAATCTGATGAGTATAAGAGCCCTACTTATGGCAGTCACTTTTGTACAACAGTATACACAAAAATACGAAGCAATACAGCAAAGCAATGTGCCTTTGGTATCAATCAGCTTAGCCTTCAAACCAGATCTGAATGGTTTCAATTCCAATGAAGATGACCTAATGTATACACATGAGCCAAATTCAAAACTTAATATTGTTTGAAATTATTCTGTTATCATCATGCTACATTTCAACTGATCTTATCATCAAATGCAAGAATCAGAACAGCAGCAACAACCCTGCTGAAGCTCCAATGCTTAGGAATGCATGAGCAAACACCTGTTACTTTAATAAATACAATCTAAGATAGACACACATTTCTCCCTACCAGAGTCCTCTCTTATGCCATACCAAAAAACAATTCAAGTTTTGAATTTAGGCTGTAATATTAAACAAACCTGGGGCTAAATTCTATTGATGGCAGTTAACGCAAGTCTTAGAAGGATTTCAGAAGAGGTGGTTTAATGGACTCATCTTAAGGCCATAAAAGGGCCAAGAACTTTGAACAACCCCTACTCTGCTTGCTCAAAACGGTAGCTGTGACTAGCAACTGAAATATCCCATCCCTGGAGTGGTCACTGTTAAATCCCATCTTAGCTATACATGATCTCAATACCGGTCAGGATCTAAAAAGGTACTTGAGATATTAGTAGTAGTAGTAGTAAAGCCCCCAACCTCCTCCGGTGAACTGGGCTCAGGGCAGCTAACAACAGGTTATAAGCCATCTTTCTTTTTCAAAAGAAAAACCACCGGCAGTGCCTAACAAAGAAGTATTACATATAAATTGGTGAAAACCAGTCAGCGTGGTGTAGTGGTTAAGACCGGTGGACTCTAATCAGGAGAACCACGTTTGATTCCCCGCTCCTCCACATGA
This sequence comes from Euleptes europaea, assembly GCF_029931775.1. Taxonomy (NCBI): domain Eukaryota; kingdom Metazoa; phylum Chordata; class Lepidosauria; order Squamata; family Sphaerodactylidae; genus Euleptes; species Euleptes europaea. The sequence continues at coordinate 27,571,221 of NC_079319.1, read as the reverse complement.
GTGGCGGACTCTGATCTGGAAAACCGGGTTTGATTCCCTGCTCCTCCACATGAAGCCAGCTGGGTGACCTTGGTCTACTCACAGTTCTCCTAGAGCTCTCTCAGCCCCACCTACTTCACAGGGTATCTGTTGTGAGGGGAAGGGAAGGTGATTGTATGCCAGCTTGATTCTTCCTTTAGTGGTAGAGAAAGTCGGCAAATAAAAACCAACTCTTCTTCAGTATTTTAGGTATGCCAAAGGAATTGGGCTTATGGAATTCTTTACTACTTCTCTTTTAACAGCAGCCCATTCCCATGCCATACCAGAAACTATTTTGGCACGCACACTCCTTTGCCATGCAGTACAGGAGGAGGATGGTTAAGAAACACAAGCATAGAATTCTCTTGGAAATGAGTAACTAAGTTGTGTGGTACTTTGGATCCTGACCACTGCGCTTTAAAGTTGTACAGATGCATCAACCCAAAATGCACTGAATGGAGTGGAGGGGGGGAGTTGTAAGAATAACAGGGGTCACAGATATCTGCCTCCCATCAAAGACTAAGCATTTTCTGCAATTATTGAACGATTGCCTCCAACTGGCCACAAACTAGAGTGCTTTTTATAACAAAACCCACTTTAATAATAGAGGGGAAAACCACAAAGTCTTCAGTGAGTCACCATAGTAATCTGTATAGAAAAAAGGAATCTCATTACACAGATTATCAAAAAACAGATGGTCACAAAATCCTAATTACAGACCCTGAAAATGTTTCCTCTGAACAGTCTGAACTCCCCCATAATGGTATATACCGTACCTTGCAATTTGGTGTTATTTTCATCAGCCTTACAAAGCTTCAAGAGGATGGCCGAGTACTGCTCAAGCATTTGGACATCGCTCGAGGACTGAACAACCAGCAGAACAAGGATGCAGGCATAATTATAAGCAACGGATTTCTTTGACTTTGAATCACTGGAACAGAGGAGGTTTTTAGGACCTTAAAAACTACATTGGGTACCACATTTGCATCTTTAGGTCTACTTAGAAGAACATTATCCAGATTTTTTATCGACATCTCTATTTGTACAGAAGAACAAAAAAAGTTCTGTTACCATAAGTGGGAAGAGAGACTGCCAGCTCGCCATGTGCCATTTTACTTACAGTTAATTCACCTTTAGAAACTTTGGTTTTTCTTCATTATATTTTCAGAACCTCAGCCACAACCAAGGACACAGAGAGCACCTTACAACTTTGAGCTCAGGGCATAAATCTTACAAATCCTGCCACAGGCAAACATGCCCCTCCTTACCACAAACTACAAATATTTGTGTGGCTCTGCTCTGTAAAATCCCTCACTGGAATGCTTTTGGCAGTCAACAGAGCTTTGTGTTAGGGGTTATTCCGGAGCAGCAATATACAAGAGGCAAGCTTCGAGGCATACTCAGTTAAAACCTCCCCCAAAATGCCAAGATGGATTCTTATTTATACACCATGTAATGTTTTTTTAACGATTAAAATACGGAAAAAAACATATTGAGATGCAATAAAAAATATTTGCACACACAAAAAATCATAATTCACAGTGGGTAGCCATGTTAGTCTGTCTGCAGTAGTAGAAAAGAGCAAGAGTCCAGTAGCACCTTAAAGACTAACAAAAATATTTTCTGGCAGGATATGAGCTTTCGTGAGCCACAGCTAACTTCACCATGGTATCTGACGAAGTTAGCTGTGGCTCACGAAAGCTCATACCCTGCCAGAAAATATTGTTAGTCTTTAAGGTGCTACTGGACACTTGCTCTTTTCTACTACAAAAAATCATATGCAGCCACTTGCATAAAAACATTAAAAATCTTCATGTCTGACTCTCTAATCAAAAATCTGAACCTCAAGAGCAATTACTCTGCTTCAGTTAAACAAAATGGGCTTTTCTACAATAAAACAAGTTAACCTGGTTTATGGGACAAATCTGTTGCGGGTGTAGGAGGCTAGTTTGGCAGCCGGACTGGGACCGGTTCTGGATTAAAAAAGGAACATGCGCATGTGGTGGCTTTACCCTTTCTCTGCCTCCAGACGGGCTGCCTCGTGCAGACTTTTTGTTGTCCCCCAATGAGAAGGAAAAGAGCCCCGTGGCGCAGAGTGGTAAGCTGCAGTACTGCATTCAAAAGCTCTGCTCACAACCTGAGTTCGATCCCGACGGAAGTCGGTTTCAGGTAGCCAGCTCAAGGTTGACTCAGCCTTCCATCCTTCTGAGGTCAGTGAAATGAGTACCCAGCTTGCTGGGGGTAAAGGGAAGATGACTGGGGAAGGCATTAGCAAACCATCCCGTAAACAAAGTCTGCCTAGTAAACGTCGGGATGTGACGTCACCCCATGGGTCAGGAATGACCCGGTGCTTGCCCAAGGGACCACCTTTACCTGTAAATCTACATAACACTGGAGACACAAAAGATCAGTATTGCACAAGATGAAGAGGAGGCGGGACAAGAGGCAGAGGGGCACCTGCACTTCCTGTTGCATTATTCTACAGTTCGGAACGCAGTCAACCTTCCGAGAGTTTGGTTTTCATCCTCACTACTCTTGTCATCCGCGGCTCCGTTTTTTCTTATGAAGTCAACACAACTCCGAATGGCTCAGAGCCACTTTTTCAAACCTTGTCACGCTGACTCCACCAACAGCAAAGGGGAAAAAACATTCCACGCTTCTACAGAAACGTTGCCCTGTCCAGCAGCAACGGCGGCCATATAACTATGCAGTGATTGGAAGCAACCCTGATGACCAGTTAAAGACACAGACCCCACCCCCTCAACGTAGGCTAAGAGGAGTCAGGAAAAGTTTCCAATGCCCTGCAAATAGGAAAATCTGGTTCACTGCTTTTAAGGCAGTCCTTTTTGGAAAAGGAGAAAAGGGAAGGATCGTTAGCGAGATTCCACAACACGGCATGCCGAGTTCCATCATGGAGAACAAGCTCCAAGTTAAGTGCTGAAACCCCCATCTCCTGCGAACATGTAGCTTAATGCATAAAACCCCAAGTAAGGAAACAGAAATTATAGTCACCCTAAAGCCTCTTTGGAATAGAACTCCATTAAAGTAATAAGACTCTGGAGGTTCTTCTCAAGGCTGAAGACATGGGCTACAGCAGATCTTCCTACAGGGTTGAAAGTGATCAAGTAAAGGTTATGGAGGGTTCCCAGGAGATCTGAGTGGTCGGTTTCGTCAGTAGCTGAGCAGCGCTGGAAGTGGCAGAACAGTTCTGAGATACACTGGAGAGTCTGCGTGGAGTGAAGGAGCCACAAGGGAAAGGCTTCGTCGCTCGCCCCGTCCGTCTGGAGACCTTCCTCCTGATCGGGGTCGGTAAACTGGCAGAAGGCTCGGACCAGCAGGTTTGTGGCTTCGTACTCGGATAGGAAAAAGAGGAGACCTTTCTGCGACTGCACCAAGGACCTCAGGGTATCCCGGATAGACTGGAGCACTCCGGGGTGTGCGTTTGTTATCGGGTTGGACAACAACAAGGTAACGGATTCCAAGAAGTTGTGACTATGGAGGTACCTAGAGGAATGTCCAAGAGAAACATGGACAACTTTATTTGAAGATACAGTATACTGACCGCTTCCTGTAATATGAGATTGCTAGCTTACGTGCAGCCCTGACCTGGTTGGCCCAGGCTAGCCTGATCTCGTCAGATCTCAGAAGCTAAGCAGGGTCAGCCCTGGTTAGTATTTGGATGGGAGACCACCAAGGAACACCAGGGTTGCTGTGCAGAGGAAGGCACTGGCAAACCACCTCTGTTAGTCTCTTGCCATGAAAACCCCAAAAGGGGTCGCCATAAGTCGGCTGCGACTTGACGGCACTTCACACACACACACAGCTTATGTGCAACAGTACAATCCTATATTCATATTACAAATATTCATTGTGACTTTGAACACAGGACCATAGAATAATATTTGTGCTCCTACCTAGTCAGGAAAAAGGCTGTGATGATGAGAAAAAGAAACCCCCGAGACAGACAACTAACTCTAGATTTACTTAGCTATTGTTTGTTTTTTCCTATTTATTTCTATTTAAAAGATGGCATGACTCATCTGAAGACTTTCTTTAAAAATGGTCTAATCTTCCTTCACATGATCAGTCATAATGGTGTCTACTGGAGTAAATTAAGATTACATTTTGTGAGGTAGACAACCAATCTTAGGAATCTGAACTCAAAACTTCCCCCAGGCACTGAAGACTACTGAATAGGAGAGGCAGCGTTATGTAATGGTCAGAGCAGAATTTGGGAGGCTGAGCTCCCATACTCCACTTTGCCATGAAGCTCACTATGTAGCCTTGGGCCAGCAGTCTCTCTTGGCCTAGTCTACTTCATGGGGATGTTGCAAAGCCTTAATGGAGGAGGGCAGAATGACGTATTCCACCCTACTTGGAAGAGGGGCAGGATAAAATATGGCCGACAGACAGCATTACAGGAGTGACAGCTACTGTCTTATAAACTGTGCAAGTTAAGGGGAGGACAGAGATTTTTAGGGCCATAAAATTCAGAGGCACAAGGAGGGTAACTTCACCTTCTCAGCTCTCCTGAATACAAACAATTTATTAAAGAAACAGATTTGTCATACATGTATCCTGCCCTTCCTCCAGCCTTAGGGTGGTTTTCATGCGATTATACCATTTTAAGCACCCTGGGAGTTATGTTCAGCTGAGAGATCTTGACTAAGGCCTGTCAATAAGCTTCAAGTGTAAATGAGGATTTGAATCCAGATCTTCTCAATGCTGGCCAAAATACTCTGATCTATAAACCTAACTTACAAGCAGGCGGCTACAACACTGAGTTATGAGACAGCATGACAGAAGACACAACGGTGGAAATAAAAGAAGGAGGTATCAGTTTAGTCTAGAGTATCTCCAGGATTAATATACAGCACTGGCCTCGTTAACCAATGAATTTCATATATCGCAAATGCCAAAAAGAAAGCAAAACGCCCAAACTGATAGTCTTTCGGCATGTATAATAAAGACAGCTTGGTACACTTGCCTGAACAGGACTGGGAAAGGGTCATCCCTTTCTGGGGGTCCCGTAATACGTGCTGTCGTTGGGAAAGATTTCACAGGCGGCTGGATCATGGAATGGGGAGAGGTCTCCATCAAATGCAAGATCTCATCCAAAAGGCTGATGAGTTTCTCCACTTCTCCTTCGGTCATAGTGGAGGACTCCAAAAGATTATCCATATCCATCGGGGCCTCCACATCATTTTCATATTCCGGGTTGCTTCTCTCGATCCCAGCGTCCGAATCCTGCTCAGACTCAGCATGATTAGGGAGGGGGGGATTTTCCACCAACTGGTCAGCCATTTTTTTTACCTCAGACAAAATCTCGTAGAAGTGGCACTTCTGCAGAATGGCCGATCCAGCGGTGACGACCCTCACAGTCTGATCCAGCAGGATGAGATCCAGCAGCCTCTGATAGCCGCTTTTTTCGTGCGCCTCTAAGCCGCACTTCAAAAAAGCCTCCATCCCTTCGGTCATGCTGATAATGCTGTCCAACGCTTTGAAAGCGTTGAGTTTGAGAGATGAAGAAACGTGATCTGCAAAGAGCAGCTCAAACAAAGAATTAATTACTCCTGCTTGCAGAAGCCCAGTGATGCCTCGAGCCCCACATTCGGCTAGCGAGGAGACAAGTTTTGTCCCAGCTTTAAGCTGACGGACGTTCAAAGCAATTGGCTGCCTCAGGGCTATCTGCAGGCTTAAAGACTGCATCGTCCAGTCAACCAACTGGCTTACGTAATCCTGGTTTGGGTCCTTTAACTGCAAGTAACTCAGTCCTTTGACTATTAAACTTGGAACTTCTTCCAAAGCAGTGACCCATTTTGCCCCTCTTTCCTCCTGATACAGTTCCAGGAGCTCAGTCAACTTAACAGAGGTCTCAGCTGCCCCGGTATTTTCCTTGTCTAGATCCTGCTCTCTCAGTTTGGCAACTTCTGTCTCAAAAGTGGTTTTGTAGGGGCAGCTGAAGTACAGAAGGGGCCCGAGTTCCCTGTCAAAAGGGTCGTAGGTCACAGGCGGCACCCTGGCCAGGTCCTCAGCTGTGTATTCAATGTCAAAGCTCGGGTACTTGAAGGTCTCCCGCTCCAAGTCAGCAATTCCATCTTCATCACTTGAAATCTGCTCATAACCATCATCCCCTGCAACAAAGGTTTAAGGTCGCCTTGTAAAACGCATTCAAACATTTTTTAACTCAAGAAAGCAACCAAGAACAGCTAAGTGTTAGTGAGTGTTGAGAAAAATGAAGCGTCCCAATCATTCCTCTCTTTTTGGTCATATATATGGGTACCCCCATAGTGAATAACTCCACCTTAAACCTATTGAAGGATTACTTACCAATAATCAGCAAAGCACCCACTGAAAATACAGAGAAAAAGCAACCAATAAGAAAAGGATGCAAAAAGATCACCTAATTACGCTTTCGAATCTGCACGTTAGAAATTCTTACTCTTTGGTTTTAGCAATTTTCCTTCAGTCAAAACAACAACTGCCTTAAATTCTATAAGGCTGCAATTCTAGTCCCACTTACCTGGGAGTAAGCTAGGCTAAATACAGTGAGACGTACTTCCCAGTAAACTTGACCAGATTGCCAATGTTCAAATACAAAACAAAGACAAGTAGGCTGGCTGACAATTCTGTCTCTTCAACTTCAGCAACCAAGTCAAACAATACGAATCAAAGTACACGGGTACAAGCAGGCATTAATATGTTCTAAGGAAGACCTCCAAGAAAGATAAGACTTTGCAAAACTATATTCGCCCTACTAGTCTACAACCCCAATACTCCTCACAAGGAATGCAGCACACAAGGAATGCAGAACAGGCATTGGTGGGACTGACTTGCAGTGCAATCCTAAGGAGAGTTACTCCAGTCTAAGCCCATTAAAATGTATGGGCTTAGACTGGAGTAACTCTCCTTAGGCTTGCACAGTTAGACTATTAGCCCAACCCACATGCAAACTCCATCGCTGCACCACTGCTCGGTGTTTATCTGGATGGAAGTGGGGGCCGTTTTCAAAGCTAAATGATTAGAACTGCTTGAACGGAACCATGGATGAGCACTCAGTCTCTAAAGAACATTTTTATTTCTTAGGGAAAAAATTAAAATTGTGTCACCCTGGGGAACAGAATTGGTGTCATTCATTACTAACGAAGTCACAAGCTCACTGACTATCACTTGCTGAGTATCACACTCAGCAACTGGGGGGAAGAGCCATTTTCTTGCAACAACATCATCTACCTTAAGCGGGGGGAAAATGAGACCTCTACACATCAGAGGCCCTATTCTGACAAAAGCTGCCCCATATCAAATGAACGGAAACCTGTGCCTTTATGGCACAAGACTGCTTATTGGCTGGAAAGGTGCACAGCCTATAGGCTCTTCTCTTGACTAACACAGTTTTCACAGCATCTTACACAATTAAACATTGAGAACCATTTTTCCCCCCAAAAGTGGTTGTGTTAGAAAATTTACAGAATACCCCCTCAAGGCACAGTTCCCACCTAAATAGACAATGGAGAAAAAGCTTTTTTTTTTAAGTGCTTAATTCCTGACCATTAATTCCACTCTCAGGTCCAGCCCACACAGGCATGCTCAGCACTACTTCCCTAATAACACCAAGTGATAGCATTCTGCTTTAGTTGACCGGGGGGGGGGGGGCACCATTAAATTTCTGTCTGCATTGCTTAACTCATGACATCTGAATACCAGTTGCTGAAGAACAACAGGGACAGGCTTTGGCCGAGCCCCACTTGTGTGCTTTCTGGGAACATCTGGCAGAAAACTGTGGGAACAAGATGCTGAACCAGATGAACCACTCGTCTGACCCAGTATAGCTGCTCGTATGTTCTTATCTCCTTTCCAGTGGTTGACCGTCCACACACATGGTATGAGAGCCAACTGTTGATTCTACCATGAAGTGAATACATGTCTGAATCAACCTTTAATAATTTCTGCTTTTATGTTTTGCCTACCTTCACCTTCTTCTTCTTCATCACCTTCCTCCTCCTCTTCGTCTTCCTCCTCATCTTCTTCATCCTCTGGAATACTCTCTACCGTTTGGCCATCATCATCCTCTTCATCCTCCTCCTCTTCCTCAACATCCACCCCCTCTTCATCATCCTCCACTTCTTCAGGCTGGTCTTCTTCCACTTCTCCTTCATCAGAATAGGGGCCCTCTGGATGAACAGACGTCCGGTCAGGAGAAATGGGCTCGAAGTAATCCTCCCTGTGATCAACATCATCATCTTTCTCTCCGACCACTGAAAAGAATGAAATTAAAAGCAAGGCAGCATATTTAAAATGTATGGCAGAAATTGTGGCAAAAAAAAAAAAAAAACACGAGCCAAAGCAACCTACAATAAAGGTTAATGAAGAAAAAGAGCTATCCGAATCACACTTCTTCTAAAAGAATTCTTTGCACTTTAACTACAGTATACACACCATGTACGCTTTAAAGACAAGGATTTGTGGGTGGAATTTAAAAACACACACAGTTCAGTCTTACTGCTTAAGAGAGGGCAGCCTAGGTACTTTGGTTAAATTAATTATTGCTTTGGTTCTGCAGTCCTAAAGCAGGCAAAGCCGCTCTGAGCCTGGTTTTGGCCGGGGAGAGCGGGGCAATAAGTGGAAATAATAAATATATAAAGTCTTCATCTCAACAGCTTTCAAGTGTTTACTAACGGCAGTGTATAGAGCATCCCAGCACATTTCCAATTGCCACTTCCCAGGGATGATTCTCTGAAAAGCAAACCAGCCTGGGAGCACTGGGCTGCAACTCAGCTGTTCCATATAGAGAACTGGACTGAAGACTGCTTTAATTCCTCCAAGCAGCCTAGGGCAACTGCAGAACCCACCCGGAAGTGAAATAAGATGGGCTGTGGATTCACAACTTGCCCCAAGGTCACCTCCAAACTTTACAGCTCAACAGCTGTGGGGTTGGCTTTACACCCAAGAACTTGCATGTGAACACCTCAAAATTCAAGTGTGCATGTACCAAACTGGTGCTTGAAAATGCACACATCATAAACGTAAATATCATATCAAGCCAAATGGGCTGCAGATCTCCTAGTAATAAACCTCAGCTTATTACTATGAAGAAGAGTTGGTTTTTATATGCCAACTTTCTCTACCCCTTAAGGAAGAATCAAACCGGCTTACAATCACCTTCTCTTACCCTCCACACAACGGACACCCTGTGAGGTAGGTGGGGCTGAGAGAGTTCGGAGATAACTGTGACTGGCCCAAGGTCACCCAGCTGGCTTCATGTGTAGGAATGGGGAAACCAACCCAGTCCAACAGATTAGCATCCGCCGCTCATGTGGAGGAGTGGGGAATCAAACTCGGTTCTCCGGATCAGAGTCCACCGCTCCCAACCACCACTGTTAACCACTACACCACACTGGCTTGTATTATTATGTAATGCAAATCTTCTTAAACTGTGGGTCGCGACCCCATAGCTGAATGTGGGGGTCACGGAAAATTTGGCAACAATAGTTCAATTATATGTATACCAAAGAATTGTTTTAAAATAAATTTTGTTATGATTCTTTATCAGCAAATGTTTGATTTGTATACCTATTTTATATACCTATATACCCGGGGTTGCGTAAAGGTTTCTCAGGCAAAAAGAGGTCGCAAGTGGAAAAAGTTTAAGAAGCCCTGATGTAATGTATAGGGTTGCCCACAACACACCTCACCACGATAGCCACTGCACCATGGACTCCGTTGTAGGAAACAAGAGTAAAGATAGCACGTCCAAGACATTCTCCCTTATTTTAAAACTGAACTCATCATTAGACATCAAACCACAGATGCTTTCACTGAAATCTGATATCACCAGTGAAATCTTACAATTCTGACTAGTAAAATGAAGCATTCCTCATTCTGCTTATATGTAAAAAGGTAAAGGTCCCCTGTGCAAGCACCAGGTCATTCCTGACCCATGGGGTGACGTCACATCCCGACGTTTACTAGGCAGACTTTGTTAACAGGGTCGTTTGCCAGTGCCTTCCCCAGTCATCTTCCCTTTACCCCCAGCAAGCTGGGTACTCATTTTACCGACCTCGGAAGGATGGAAGGCTGAGTCAACCTTGAGCCGGCTACCGGAAACCAGCTTCTGTTGGGATCGGACTCAGGTAGTGGACAGAGCTTGGACTGCAGTATTGCAGCTTACAACTCTGCGCCACGGGGCTCTTATATGTACATGCGCAAATAATGATCAGCAGAAAGAGAAAGTACCTGACACAGGCATTGGTTCATCTTCATCATCATCTGGAGGAGGAGGACCAGGTGGGGTCCTTGGTCCTCTGGGCTGTGGTCGTGGAGGACTGCCGTTGAACTGATCCTCTTTCTCACCATCAGCTGTAAAGTCATTTTTTGTAGAAATAAATTTCTTTAATTAAAAAAACAACAACAGCTCTTCATAACCCTACAATGGGGAAAACACAGAGCTTCCATCTCAGCAAACTGTCACAGCAGGCCCGAATCCAACAAGACAGACGAAAGATTAATTTGATCAAGAAGTGGTATACAATAATTATCAGTTTTGGAAGAGAAGCCTGTAAGCCAGGAATAACCAAACAAGCATAAAACTATATGTCTATTCTGATATGATGAGCATGTTGCTACAATCATTAATAACGTGAATAAGCAACAGTGGGTTGGACACCGCAGATCACATGAAGCTGCCTTATACTGAATCAGACCATCAAGGTCCATCAAAGTCAGTATTGCCTACTCAGACAGGCAGCGGCTCTCCAGGGTCTCAGGCAGAGGTCTTTCCCATCACCTACTTGCCTGGTCCCTTTAACTGGAGATGCCGGGGATTGAACCTGGGACCTTCTGCACGCCACGCAGATGCTCTACCACTGAGCCGCAGCCCGTTCCGCTAGTGGAGGTGCTTCGTTCAGAAGCTTTCTTCTGCCAGAGGTTGCTTCCGTGGGAAGAAAAAGCCTCATATTAAGCAGAAAGATCCCTGGAATGCTACCCATAATGAAGGGGGAAAGATCACATAGTTACAGCAAATGGCTACACTGCTCTGTAAAACGAAAACAAATGGCAATTTTTAAAGGGTCACAATCCAGAAAAGAAACAAAGGCCCAAACAACTTTTTAAATTCACCTTACTTGATATCAACAGCATGGGACCTGCATATGTAATGGACTGCAGGCCAATAAGCCTGTCCCCCAATAAGGCACCTCACGTCTGACAGTCCCATTTGGGAGTTTTTTAAAAATACAGCCCCGTCCACACTCATTTTCAGTGGCTGCCCCCACACTCTGGAACAACCTGCCAGTCACAGTATGGAAATCTCCAGCCCTTTCTTCCTTCTGTAAAAGGTGCAAAGCAGAATTATTTTGACGCACCTTTAACAGATGTAACTAATGAAGGTCACTGGCAGCTGGTAGCAATAATGTTTTAACCTGATGAATTTCAATTTGTGTGTTTTTAACCATGGTTTACAATTGTGTATTTTTACATTTTGTAAGCCCCCTTGAGCACTGTGGAAAGGCAGGATATAAATATTTTGAATAAATAAATTCCTCTCCAATCTTACGCATGCAAGAGAATGAGGTGATAAAATGCACTGTGCCTCTTCAGTCTACAGGAAGAGGATAATGATAACATTTTGAAACGTTCCCCTATGTTGAGAACTCCCTGAAAAGAGAGAACTAGCACAGCAAGCAAAGATACAGGGAAGCCCCTATCTCCCTGCTGAAAGGAATGTACTATTCAAAGGAACATCCAAAGATGGAATTCATTACCAACAGCAGGGGTCCCTGACATGGTGCCCATGGGCGCCACGATGCCTGCTGACACCAAGTGTTTTTAAGAAGGGGGGGGCAGGTAGGGCTTTTGCCCAGCAAGGCTTCTGATTGGCTGTGCAGATTTTTTTAATGTTGCTTTGGCAGTAGCTGCCACAGCACAAGTCTCTACACTGTATTAATGAATTTACTGTATATACTCGCGTATAAGCCGAGTTTTTCAGCCCAAAAAAAGGGCTGAAAAAGCCGGCCTCGGCTTATACGCCGGTCAATACGGTAGAGGGGGGAGGGAGGAGGGAGGGGGGAACTTACCGCCGCCATCTTTTCTCTGCCGGGAGCAGCCTCCAGAGCCCCCCTGCGGCTGCGGGGAGGGCGCTCAGCCGCCCCCGCCGCCTTCTCCCGGCCGGGAGAGCTTCCAGAGCCCCCCTGCGGCAGCGGGGAGGGCGCTCAGACGCCCCCGCCGCCTTCTTCCGGCCAGGAGAGGCTTCCAGAGCCCCCCTGCGGCCGCGGGGAGGGCGCTCAGCCGCCCCCGCCGCCTTCTCCCGGCCGGGAGAGGCTTCCAGAGCCCCCCTGCGGCCGCGGGGAGGGCGCTCAGCCGCCCCCGCCGCCTTCTCCCGGCCGGGAGAGGCCTCCAGAGCCCCCCTGCGGCCGCGGGGAGGGCGCTCCGCCGCCCCCGCCGCCTTTTCCAGGCCGGGAGCGGCCTCCAGAGGCCCCCTGCGGCCGCGGGGAGGCTGCTCCGCCACCCCCGCCGGGCCGCACCACTTCCCGCCGCCAGGAGCGGCCTGGGGGGGCCTCCTGCAGCTGCAGGAAGGCCACCCCCACCGGATCCGCCGCTTCCCGCCTCCAGGAGCCCAGAAGATAAGTCTGCGGGGGGGGGAGGGGTTATAAGCCAACCCTCGGCTTATACGCGGGTGCCTAATTTTTCCCCATTTTTGGGGAGAAATTAGGCACCTCGGCTTATACGCGGGTCGGCTTATACACGGGTATATACGGTAAGCTGTACCAATCATTTTGTGGCAGGCTCCACCTCCTGCGGCAGCCATTATGTTGCTGCGCCCACCATGCCATGGCAGGATTACAAATGTGCTCACACACTCAAAAAGGTTAGGGACCGCTGACCTACAATTTGAGAGGCACCATCCATTCTGCCACCTCCTTATTACCTCACTGTGGGAGGAATCCCAAGGTTTATTCAGAATTAAGTCTTCTTTTATTCCATGGAACTTACTCCCAGGAAAGAGTTCAAAGGATTACACATGTGAACCAATCCCCAGCTGCAAAATCTGCTAAAAGGGAGACTGCCTCTTATGTATCTATACATCCTCTTCTGATATATTTTCCACCAAACCACAAAATGGGTGTTAAAACCAACGGCTGTTTAAAATCACGTTTTGGGGCTCAGCTGGGAAGTAGCTGAATGGATATTGTTAAAGGAAAAAAAAATACTCTGGTACATGTACAAGGTAACGCCATGGGCCACAACCGAACACTTCAGAAGTAACAGTAGTCGACGGCAACATTTAGAGCTAGGGGATACAATTCATATTAAAAGTCACTTTCACAACTTGAAGATTAAAAAAAAAATAGTTTCAAGAACACTCACCAAGTTTGGGGGTCCTTTTCAAAGCTGTTTGTTGCTGAGGAGGTGGTGGTGGTGGAGGAGGAGGTGGGGGAGAATCCCTATCATGGCTTACTACTCTGTCAACAGAGCCATATATTGCCAGGGTCAAGCAGTTGTACCAGCCTCTTAGAACCAAGCCATCTGTGTTCACCTAGTTTTTAAAAGGAAAGGTCAGAATTAAAAAATAACCCTGAAAATAACCAGTTGCCCAACACGGCCACCCACAGACAAAACACATTTCTCTTTATCAACACCAGGGACTCATTGGGTATGCAGAAAAATAGGGCCTAGTGAATTAACCAAAATAAAAAAGAGGGAAAATGTGTTTTGTTTTTTTAAATGGCATGAGACGAACAGAGAATGAGTGCAAAGATGTAAAACCCCCTGCCCACCACTGCCAAATTCTCCCCCCCCCCTAGTTTTCCTCCCACCCTGGATTTTGTTTCAATTTTCTCAACAGGAAAAGGAGATATTTGGAGACACTGGAAAAAAAATCCTCTGAAATATTTTCTCTTTTGGAAGGTACAGCATGCTTTGGAGAGAAACAAATTACTCAATCAAAAGACATGCATAGTATTTAGGTAAGACGATCCATAGAATTAGATTAGATAGCAGTAACTCCTGTATCTACAGCAGTCTTGACAGCCTTAGCTCGTTTTTAAAGTTTCTTGTCCTCAGTGGTAGACAGATGCCTGAAAACATGACCTTCTTTCTGAAAACAGGAGTCGCCTAAAGTTGAAACAAGTGAGGTAGTTTGAAAGGCACACTGTCACCTAACAAAAGGTATAATTCCTCAATTACTTACTCATTCTGTTGTTTGTCAACTATGTTAAGCGACAACCAAACAGCCAGTCAGACACTTTGCATTAACTCTCCTGTTATGTCCAGGTACCAGGCCTTTCTCATTGAACTGAGAATACTCTAATTTTTAATTGCATTAAAATAAAGGGTCATCATCAGAGTTTACAATTAATTACCTTTGCATTGGGCTTAAATATAATCGAAGAGTTCTCATCATATTCCAGGCTGTTAAATAGAAGAGCGATAGGTGTCAGATATTAAACAAACCATGAGACCGAATACATAAAGAAATCAGATTTGCACCAGCATCCTGTACCACTTGAGGACTTCCTTATAAACAATGTTCTGAAGTCCGGGATCCAGAAGTAATGACTGTAAACAATCACCTTGTAGTGAAGTGCATGGACCAGTTGTCCTTACCAATTAAACTTATTACTATGAGTATATCATGCATAAACAAGTTTATACCAATTTTCCAAGTAACAATAGCGTTTTGTGTCAAATTTCAAAATACCTATAGCAAAGTGCTATATGAATCTTAACGAAACAAATGACTTAATACATGTTGTAAATAAACACAGTCTTGACTTAATCTTGTCTTAAAAAGTACAGCTGTGACGAGCCGCCCAGCTTCGGTACTCATTTTGCTCAAGCTTTATCAAGTAGTATGTACGTTGCTGCTTGATAAAGCTTGAGCGAAACAAGTACCAAAGCCGGGGCAGTTCATCACAGCTGTACTTTTTAAGACAAGATTAAGTCAAGACTGTGTTTGTGTTTATTTACAACATGTATTAAGTCATTTGTTTTGTTAAGATTCATTTGGCACTTTGCTATAGGTATTTTGAAATTTGACACAAAACGCAATTGTTATTGGGAAAATTGGTATAAACTTCATTATGCATGATATACTCATAGTAATACGTTTAATTGGTAAGGACAATTGGTCCATGTACTTCACTATAAGGTGATGTTTTACAGTCATTACTTTTGGTTTTTGTTTACCATGTGCTCCCTTTCCTTGCTAAAAAAGCACTGAAGTCCGGGATGGCAGTCTTGATTTCAGTGAAAGCAGCCTTATTTGTGCAACAGCCTTCATTTTAAGCAAGACACATAGAAACTGGCTTTCACTGCTACAGTACAGGAAGTGACTGTACCACTAAAGTATGATTCCATTCCTGGAAAGTGAGGTGCTACCAGATGACTTATCTGACCTCACCCCTCAATCTTTTCTGCAAGGTGTCTTTTCTGCCACCACCCACTGCACCATGCAAAGATCCCAGAGGAGGACACTCCCTGAGCCACCCAAGGAGCATTAACTGCCCTTAGCACTTCCTGTGACTGTGGTAGGGCTGGAATCAGACTTGGAATTTCATCTATAAGCGGGAGTAGACAACAGGGATACAAGACATCATTACCGACTCATCTCAGGGGCATATAACACTTCACTAATGGAAGACATACAGTGCAATCCTGGGAACCGCAGCAGCCACGGAAGCCTCCACAGAGGTTTCCCAGCCGCCGCGGGGAGGGAGGGGTTTAAATTTTTAAAAAACCCTAAAATGGGGGGAAAGGCTCCACTGCAAACAGCGATGGTGACACAGCAACGCCATGGCATTAGGGGGCGTTCCCAGCACGAACAGGGTTAGGAAGATGCCTAACTGCAGCCCTGTCCCCCAGAACGGCCCAGGAATGCCTCTTGGAATGCCAGCGCGGCCAGGGGAAAACCAAGAATTAACTTCAAAATCATGCAAGATGAGAAGAAGAGAGGAGGATTAGCATTGCCAAACATCAAATTATATTATCAAGCGGAAGGACTATCATGGATAGCAGACTGGATAAAGAACCCCAAGCAAAAAAGCCTGAAGACTGAAAAAGGACTGTGGAACAGTGGATTTCATTATTACCTCTGTAAGGCAAAGAATTCAGAGATCTTTCGAGAGAAATATATTATCAAGGATGGACTGATGAAGATTTGGGTCAGAAATAAAAGTAGATTGAGCCCCTCACCTCCAAGGATAAAGTCTCCAACCGATACTTATTTAAGCAAGGGAGAGAAAAAAGACATAGACTATATAACATCAAGACATGCTGAATGATCAAGGAGAAATAAAATCTTGTAAGGAGATAAAGAAGACAAGGAAAATTGGATGGCTGTTGTATAACCAGATGATTATGAAAATACGACAAAACTGCTACCAACAGGAGACTATAAAGAAGAATACTGAGTTTGAAAATTTAATTAGCAAAAAATCTGACCACATTTTGAGAAACATATATAAACTACTACTTAAATATGAAACAGAACAAAAGCAAGTTAAGTCATGAATGATAAAATGGATGGAAAACTTTAAAAAGGAGATTACTATGCAACAATGGGAAAGACTATGGACTAAGTCAATTAAATTTACAGCCAGCAGCAATTTACGCGAGAACTGGTATAAGCAATTCTTTAGATGGTATATTACTCCAATGGACATTAAAAAGATGGATGAATCTTATGATGGCCGTTGCAGGAAATGTAAAGATAAAGATGGAACTTATTTTCATATGTGGTGGTCATGCAAAAAGGTCAAGAAGTTTTGGATACAAATACATCAAGAAATGCAGAAAATACTCAAAATCAAATTTCCTTTGAGTCCAGAAACTATGTTGTTAGGGATGGAACCAGAGAATCTGCAAAGTAACCATAAAGAACTATTTGGATACTGACAACGGCGGCCAGATTAGTATTGGCAGCTCTTTGGAAACAAGAGGACATTCCTGATTTGGAAAAGTGGCAACAGAAAATGGAAGAATTTGCAGTGATGGGCAGATTAACCAACATGATGAAAGAAAAGCCGATGGAAGAAACACGGAAGAAATGGCAATGTTATTTTGAATATGTTAAATGGGAAGAATAGATTAAAATTTCATAAATAGCGATAACATAGATAATGATTAGGTTATATAGATACAGGATTTATTAAGTATATTGTATAACACTGAAATAATCTTATAAGAAGTATTAGATGTAAAAAAGAAATCTATTCCCCGAAGGAATAGAATCTGTGTGATTGTAAATGTATGTATGTGTTGTTGTTTTTCTTGTTAAAAAATTAATAAAATATCTTGGGGGAAAATAAGGAATGCCAGTGCAGGGACTTGCGCCAGGAGAACGCCAGCAGGAGGCCATGCCAGCATCCGAGGGCCGCGCTGCTACCACAGTCCAAGGGGGCTGGTGTAAGTGGCCTTACACCAGCATCCATACCAGTTTGCACAGCGCAAGAGGCATAGGGGTCACACCGGCTCCTAAGAGTATTCGCCCCCTCCCTTCAGGATTGCACAGTGAATGTACATGTCTTAGGAAGCTACCCTAGCACACTACTGCCACAGGGCACTGTAGCAGCAACCCCAATTCTGTAAGATCTACTGCAATCCCAATTCTGAAAGATCTTACTATCACAAGCGTTAAAGCTGCTCATTTGTTTTGATCCTCAAATGTTGGGCAAACTATTTCAAAAACTTCGGGCTGATACAAGCGTAATGCTGGGGGACTCTTAATCACACTCAGGAGCCAGCCAGAGTATTACACGGTTCCCCCTCTAGCCCCTCCTCCCCTCTTAGAGGCAATTTTGTTGCCAGCCCTTGCCAGAGTGAAGCGTTACACTGGCAACCTTAAACAGGGTTAACTCTAAATAATATTTTAAAACAGAGTTGAAGGCTGGTTAGCAAATCCTTGCTAAGCCTGGTGAGCATTTAGGCCACGTCAGTGCCAGTGCAGTATCTAAACAGGCTGCTGGAAAAAATGTGATCCAAAGAGGAGAGGGATGTGTGGGAGGAGAGGGCCCCACTCCCAATCTTTCAGTCACCACTCAGAGATCCCCAGTATTACAATCTGAGAAAGTTCATGATAGTTCCTTACAACACTAAATATAATCCCATATAAACTCATATGTCTCTATAAAATAAAGGCATTCCTCTTAGATTCCCAGATGCTTCCCAACATAATTTTCTCTATTCCCCGAGAGAATGGAAACTGATAGAAAATCCCATCCTTGAGCTGCCCTGCTATAGTTTCTTCTGTAAGTGGCACCAGAAAAGCGTAGGCTCAGTGGTGACAGAACAGTAGGATTAGGTAGACGATAGCCTTGCAGGAGTGAAAAGGCAGATATGAGGTGCCACCCTGCTGAGTGCAGCAAATCAGAAATCACAATTTGATTCTCTGTAAACTGCACTATTGACAGCTCCAGAACTAAGTAAAATCCAACGTTTACAAAGTAATGTTATAAGCACTTACCTTCCCAGCCTGTCGAATACGGGGGCACTTGGCTTGCTGACATTGTTGAAAAACAGGTCTAACTGAAATGTGTGAGGGGATGTCTCACTGGGAACAGAGCCAAAGAGAAAGGGAAAAAAATATTTTGCTGAAGCTTGCTAAACAAGATAGTCGAGCCCTGAAATACTGGTTATCACATATGCAATAATCTACAAGAAGAGAAAAAACATCTCCCATATCATAAAAAATATTACCTCTTCACATTGCGAGGCTATTACTCCTGGCTTTTTATGAAGGACCCAGATTCATCAGAGTCCTTTATATAGCATTAATAAAATGTAATATACATATATTCCATAACCAAACCAAAAATTAGACATACCATGAAACACTGCTCTGCAAAAACAGATCTGCATTTACAAAATTCTCTTGAATTCCATAAATATAATAATATCGGTGGATATTTCGGCAACATGCTACACTTTTATGATCCATTCTTTAGCTGTGGGAATATTACTAGTATTAGTATTTTTAAAAAGGTAAAGGTCCCCTGTGCAAGCACCAGGTCATTCCTGACCCATGGGGTGACGTCACATCCCGACGTTTACTAGGCAGACTTTGTTAACAGGGTGGTTTGCCAGTGCCTTCCCCAGTCATCTTCCCTTTACCCCCAGCAAGCTGAGTACTCATTTTACTGATCTCAGAAGGATGAAAGGCTGAGTCAACCTTAAGCTGGCTACCTGAAACCAACTTCTGTTGGGATCGAACTCAGGTCATGACCAGAGCTTGGACTGCAGTAGTACCACTCTGCGCCATGGGGTTCTTCAGTATTAGTATAGTCGTCATATTTGTTCAATCATAATCTCTGCTGCTTTCAGAAGTTAGGAAATTAAGAAAAGATGTTCAGATCTAACTACTTTATATTATAAACCTAGAAAGCAAAAGCTTTGTTAACTGGTACTCATGAGGAATGGAGGGGTGCTTTGAGAAGCAGAAAAGAGCAGCTACAATGATCAGGGGGCTAGAGCAACTGCCCTATGAGGAGCAGTTAAAATGTCTAGGGCTGTTTAGCTCAGAAAGAAGGCGGTTAAGGGGAGATATGGTAGAGGTCTATAAAATTATGCACAGTATGGAGAGAACATGGGGTCATCTGCTGAAGCTGGAGGGTGAGAGATTCAAAACTGATAAAAGGAAGTATTTCTTCACACAACGCATAGTTAAATTGTGGAACTCCCTGCCCCAGGATGTGGTGATGGCTGTCAACTTGGAAAGCTTTAAGAGGGGAGTGGACATGTTCATGGAGGATAACCATGGCTACTGGTCAAAATGAATACTAATGATGCATACCCAATCTCCGCTTGTACTTCCCCAACATTTTTATTTATTTGCAATATTTCCAGAATGCCTTTCAGCATAAAAGTTCACAAAGCAGTTTCCAAAAAAATTAATACAAGGACTGTTGTCAAGTCAACAATTCTCAGTTATAATTCTCAAAATTATTTTTGTTCATATTAATGCAGATGAAAATAGCACCATTACTCCGTCATAAAACTAAACCCAATATTTAAACCAATCCACATAAAACATTACTTTCAGGCCACGACACAATCGTTGTCACTCATTTAATATAATTTCTAACTCAAGGCAATGCTAAATATGATGCTGTGAAGTGAAATATGGCATTATCCCAGTTCATTTATAGATTAAAATCAGAGCTATGCATTTCTAAGTAATATCTCTTACGAATCAGACCGAATCCTAAAATCTTCATCAAAAGCTCTGCTCTGTTATGTTGCCTTATCTGTGGGATGCTTTTCCTGCCTCTAATCACCTAGCGCCTACTTTTTCAGTTTTGTCAATAATTTTTTTTATTTTCCCAAGGCTATAATGCTATGTATTTTGTCCTGGTGGGGGTTCTTTGTTCTCATTTGGTCTGCAGTGGATCTTGCTTCTGCTCAATTGGGGGACTGGAGATATTTTCGTGCTGACTTTTAACAAAGGGAATTTTTAGTGGTTTAGTGGCTTTACTGTATTTTTAGAGAACACTTTGAGAGCTACCTTTAAAACAATGTTGAAAGGTGGGATAGAAAAAATTACAAATAAATAAATGTTTGTGGCTGTTCACAGTATTGCAAAGTGGGAGATCAGCCTACATTGCTTGTTGTCTTGAGAATCAGTCCATTGTTTGAGGCAGCATGGTTTAGGTGCAAGAAAGTCAAGTTAAAAATTCTGCTATGAAGCTCACTGAGGTTCAGTTCAGATGTCATTTTCCTGATCTCCAAACTAACCTCTCTTGCGTACAGATTTCGTCCAACCTTCCTGCTCTAACAATACTTTTGAATTGTGCAAACTATGGGCAGCCCTAACTAGGAATGTTTCCTAAGTTTGGTTTGCAAACCTATCTTACACTGTCTGAACAGAACCTTCTCACTGCCCATACAAATATGGTCACCAGCTTGCAAGGGTCTAGTGCCCTTGTCTACTCGTGATGGTCTCCTTCCTGGTCAGCACACAGTTTCCCCCTAACAGTTCTCTCACGCCTTTGTGAGTTGGGAGCAGGCAGAAGTAGTATGAGAGACCTGCACAGTTTCTGCCTGCTCTGCAGGCCAACATCATATAAGAGATACCCCACATTGCCCTCTGGCACATGCAGAGATCTTGGGGGCAGGTCTCCAGTTGCATGATGTTTAGAAGAAGCAGAAGCAACATCACATTACTTCTGCCTCTTCTAATGTTCAATAAAAACAGAGAGTCCTGCTCATCCCTTCCTCTGAACTTTGAATATGCCAGAGGGCTTTGGGAGGGGTCAATGACAAACACAAAATTACAACTTGTTACTGAAGCAAGTTGACACAGACAGCTAGAGTGATAATAAATGAGGACCTGCATGGAAGATGTCAGCTGAACTGCATAAAGAATGGGCAGTTATTACCAAGGGGAAAAGTCAGCACATTCGCCTAGAAAGAAAGGGGATTTTCTTGTGATTCACATAGGCAGCTCTGAATTTAAGCCGACCTCCATTAGGGACATATGGTAGAAAGGAAGCCGTGTTAGTGTGTTGTATGGTCATCGGTAAGTCACTCTCTCAGAAAGTTCTTCATCTGTACAATGGAAGTAACAACTTACCCCTTACCCTAAGTTGTTGAGAACATGAAAAATCACCCTGCGAATCAAAGGTCCTTGTTTAATAGGTGGTAGTTGGTTGTCTCTTCAGCATTTTGCACTTACCCATAAGCCCTATTTTCAGGTAAATTAGAGTGAGCTCTTACTCCTGGAGGGATGACACGTACTTCATTGATGTAAACCACACATGGAAAACGAACCACATCAATGTTGGTACTTTGCTAAAAACAATTAAAAAAATAAAAAATTAAAAGTTTTAGATTTTGGATTTGTAGCATAGCAATGCAATACTGGTCTATGCAATAAATTATTATTATTACAGAAAATTAAAATAAAATGCATGAAGAGTTAACAAAATTCCTTAGTTTTGCTCCATAAGCACTCTGGAAGTATACTGAGCTGCCCTAAGGGAAAAACTGCATGGCACATGGCCCAGAAATTACCTCAGAGGAATGACAGCTGTATCTGCCCATTATTCCTGACATGTGCCACCCACATCATGTTGCTTGTCATTTGCACTGCACAAGGACATGGGAAAAAATGACATGCAGACACAGGTTTATAAAATTATGCAAGGGGTGGAGAAAGTGGATGAAAATAACTTCTCCCTGTCCCATAATACTAGAACTCACTGGCATCCAATGAAGTTGATGGGCAACAGATTCAGGCCAGACAAAAGAAAGTACTTCATTACTCAATGAATAACCAAATGGTGGCATTCACTGCCAAGCGAACACAGTGATGGCCACAAAGAGATTCATGGAGGTCAGATCCATCAATGGGTACCAGCCATGGTGACTAAAGGGGACCCTCCATATTTACAAGCAGCAAGCCTCTAAATAACAGGGCCAGGAGGCAACTTCAGGGACAGTCTTGGCCCCTGTGCTTTGTTTGTAGGGCATCCAGGACAACTGGCTGGCTGCTGGGTGAAACAGGATGTTGGACTAGACAGACCACTGGTCTGATCTGACAGGGCTACTCTTATCTTCATAGACTTCCAACACAGATATTGAAAGGTGTAGTATAAATTAGAATTTGTCTTTTAAAAAAATGCACCAATTAGTATTAAACTGTTAAAATTCTATATATCAATCAAGCTTTCCTCTTTTTCTTATGCATACGAACAGTCCAAAGAGACACTCAAAGGCATCAAATGAGCTGCTCTGATTCATGAACGTTTTGAAAAAAGACATGTGAAGAAAACAGAGGAACAAGCAATCTGTAGGTTCCTTCAGGTCCAACACTGATCTGGTAATTATTGCTCTTTTGACTGCCAGCAAACTTTTATATCTTAAGGCAGAACTTTTATCTTAAGGCAAAAGCAATACAGGAAGTTGCCTCAAAACAGTCAGACCACTGGGTCCATCTATCCCAATACTGCTTAATATTGTGCTGGTACCTTTAAGGCCCTAAATGGCTTGGGGCTGCCATACTTGAAGGACCACTTCCTTCAGTACTGTTCAGCCCAACAGTTAAGATCCCCTTCTCAAGTCCTGCTTTCTATGCCTCTACCTACAGAAATGAGGCAGGTGGTGAACAGAGTCAGGGCTTTTTCAGTGATGGAATGTCCTCTCCCCTGAAGCTTGCCTGGTGCCTACCTTTTTCTCCTTTAGGCACCAAAACATTAAA
Organism: Euleptes europaea; assembly: GCF_029931775.1. NCBI lineage: Eukaryota > Metazoa > Chordata > Lepidosauria > Squamata > Sphaerodactylidae > Euleptes > Euleptes europaea. The sequence goes on along the minus strand of NC_079319.1, from coordinate 27,548,015 downwards.
TTTTACTCAGCAGTACTAATGGATTCCATCTTTTTAACATGTTTATGGTCTGTTTCTAGCCTGGGGAATGTTCTTAGAAATATATATGTGGCCAAGCAAAAACTTACAAACTCTCTTTTTTTCCTGACTACCTCATTCTGAACAAACAGGGAAATTATCAGGCAAATCACTATATATGGAAGGTGGGCTTTGTCTGCCTTAGTGAGTCACAAGTTGTATAGTTCTGCACCGCACGTAATCACAAAACACTTATGCCCCAATTCATAACTTCAGATGAGCTCCAATGTACACAAGATGCTGCTGTACAATTGACCCACTTTATGCAGTTGAATGAAAGGAACAGCCTTCCCTTTTGAGGCACCAGAGCTGCCTTCTCCACTGAATATAATAGGAAATTCTTCAAGTGTGCTTCATAGGCAATGTGTCCATAAGAAACCACGATTAAGTGAACAGAATAAGAATGAACCAGTTTCAGCTAAGCTGCTGTTGAGCAGCCGTTGCTGTATATTTGGAAGCCCTTCTCTCGTGAAACTTCTACCCACAGCAGCTTTTCAAAATGCATTGCTGTTCAGAATAAGCCACACTGAAAAGTATTTCCTTTATGGCTTTGGGAGATGACATACCGTAAATGAAGTGGGAGAATTCTGACAGAATTCCACATAACAGAGTAAACTAGAGGATAGCTGGTTTTAAAAGTTCTGCCTTAACGTATAAAAGTTTACTGGAAAGTCATCTCAAAAGAGCAATAATTACCAGATCAGTGTTGGACCTGAAGGAACCTACAGATGGCATGCTACAGTAATGGCCGGGATCCAAAGAATTACTTTAGACACAACCTAGGCTCATTTATTCACATTTTTTTTACTTTGAACCAAAGTCCCTGACACGATATCACTAGCTGCCTTTGAAAATCTTGTGATATAAGAGAGGTATATTTGAAAAACATATCCAAAGCCCCCTTGTGTGCAAGTGAAACTACTTGCACAATTCTTTCGATCCAGGCTGCTGCCGATCAAACCTCAGCTACCAGCTTTGTTCAGATGTCACAACAAGCTGCAATTATACTCCAGTCAGGCATGAACACAGCTTCTTCCTAGCTTGATCAGGCTCCAATTCACTATGTCTGAACGCATACAACTCCATGAAATGGAATTTGTTTACTTCACACAAACAAGGATTCTATTACAAGATGGGTAGCTGTGTTAGTCTGTCTGTAGCAGTGGAAAAGAGCAAGAGTCCAGTAGCACCTTAAAGACTAACAACATTTCTGGCAGGGGGTGAGCTTTCTTGAGTCCCAGCCCTGAAGAACTGAGCTGTGACTCATGAAAGCTCATACTCTGCCAGGATTCTATTTATTCATTTAAAATATTTCAACCCACCTTTCTATAAAACTGAGGTGAATAAACCTCAGTTTAATACCAGAGTGCACGGAGAAAACAAATGCCAATTCACCAAATTGTCTGCTTCTGGACATCACGGCGAACTGTCTGAAGCTTGATCTGGAGGTTTTGCGTCAAGCTCTACACTTCAAGGGAGACTGAAGAATAAGGAGCCATGCAACCACAGCAATAAAGTCTTGTTTATGCCTAACCATAGTTTAATTACAGCTTATTGTAAAATCTGAATGCAGTCACTGTATTAAATTTTGATCATTTATTTTTAAGGAGATGTTTTTTAAAACCTTGGTACAGAACAAGGGATATTTGTGGAAATATTGAAAGAAATCCACATGTTTAACATTAAGAAAAGATGACTAAGCCTATATACTTGAAAGATGTACTGAATTCAACAGATTTACTTATAAGTAAATGTTCTTGGGATCATACTGTAAAGGGAACATTACAGAATTTTTCACTACAGTGAGAGCACACGGGAAAAGCAAGCTGAGGCCAGATACCATGAACTGCTTCACAGTTGTAAAAGTAGCTGAAATAGTCTCCCCCTGAATTTTCAGAAACAACGGATGCATAGTTAGGGCAAAATATAAAACTAAACTAAACCTAAATCCTCCCTTTTCAATGATGTTAGCAACAGCTTTAAAAATTCTTTGGCTGATTGAGCCTTATGATAACATTGGCAAACCAAAGTGCTATGGACATGTAACAGGAGCATGCTGACCCAAGATCAAGAAGTTCAAGGTTTGACAGTTCCTTTTTGAGGCAATATGTGACATGGCCCAACATAAGTAACTCTGCCAAAAAAGTGGCAGAATATCTTTCAAATTCACTCTGAAATTGTGCACTAAGACAGCTTGCACAGTAGTTTCAAGCAAAAAGACCTCCCAGCTTCCAGCTTGACTGATGATGCACAATATACTTGCACTGTATATGAAAATATTAAAGACCAGAGTATTTACTGTTGCTATAAAAATAGTCTGCATAGCTTTTATGTTCCCCTAATGCCCTTGCAACCTACATATGTGCCCATAAAATTAAAGAATCAAATATTCTTTTTTTTAAAGAAACA